>NC_082387.1:12293892-12323892 GCF_031168955.1 Gadus macrocephalus
CTGAGCATCTATATATTAGCTGTTACTGCCTTCGGGGGAAAAACATGTATCCTAAACTGTCAGTGCCTGTTCTGTTTCCCCTCACATTGTCAGGTGAGTCACCCAGAATTCATAAGACTGTCTGAACCACTATCAGAAGAATTGACCGCCCTTGAAAACTGTTTAACAGCAGTTCACTCACTGCCACAGATGAAACACACCTTACTCAAATCAAGGAGGAGAAATGGGAGACGGCAGCGGTGTAGTGTTCAAGGTGTTCTGCGAATGACTGATGGTCGGGGTTGTTTTTGTTACATGTCTGAGTAGAACAACAACACGCGTACACTCGTAGAAAATTATAATTGATTGAGTCTGAAACAGACTCCCGACTCGCTGCCTTTAAGTGAGTACTTGCCTGGCACACGCAGGGCAATGCATCGTAATGTGATGAATTGCTTTGCATTGAGCTGGTGAAAGTGTGAACAAACGTTTCCCCCCCCCTCTGGGGACATTAAAGCTCAGCTGGGGAACACCTTGGGTTTGTCCTCGCCTCAACAGGGACTCCTGTGTTCCCTGATGTTTAACCGAATTGATTGTGAACGGCGAACACCCTGTACGTCGCTTGTGTGTTGTCGATGCAACAACATGTATCAGAAGAATGGAGAGCGCCGTGATTTGTTCCAGCTCTTCCTCTCGCTCCGTCCCGTCCCCCACCCGCCCCCAGGCCCCCGCAGGCTGCGCCGCATCGGATACCACAATTAATCCCGCGTCATGCGTCTGCGCTTGTGATTGGACGTCGGCAATACACCGGGCGTACGGGATTCTCCGAATGTACACACAGCTTCATCCAATCAATAACTTCCTCGACGTGTCTGTTGATCAACCGACGATGTTCTATGACTAATACAAGAATAGATTGTGCTCACACTGGAACTTCCTGTTTCCTGTGTCTACCACTACACACACAGTCTGAGGGGTCTGCTGCTGAACCCCGGTAGAGAGCCATAGATTCCCTCACAGTAATTGGCATGTCTGTCTCCCCTGGGAGTCTAACGTGTTTTGTGTTTGTGTTTGTGTTTTTTGTGTGCGTGCGTGTGTGTGTGTGTGTGTGTGCGTGTGTGCGTCCGTGCGTGTGTGTGTGTGTGTGTGTGTGTGTGCGTGTTTGCGTGTGTGCGCACGACTAGGCTTTGAGCTGCTGTACCAGCCGAGGTGGTGCGTCTGTACCTGTCTCTGCTGACGGAGAGCCAGAACTACAACACCCTGGAGGCGGCCGGCGGCGCCCTGCAGAACCTCAGCGCCGACAGTGGACCGTGAGTCCATGGAGACAAACACCCAATGATGGGGAAAATATGGGATGGGAGCTACTTATACTGCATCCGTGTGGACCTTGAGTTGTGGCAGAGAGGTATACAGGGAGAGAGCAGGGGAGCGATATAAAGATGTATATATAGAGGGAAGGGGGGAGAGAGAGAGACTTTCCAATTGAGAGATACTTATACGGCGTCAAAAACAACTCCAAGCGCATGCATTTTTCCCTGAAGGCATAACTGCCCTCAGGAAGCCAACAGTATACATTTGCTAAAGGTGAATATGATTACATAACTGCCATGTATCATTGATATTTACTATAAAACAAGTTCTGAAATGGCTCCCTTTCCAAAGTAATATTCAGTTACAAGTCTGCCCACATTTTAATTTTCCCTATTTCAGAGTTACCTTGAAGCATTTGTTTTGTATATTGGTTGGTTTTTTAAATCCAATGTCTCCTATTGTGCCGTTTGAAGCAATCAGAGTGGAGTAATGAAATAGTGAACTGTCCAATTTTTTTTTTTTACTATAAGTAATTTTTTGTTTAGACTTGGTTAAGGTTACTTGGTCAGTAATACCTACCTATTGGGGTTTGAACCCAGAAGCTGGGAGTCATACGCCCTAACCCCAACACTATCCTGCCCTTGATCAACTATTTGAGGCGACAAAAGTTGTACTCTTTGCACAGACCACCATCTGACCGATCCAAGGGCAACACGCCTGTTGATTTGTTGTAATGTGTCTCAGAACATCAATAGAACTTTTATGTTTCATTTGTTATTCGCCTCTCTCTATAGGTAAAATAATCTTGTCAGCACAAGAAAACAATAAATGTGTGTTGAAAATAATAATGCGCAATAATTATCGATTATGTAATTGAATCCACGGTGTCTACACTTCATCTCAATTATTGTGCTTTTTTGTTTATTCCAGCTTTGAATGTGCCACTTTGGTACTACTTAGTAGAAATGGAAACTCAGTAGGAGCTCAGTCGCAATTGAAACATGATTTAGCAAAAGCATCTACATTTTGAACAGTTGCCTTTTTCGAGTATTTATGAGCCAGCAAGACATCTTGATTTCTTAACTCTTCACCTCCTGTCATGCTCGCCCACTGAACGCTTGGTATTTTTAATAATTCATCAGCAGTATTTCTTGGCTAAGGTTGCCAGTTTCAGAATATTCAAAATATTTTTCCATCAATAAACCGCAAGCAGAACTCGCGCCAAAGCACTAGAGCTAATGACATGTGCAATGCAGTGGTACAGCATAATATCATTCCATAATAAGGCAGATGCCCATTATTTGGCCATCATTTAATATCCTCCTGCTAATTCTTCCTCAGTCCTCACCTGCTCCTGACCAGATAATTGATCATCCGTTTCTTTCTAGGGTTACTACTGCCCCTAGTGGACGGCCTTTGGTCTCTGTCCAAAAGTAACCTTTGGATCGTAATATTTAACAATATTTTATATTTCATTTAGAATATTCTGACACATAAAAGTAGCTGAAATATAAAAGTAACCTGTGGTTTCTTTTATCAGCCCCCTTTTTTGTTGGACTCCTTTTGTTAGATTTCATAGAAAAAAAAGAGTTGTTCTATGAAATCCTTTATTCTTATCAATCCCCCACTGCTTGCCGTAGTACTGTGCTCACTGCCAGTGGTCTGTGTGTGTGTGTGTGTGTGTGTGTGTGTGTGTGTGTGTGTGTGTGTTTGTGTGTGTGTGTGTGTGTGTGTGTGTTTGTGTGTGTGGGGGGATGTTATGTGTGCCTGTTATCCGTCTAAGCTTGACATATTGAGAGCTATATGCTTCGCACATAGTCTACATAGGAGTATGGTTTCTGTTTTTTCCTTCTTCTTTGTACCATGTAAAATATTATCAACTGATTGAAATATCAACATTTAGCATCCATTGATAAAATAAAATGTGGTCAAAGCTTTTTTGCTAGTGGCCAAGGAAATGTGATCACTGACAGAAACATTTACCAAACATTTCTTAATTTAATACAAATGTTTTGAATGAATTCCACTGCCAAACCAGGTTGGTCATTGTTGGCCAGGTTGCTCAGCTGATGCCCAGCCACACATACATCTAGGAAAGGAAGCTGTTGGGGTTGATATTGTTGAAAAGTAAACCAAGTGGAATCCCCCCTCCCACCCCCCCCCCCCCTCCTGTTCCCCGTGTCTCTCCAGTGGTCCAACTACATCCGGGCAACGGTTCGGAAGGAGAAGGGTCTGCCCATCCTGGTGGAACTGCTGCGGTCCGACTCGGACAAGGTGGTCCGTGCGGTGGCCATCGCCCTGAGGAACCTATCCATCGACCGCCGTAACAAGGACCTAATCGGTGGGATGCCCCCAGGATGATGATAATGGAGTATTATACTGACAGCCATGGCCTCAACTTGTTCTGATAATGACTCGTGTTGTTGTATGACTGCAGCCACAATGAAACGTCCTCTACAGAGACATTTCCCTGAACTTATTGTTGCATGACAGGTTTAATTTATCGACGTGCACGTTTCCTCTTTCTACCCACCTTCTTCTAAATTGTAAATCCACATCCATATTAGCTCGTACCTAGAGTGTCCTATTATCCACCTAACTCAATATTTTACACCAAATTCAACCAATAGAGATTCTAAACTCCTATAAGAGGTTTTTGGATGGTAAAGGCAAAAAGAAAAACGTGTTCCCACCGGAGGGTAGAATGGGTCATTATTGTCCTGGGGTAAGGTGATGCGTTGTCTCACGTCCCATGGCACCCCGGTGCCGACGTGTTTCGTCCACAGGCAGCTACGCAATGCGCGACCTGGTGAGCAACCTGCCCAGCGGCCAGCAGCGGCCCGCCAAGAACCTGGAGGAGGACACGGTGGTGGCCATCCTCAACACCATCCACGAGATTGTGACGGACAGCTCGGAGAACGCCCGCTCGCTCATCCAGGCACAGGCCGTCGAGAAGCTGGTGGCCATCAACAGAACCAGGTGCCGTAAGCGAGGATGTTTGTGACGATGATAGCCATGGTAGCGGATGTCTAGTGGTCAGGGTTGTTGGGACTCAAACCCAACACAGTGACGGTATCCTTGAGCAAGGTAACTAGGCTGTACCTGCTTCTGAATGACATGTGTCTATTAATTCACTACAAGGGAGTTTGGATGAAAAAATCACCTGCTAATTGACTAATTGGTGAATTCGGAGATGCCTCTAAGATCTTTAAGTGTCTCTGAATCTGTACAAAATCATCTATTTGTATTAGGTAGCAATGTAAAATAGCCAAGGTATGTTAATTTGTTTATCTGGGTCTGATTACCCTAAAAAAAACATCCCAAACTGAACAGCGAACAGGTATGCAATGTTTTCACAATCCTTCATGGCTCATTTCTTCCTGAATGTTTATTTTTTGCATACCATTGTTGTCTTCATCACCTGAAACATATGGAGTACTTGGAATATATACATTAGCATTCATGTTCATGTTAAATTAGTCTCCCATGGGCTCACACTAGCTCATACATGTAATTATGTGCTCCTGCATGCGCCTAGCATAATTAGTACTCCTATTAGCATTCAGGGAGGACGCGCCACTGCATCCCTAATGCCCTCTGATAGCTTGCTGCTCCCCTTTATAGACCCACACCCTGCTGAGATATCCCAGCACATGATAGATTAGTGAAACATTTTTACATCTACAGATCCTTGGTAATATAAATACCTCTACCTCTGAAGCCATTCGATGTTTCAGTTTTGTCAGGTCGTTTAAGCGCGAACACTGCCCGACAACCGGAGCATAAAAAAATATGGCACAATAAATTGGTACTTGAACTTGACGTTTCTCAGGAGGTTACATATCATTTCTAAATGGGCCGTCTTGTGCACTTTCTCAAAAATCCCAAGATCAAAAGATCCAAAAGACTTTGAAAGTTCATTCTTTTCTACTAATTTTGCCAAGTATTGATCATACAGTTGTCTGTCGCCATGCCGATTACACAACACACACACACACACACACACACACACAAACTTCACTCTGGGCCAAATGGCTGTGTTTTCACACACTCACTCCCCCTGAGATTGGCTTTCTTTGAAGTATCCACCCCCCCCCCCCCCCCCCGCCTATGTAATTAATAGCAGTGGCTCTCAGCGAGATAATCAAAGGAAACGTGCGCGCTGCTGACTCCTACGTGCACGGGCCTGGCTCTGAATTAAAAGCCCGACCCTGGAGCCCCTTTGGGAGACTCAATGTGAATAAATCAGTTGATTGCGCAGGAGCGAGCGGTACCAACGCTGACTTAACAACGTCTGACGCCCACTTAGTTGCTACATTTCCTTCTTCGTTCACACCTCTTTTTCAACGGGGTTATTCTGTTTTACTTCTTCCTCCTCCTTCAGCCAATCGTCACGTGAAACCAAGGCGGCTTCCCATGTCCTGCAGACGGTGTGGGGCTACAAGGACCTCAGGAACGCCCTGACCAAGGACGGCTGGAACAAGAGCCACTTCCAGGTAGGCCAAAAGGGTCTAAGCCCCGCCCCTTCCCCCATGGCGTAGCCGTTGCTAACCTGCTAGCTAATGTATAGCATATTCCCTTGACCCTTAGGCCTACCCTGCTTCCCACCGTATCAAAATAAAAGGCATAAAAAGGCAAGAAATATTTTGCAGGTTGTAATAATTAAAAACTAAATAGCACTCATTAATAAGTAAAGATGTTTGTAGTTGCTCCAGTATTGATTTTATGCTTTGAATGTGGTCAGCCTCACTTTAAGCCTCTGCTAAAAATAAAATATGTGAATTTACAGACCCAGAGGACTTTGATTCGTTCACATGTGCCTTGGTTCAAACTACACAGCTCATATTACACCCAGGTTATTGTATTTCTGTCTGGGAGTAACCCTTGCGTTTGTTAATTTCTAATATAACAGAGTAACTGCTTCATGCTTGTGTTTCCATGTGCCAATTTGGAAACTCCACAACTACAAAGAAAATGACCCCAGCGGCAATGACGTAACCGTTTTGAAACTCAAGGCTGTCCTACTTTCTCTGTCCGCCCTTCCAGCCTACAGTTGCAGCAACCCCTAAATCAGCCAAAAACGGCAAGCCTGGCTATGATGACACCACCCTGCCCCTGATGGAGAAGAATCAAGGTCAGTGTGCCCACTTTAGCTCTGCCTCAGACCTAACCTTGGCCTTAACCTATCCCTATCCCGATCCCTGGCATCCAGGCCTCTTAGTGTGTCTCTGTCTGTGTGTGTGTGTGTGTGTGTGTGTGTGTGTGTGTGTGTGTGTGTGTGTGTGTGTGTGTGTGTCTGTGTCTGTGTGTGTGTGTGTGTGTGTGTGTGTGTGTGTGTGTGTGTGTGTCTGTGTCTGTGTCTGTGTCTGTGTCTGTGTTTGTCTGTTTTGTCTAGTTGGATAACCAGATGGTAGACATTTTGGAGAATAAAAAATGTAACTGAGCCAGCTACTCCAAATGGCTGTCAAAGTTTGGCTACAAATAAATGTTCTGTGAGTGAGTGCTAGCATGCATGAGTATTTGTTTGTATTTGTGTGTGACCCCTTTTTCCTCTTGACAGGATATTCATAAAGTTTTTAGCTGTTAATGGAATCTGAACAGCGGGATCAAAGAGATGTGTGCTGTTGTCTAGTAGTTAGCACACAATAAAATCACATGCATAATGCAACATATATCAGAAGTGAATGATGCTTTGATGCTTGGTTTTCAAAACTTTGTTAACATGATGTGTTGAGTGAGCCCAGCGACTCAAATGAACTTGATTTTACAACCGTTTTGGTAATACTAAAGCACTATGCTACCCCTTGACCTATAAAATGTTAGGATGCTTAGTTTCCATCTCCCTACAGTGGTACATTACACTTGATCAATCCCTGAAAAGTACATGCCACTACATTTGCACACATGACATCCACAACAAGTATGACCGTGCGTGATGTGCTCCTGTACTGACTACCTTCCTGACTATCTTACTGTCAGGATTGGCTGGTATGCTAAAACAGAGGACCTGGCCTAGCCTTGTTAGACAACTCTGTTAACGGCAGGTCACCTCAGACCAACCCTGCCAGATCACACGGCAGCAACCAGGAGACATGGGAACCCAGGGTTTGGCTCAGCTCATTCCACTCATTACTCCCTGGCTGTTCCTCCATGGTAGCGTGCTCATTGTCCCAATCAGCCGATCCAGAACTACAGGGCCCTTTAGTCGTCTGTACAGCCTTGTTGAGGGCGGGTGGGCTTGCGGGTGGATTTGTTACTACGTGGATGGAGACATTTAAAAGTCGCTTAAAAAACTAATTGGGGGCGGCCCGGTGGATCAACCTGCGAGAGCCCTAACCACGTAAGCAGTATGTCTTGTAATGCCCCGAGTTCGATTCTGATTGTTGTCTCAGGCTGTCTCTCTTTTATCCCATAAACTTGACTATCTTCACTGGCCTGTCCAGAAAGGCATAAACACCCATAAGTATGCCTAATAAAGGAATGGCTAGTTAAAATATGTATGCATTAAAAACATACAAATGTATGTAATGTAATTGTGAAGTCTCTGTAAATCCCCCTCTGTAAATTAAGTTCTTAATGCCCTAAAGCCATCGGTCAGACTGTCACCACCGGGCGGGTTAAATCACTCATGCTGAGGTTGGTGTTGGAGCGTGGCCAGGGGCATATGGGGCCCTGGGGGGGGGGGGGGGGGGGGGGCTGGGGGGCCAGGGGAGCTGTGTCTCAGCTGGAGGTTATAATAATGGTTGTGGTGATTCTCTGTGTTGTTAGATGGATACACCACCATCGACCATAGGGAGAAGGAGTGCAAGTACAAGGCTGTGGACCCTGAGGACCCAACAGAGCATGAGCCCTTAAAGGTACACACACACACACACACACACACACACACACACACACACACACACACACACACACACACACACACACACACACACACACACACACACACACACACACACACACACCAAGCATACGCGATGAAGCAGTGGCAGCCGTCTGGGAGATAGGGGATCTGTAATGAAACGGCTTGTTAAAATGTGTTCTCGTCCGTCCTTCAGTCCCTCTCCCATCAGCCCCCCCCCCCCACACACACTTGATGTCACCAGAAGTGCTGCTCTTTGTCCACGGCGGCCCTCATTAGAAAGCTCTTCAGCACATCTTAAAAGAGGCTGAAAGTTGTCAGTCTCCCACCACCTCAGCAGACAAGGAGCCACCAGATACTCGTGTGCCAAGTTTGCCTTTAGCGCTCGGCAGGCCAATTATTCAGAGGCTGATTACAATAAAGGCGACCGGAGGAGACCTAGCCTCCCCGGGAAAATATGTTGCTTCATTATTGAGCGGCTGTCCGTCAGTCAAGCGGCCAAACAGGAAACGCGGCACGCTCGAGGGAAGGGACTTATCTGCCAAGGCCAGACCGCAGCCTGTTTAGCTGTAGTCACGGCAGTGGGTCTCAAACGCTCTCGTTTTCCTTCTACTGATACAGGAGACCAGTGGAGGAGCTATTGTGCAGGGTGTTTTTGTCAGGTCCGGATCTATTCACTGCACCCACCCCCTGAATGCAACTTCCTTGGCTTGTTTAAGAAAAACAACTACTTCCAGTTTTTGATTTGCATGTCACAACTACTGTTTGTAATCACGTGTCCACTTTTCTTTCTCCCTAAAGCACAGAACTAACACTGACTACCCCGGCTCAGTCCGCTATCGGGATTGTGTGTTGTATTATTGAACTTTCACTGATCTCTTTTTTTTTTCTTTTGCCGTTTGTTTGGTTTGGATTCAACCCCTCCTCCCCCCCCCCCCCCAACCTCCCCCCCCTCTTCTCTCCATGGTCACAGAATGACACTAATAGGAAGCACTACATTAGGGGTAACAGGCCCGCCATCAGTCTGGTGGACGCTTGTGACGTTAAGCCCCAGCCTGTTGACTCCTGGGTCTAAATGCATGCCATGGTAGGTCTGAGAAGATGATGTCACCAAAGACAAACCCACCGCCCTCATCTCCACCTGCGACCCCTCACCCTCACCCTCACCCTTACCCTCACCCTCACCACCACTCCCGAACTCACTCACCCCCATCACCCTCCCCCTTACCCAAACCCTTATCCTAATAAACCACCCTCACTAACGCCTTTAGCTTGTAGCTTAGCATCACCATCACTTTCAGTGTTTGTCTGTTTGTTTACTCTGGCTCACTCCCTGACACTACAGTGGGCAGCCAGAGAAGATCGCCAAACCACCGTGACTCATGTTGCCGTCACTTCAGACCACTTCTGATAAAAAATTTCCCTGAGCATTATTTGGACTTCATTCCCAGCCACCTCTCTGCTCTGCAACATGGGTGTCGGCGTGGGTCATCAATAGTCATTATTAGTCATTTCATGTTCCTTGAATCTAATTAAATTGGGCGCCATGTTTTTCATGCGTATACCATATGATTTCAGTAAAGGACAATCATTATGGTCCATCTCGAAATTGTTCACAAATACAAGGGAACTGAAATGTCATTCCTCTCTCATCATAGTTTCCATTTTCTACGTGATACATTTAGGTCTCATATGAGCTGTGTTTTGTGTAGAGTTGTGTTTGTGTTGTGATAGTTTTCGGTTTAGAGATATAAAAACTAATACAAAATAAGTTCAGTAGAATTAACCAAAAATATAAGTCCCTCTTTTAAAATTGATATATATATGCATTCTGAACTATTCTTTAACCAACATAAAACGTTTTCTCAAGCCCAAAAGGATTGTCATTTTGGAATGAAACTCCTTAACATATGTTGTATCTGAAGATGTTTCTGACGGTGTGTTCTGTAACCCTGTTCTCCAGGCTTAGAGGAACCACATCACCCCATCCCAATGTGAGGCCCTCTCACATCACCACTGCCATCCCACACAGAGCTCACCCTGGGCACCAACTCTGCAAGCAGACTTTGTAAATGGACAAAACTAATCAAAAAACACAGGCGCTCCTGAAAACGTGGTCAACAAAAACATAAAATCAATGAATTTAAAAAAGAAAAAGGCAACTTCTTCTACTACTACTTTAACTTCATATCAACATTCCCACTGAATACCGCGGCCACAGCGGTCTCTCTCGTTGAGGAAAAGGAGGAGGAGGAGGAGGAAGTGAGGCATGGATGAAGGCGATAAGAATACGAAGATGAAGGATATTGAAATTGGCATAAAAAGGTGGACATGAAGCTATAATGGGCTAGGGACCGCTACATGATGGGGGCAAGAAAATAAGGTATTTTTAAATTAGGTTTCAGCTGCTAGATAAATCAAAAAGCAGATAACGTTGTTTTGACATTTAATGCGTCAAATCCTATCCTAGTTTGAAACCCCCTCTCTACCCTTTAGAAATTGTGATTATGATATTATTGGAAATCCTAAACCGTTGTGTTTGTCCATGAAGGCCATAGAAGGTTGGTAGCAATGTGGGCGGTAAGTGGAGCTTGATAGACGAAGATAGATAGAGAGAGGGAGAGAAAGAGAGAGAGAGAGAGTAGGAGAGAGAGAGAGAGAGAGAGAGAGAGTAGGAGAGAGAGAGAGAGAGAGAGAGAGAGAGAGAGAGAGAGAGAGAGAGAGAGAGAGAGAGAGAGTAGGAGAGAGAGAGAGAGAGAGAGAGAGAGAGAGAGAGAGTAGGAGAGAGAGAGAGAGAGAGAGAGAGAGAGAGAGAGAGAGAGAGAGAGAGAGAGAGAAACAGAGAGAAACAGAGCGGGAGAGGAAGAGAGAGATTAACAGAGTGAGAAAGGAAGAGAGAGAGAAATTAGAGAGGAAGAGATTTAGAGAACTGTAGCACATCCACACCAGCCTGCTCTTGCAGACTTCTAAACTATTCAGTTCACTGTTTCATTAATACAAATAAGAGAGCATATAGGCCAGGGCTTACAGCCGTTTCATGGAAAGAATAATGACTTCATATCAAACAGTGAGCAGAGCCAGGGTGACGAGGAGAACTCATCACTCGAGTCTGACAGCCAGCGGTTGCTCTTTGCCAATGAGTACGCCATGAGTGTATTTCAGAGGATTTAAAGGTGTTTATAGTCGACAGTGTGCTCTAGAAGGAGAGAGGCAGGTGTGGATGCTTTGGCTGTTGAAATGACAGCCACGATAAAGCATTTATATTTTTGTTGGGTTTTATACAAATGTATATTGGGGTAATGAAGATAAAAAACGAAAACGGAAAAATGAAGTGAAAAAGCGCCGGAGACCATCTTCGTTGTACATTGATCACAGATCCATTTGTCGAGGAAGTTCTGTGTTTGTGAACAAAAAAAACAACTGTTTACCCGTAGCTCACGTGTAACAACTCATGTCTCGTCATGACAATTTCTCACTTATTTATATATTTGTATTGTTGAAATGCGACAAACAAAAACGGATGCGACGCATCGACAGTGGTTGTTCCTTCGACGGCAATGAGGTGAGGGTGGAGCTGGCAGGTCCCCATCAGGTTCTCCACGCCCAGATGTTTGTATTCCCCGCCACTCAGCCACCATAGGAGGATGGATGGACAGGGAAACCGCTGGAATAGAATAGCCGGGAGACAGCAGTGCCCCCCCCCCCACCCCCCTTTTCTCCAGAGGATCCCCTGCTGCACTTAGATTAAGTTACCGACCAACAAAACCATCACTTGATTTCACTAATGCATCGTAATAGAAAAAAATATATATAAATATATATATATTTCAACCTAGCATGAAGGAAATTGTACAGATGTTTATATTATATTCTATCCAAGTGCCACATTTTGGTTTTTTCTTTTCTTTTTTTGTTTGTTGTTTGGTGGTGTTGTTGGATTTTAACTTTGTTCATGTGTAGGGAAGACGGACACATGTATATATGTGCCAGACTAAACTAAACAATCTCAAATGAGTTGCTTCACATTGTAAAAAAGCCAACCACCACACCATGGTCACTCGCATATAAATATATTTTTTCTATGTTTTAGTGTGGGCAGTTGGAAAAGTAGGATTGCAGAGCTAACACACTTGCGTTTTGTTTTGTATCTGTCTGTTTTTGACTGAACAGGATGCTAGTAACATAGTGAAATATCAAACGCTTACTCAATGCAAAGTCCTGTGGCGGTGCTAATAGTCTGACAGAGTGCTACAAAGTGACATTGTAATCCACTGTAGAATCCCTACTGGCTGTGACTCACTCTGCATAGGGTCGGGGTGGGGGGGGGGACAACAGAGAAATGGCCAGGACAGTTCCACCCATACGTCTGCTATGGCATGTGCCTGCATTGGAGTCAGAATTTTCTTTTGTGATGTGATTTTATAAAGCTTGCATATTTTACACAGTGTTTACAAAGACGTACGATGTGCTATCAATAAATACGAATAAAAAAATCTATGTTTTTCATTTCAGTGATGCAGAAAAAAAAAAACTATCCTAGCATCCCTTTTCTATGTGCTTTTTTGGGGTTTTGTGCGTGTATGTGTGAGTGTGTGTGTGCGCTCTCATCGCACATATTACTATATTACTACATCCTATCGCAACCAAGAGCCCCTAAACGTTTGACTGACCTTTTGCTGACCTTATCCCGAGCATCCCTCCACTGCGCAACACCACAACCAAAGGAACCACGCCTCGTAGGCATACAAACCCCACAGCTCAGCCGGCAGGAGGTGGTCTGGCGGGGTGTACACACCACTGCTGTACAACCACTGAGCTCGGAGGCGGAGGGACCGTGCTGTCAATGCGAAAGCCAAGGCGTATACAGCTGACCAAAACTAGCTAGACCCTTCCTGTGTAGATAAACGCCATTGTTTAGAGACGGTCGTCATACAAGTAACTTGTACTACGCGGTAGCAGACGTGTTTGTATGTACCTATCATGTGCCTTAATCCTCTTTCCATGGTAGATAAAAAATAAATAAAAAGATAACTGTGTTTTATAAGACATTCTCGCTCCACTCACTGCCATCCCCCCCCCCCATCTCCCTCCTTTAAAGTAAAGGCCCTCATTTCAATCATTCGGTCACTCACTCATTGACACATTCACTCACTCTGTTACCTGTGTAGTCTAGACTGTTGGTGAAGTTTTTGCCTTTTATTACAATATATTAAAAACTTTTCAAAACACTAGATATTTGGTTTCATAGAGAAGTAAAAGTTGTGAATGCTTTGGTAGCCAGCAGCCGATGCCACAGTGACAGAATGTATTATGTTGATTTTACTAATATCCTGAGGCAAGTTTACGCTTGTTGAACATAATGGAAAAAATAAATACTGGTTTGTAGAGTATACATTTGGTGTGTTTTCAATAAATCATGCCTGCAAAAATGTGTTTGCTTGTGTTCACTATATTCAACCCGAATGGAATTGAAACTGCAATAGATTAGGTGATTAATATTATTTATTATACATTGATACACTTAACTAAATTCAACACATCAAATGTGATTTAAGTATAACACTGGTTGTTATAAGCCTTCATCACTCCTTGCAAATGGAAGATTGGCATGTGCGCAACTGTCACCATTGAATGATTGGTGGCAAGATATTGCACTACTTGTGATAAGACATTTTGTATGTATTGTGATTTACTGCAATGTTGTCCCCAATGATGAAATGATGATGAAAGTAAATATTGCCATTGACTGAGCTTCACAGACACAATGAAATCCAGTTTTAATGGCATGATGCAAATCTATTGTTGCGTTGATGAAATGATTTATGTAAGTTGCAAAAAAAAAATCATTCTAAAATACACATCTCCTTTCACATTGCTCAGATGTGGATTCCTTTGCGGCGCTTATGGAATGGTATAGGCTACATCGTTGTCTGGAGTGGATAGGATGAGAAAGTTAGAGGAGAAAATGATACAGGAGGGGAGACAGTCAGTACCTTGCCAAACCTATCACCAACACAACATTCAAATTAGTAGAAAATATATATGCCGTGTCTAAATGGTCATCTATAAAAAGAAAAAGAAAAAAAAGCCAAGAGATATTATTTCCCCTGATTTTGTTCAGGCATATTACCAGGCACTCTATTGCTCTGTTGTTGCGTACTAGCTGACGTCACATGGGTCCTTTAATTCAAAACAACATGGCAGCCTTCTTCAAGAGTCGGCACCGTTGGAAAAGGACTAGTTGTTTTACTATTCTAACAAGAAATCTGGCAGGTAACAGTTATGTTTATTCTGACTGGTAAAAGTACATTTAATCGTAGGTAGATTTAAATATTTAGGATTCCAGCTTGACGTGTCCACTATCCCATAAGCTTTTCTAAACCTAGACTGACCCATTCATAGAATACAGCCTCCACACAGTATCATCTGCTCTGTCAAAGTCATTCAACAAACACAACTTTAGTGGAACATTGACAGTATTCTTCGACATTTGTTGAATGATTATTATTAAGTCAGATCTCATTACATTTATGTTTTGAACTTTTAACCAAAGTAATGGCGAAATCTATAACATCATAGCATATTGGAGTACTACAGCAGCTTTAACAAATACATGATTGTCCTCATGCAGGGAAATATGATTATGACTTGGTCGTTCTCGGAGGAGGCTCAGGCGGTCTGGCGTGTTCCAAGGAAGGTGAGTTTGTAGTTATACATCATAGTCTACTCAATACAATTGGAGGAGGTGACGAATCACATGTGGCTCTTGTTATGATGTAAACTTCTCATGACTATTACGCTTACTAGAATCTATTGTTTTCAGCGGCCCAGTTGGGGCAGAAGGTTGCTGTGTTAGATTATGTGGAGCCATCTGCTAAAGGTAAATGGAATGCAGTAACACACTTCATCACTATAATGCATAATAGTATATTTATGACATTCTCCAAAAATACGGTCAATATTGTTAAAGAAGGCTCTTCTGAACAGGTACCAAGTGGGGTCTTGGTGGGACGTGTGTTAACGTTGGCTGCATCCCCAAGAAGCTCATGCACCAGGCTGCACTGCTTGGCACCGCGGTTAAAGATGCCAGAAAGTATGGCTGGAAGATCAAGGATCCAGTGTCCCACGATTGGTAAGGATGTCAGATACCATGCCCAACAACTAACCAAAATATTAGAAAACAACATTGGAAAGCACTTAGAATATGAAAGTCATCGTGAAAGACAAAAAGAGCCGCTACATAGCACCATCTTGTGGCCAACTTGGTGTACAACATATACACACGAATTAGCGTATCGGATGAGCACATACTTTGATGTGATTCCTAAAATGTATTCTACACACATACACACTACTATCTGTGCCTGTACTGGATTAGTCATCAAGCCAGGTAATGGGTACACTTTGCTGTGCTTCCTGTTCTATATTCTCAAGGGAAACCATGGCAGAGGCGGTCCAGAACCACGTCAGGTCTCTCAACTGGGGCCACCGGGTCCAGCTCCAGGACAAGTGAGCCCAAATCCATATTTGCTAAAGCATCTTTCTCTCTGCATGCTTTCACAAAACCTTAACACATTGATGATCTCGGTTCACATCACTGATGCTCAAATCAATTTTGTGTGGTACGCCATTCTGTCTAAATACTTATGTGTGGAACCTGGAGGCCATGTATGTTTGGCCACACAGAGCGTGATTATCCGAGTGATTGATAATCCAGAGCGACATGTTGACTGAATGACTCAGCTGCAGGGCAAACAGGTGTTAAACTCTTTCTAAATATGGCCACATTCTCTCAGCAGTTGGCCTCACAATAAGGGTGCTTCCATGAGCCGTCATGGTTATGAATTTTCCTTTCTTACTTAATAGGTATCGTGAAATAGGTTGTCTCCTCGTTAAGGAGATTGAGGGATTACTGGGGCTAAGCAGCCCAAGGTTTAAGGATACATTGGATTCATACTTTTGCCAATGGCAGTCATATATTCTTGAGTTCTGGCTTACCAAGGATGTCTGGTATGCATTTAGATCTTAAAACCCCTTATCCCCTTATCTTCTCTTTACCAATATAGAGAATCCAATGCCAAATGTATCCTCAACTCTGCTTACATTAACTGTTCTGAGGGAATATCCCAAATCACCTGTGTGAATCAGATGGCTTCAGGTGTGGTTGAAGGCTCCCCGTGTTTTTGCCCTTTAACACCGCTTGTCTCGATACAGGAAGGTGAAGTACCTCAATTTGAAGGGAAGCCTGCTAGATGAACACACAGTCAGAGGGATGACCAAATCTGGGAAGGAGGTGGGCTGCTTCTTCATAAACAAAGTCTTGTTCTTCCTTTGATCTATTTTAAAATCTGTTGACCCTATTGTGGTGGTTTTTGGGTTTGGTCAGAACCACCACAATAGGTTGGACAACTGTTTTGGTTTTAGTCAAACATGAACAAACGAGTAAATGCAATCCCATTGTTGTTTGGATTAAGGTGTTCTTTAAACATGATTGGGCTATGTTTAGGTCACATAATGAAAATGACCACAAGAGCAGAGGTCCATCAATGTCTCAAAAAGAAAAGAATTTAAGGAATCATTATGAATCACCAGGTAGCACAGATATGATCCGAAAGACATAAGTTGTCGTTGTTCACCGCTGAAGCTAGGCGAATGCATAATGTATTTAATAATCAAAGTGAGACAAAGGGGGATATTAAGTGCCATTGATTTATTGTATTAAATTCTTCATCGTTCAGTTTAACATCATGAACACAGCAGAAATTGTACTTAAGTACTGCCAATCTTAATGTAAAATTCCCCATTATCCTCTCTGTCCCTGCAGTCCTTCTTGACTGCCAAGAACATTGTGATTGCCACCGGAGGGCGTCCCAAATACCCCACACACGTAAGTATTTATTAGAAACTCATTAGTGTCATTATCCTCTCTTTAATTCAAAACCTTTGAATTAATGACAATTGAAAGAACGGAACCAAATGTTGAGAACTGTTTTTCAGGGCATATCAAACATTTATTTATTATTATTATTATTATTATTATTTGAAAATAGAGCGGAGAATTCATTTAGACCAGCCAAATGTTAGCATAGTACGACGAGTCATTTAGTCTGTGTCAAACTCCAAGGAAAAGTGATAAAAAATAGCCATGACACAGTCCGTTTCCGTGCTGAAACAAAAGGTTGTGCTTGCTGACTGGTACACGCCACCCAGGACCAATGACCCGGGATCTTTGCCTTGTCTTGTTTTGCTAAACGTGTGTTGTTGATGATATGTATAGGCATGCCGTGTGGTGTGGTGATGAATATAACTCCTCCCCCATCCCCCTCTTTATCTGTCTCTCCCGCTGTCTGTCCGTCTGTCTCCATCACACTCATTCTGTCTCGCTCAGATCCCAGGAGCCATGGAGCACGGCATTACCAGTGATGACATATTTTGGCTGAAAGAGGCACCTGGAAAAACGTTAGCACCCACTCCACTCCATACAGTACACACACACAAACGAGCACACAGGCACACACACACGCCTCAGCACACAAATAAGTGAGATACATACCTGAACGTCATTTAAAAATTCATGCCGAAAGCTTAATGGACTGAATCCAGGCACATTTCCCGTCCTTACTTTGTTAACTTATTTCTACACAGCATCTACCCTCCAACCCTAAAGAACCAAACCTAAAAGAAACCCAAAGAGTGTGTCTCTGTCACACTCTTTTACTGACTCTGTCAAGTGATGAACGATGAATAGTAACCACCAACACCGGCCCACTAAACACCAAACAACTAAATGTAGTTACCGATACTATAATAATGAAACGATAACAAACCATCGCCGCCATGCCCCTCCTCCACCCCCACCACTGCTCTCTTCCTGTCATGCTATCCTTAGCTGTGACTCAGGTTAGCAGAACGAGGCCTGTAATCCAGCCGTTTAGCTGCTGTCATCACCTGGGTGATTGCTCTTCTCCTGACGTTTCCTCTCCTCTTCCTCTGTGGCGTCCTCGACCTGACTATTGGCAGTGGTTAAATGGCGAAGGACGAAGCAGATGTTTCACCCTAGACGATGACAGACACCAGGAAATAATTTATTTATAGATGCTAGGTTTGACAGAGTTTTTTTTTTTTCTTTTATCAATGGGTAACTAAAGAGTTGCAGTTTAATCACGGGGCCACCGGGGGCAATGTCAATTTCCTTCATAATTGGCCAACAGTCCTGATATCCTGTCATAATATTAACAATGATGATGAAAATAATGATTATAATACCACCTATAAATGGAACACAGTTCAAAGTCCTCTACCTTAAGCATATTATTTCATACAGAAGCTTCAATTAGAAAGCTAACTTAAATAGAAGTCCTGTTGAATTGGCTTTTAAAACCAAGTTGTACAAGTTAGCCCCAGTCTTTGAACCCTCTTAAGAAGTGCTGTTAACCATGAACCTCACCCCAGTCGCCCACAAGCGGTGCTTGGCTTGGGGGACCAGGATCAAGGCTAGCACTTGAGATCAGGAAGTCCTTTGATGAAAAAAGTGTTTTTGAGCGCTACCATTAGCCGCAGCCCCTCTGCAGATGTACTATGTAGTCGCTGGCAGACGCTGGCAGACGCTAGCAGGCGCTGGCAGACGCTAGCAGGCGCTACGAGTTATTGTTCTAGAGCTGTGCAGGACAGGTGGTGGGGACTGCGGGGCTATGTAACTGGCATTGAAAAGGGCGGAGGTGGGGGGTGTGTGAGGAGAGGAGGGCAGGTGAGTGACGGGGTGTTTAATAGAGCTCGGAGCACGCACACTACTGAGTGACTGGTTCCCGCCTCAGGGCTGCAGCCTGCAGGTGGCCATAGTGTCCTGTTGAAAGAGGCTAGCGGGTAGCGTGCAGTCGGGGCCGTCAGTGGATGGATCCTGGAATATATATTTTACACGCCTGTTTATTTTTTAGCAGCCAAACATTCTTCCTGAATCCTCGTTAAGCGAAGCGACTTGCAATCGTTGTCTTTCGTGCCGTTAGGGTGCAGCTATGGGGTTAGAAATTCGGATTAAAGGGGGAGACTGCATACAGGTAGGCCCAGCATACCATCCTGTGCAACGCATTACGTTTATGAATCTTTTAAAGAACTTTCCTGTAGATCAATCTACTAGGTTCAATAACCCACGGTTCATTCACACTAGAAATTGTCTTGGTGAATTACTTGGCGTCTCTCATAAGTCATTCTACAGTGCTTTTATTCACATACAGTATACTACAGGCTTTGTGCATCACAATGCATCATGGGATTTTTTTGGTTGGAGATACTCTGCCATATGGAGAGGACTCAATTGTAGTGACTGTATAAATCGAAATCAATCCTAAAAGAACATACAATTTGCAATGCTTTGATTGGCTCCATCTGTGCTAGACTATATAATTTGCCATACAAAAGACAAGTTACATCAGCTGGCATCAATTGCAAAATTTTAGATTGGTTTTGAAGGGCATCAAGGGCTATATAAACCCAAGTTCTGATTGGATGCTTTCTAATCACCATATACTTCAATCGTTCATTTGATGAAGAATATTTGCAGCAGAATGCTCAAGGCTAACAGCACCAGAAAATGAAACTAATTCTTAGAGCGTGCTGGAAGTAGTCAATGTAAAAGGCTTGCCTTTTCATGTGGTATCTCGATGACCAGCGTCACGCTGGACTGGTCGGGTAGGCTGGCTGCATGTAAAAAAAAAAAGATTTTTAATAGAGGTTTAAACTAATGGCTGCCTTGTCATATAACTGGTTTGGTCTTCATATCTCCTCACACTCACTGCCGTTTTTAGAAGGATAACAGCTTGGCACTTGGAGATAGAGAGAGGGAGAAGTATGGTCATGGTCAAAGCGACCAAAGTGTAGAATCAACCGGAGGCCCCCATGCTGATCTCCTCTAAGCCTGTGTACAATACACACTAAGTGCAGTTGTGCCTCGGACGAATACGCTGAGGTCCTCTGTGAGCGGTTTGCCGCCGTGAGCCCGGCTGGGGCGGGATGTCAGCGAGTCAGCGCGGGCATAGAGGCAGGGCAGGGGGTTGGAGCTGAGGGAGAGCATGGTGGGGTAGCGTGGTGGGATGGTGTTGTAGCACACGGGGGCCTCCATCTCCTCCTCCTGACCGAGGCAGGGAAGGAGCTTCAGTCAGCGGGCTGACGTGTGGACCTGTACCTTCAACATGGCCCTCTCTGGATCTACGGGGATTAGCTAAAGCAAAAAAACAAATTTGTCCTCCACAAGTGTGGCCTCCCATGGACCACACACAGTCACACACAAAAGTCAACACCAACATGACATACAGACAGGCCACTTTCTACGCTATTTATTTAACATGTACTCACTTAAAATCTAGCCCAGACATGAGATTGTCGTGTCGGGTTAATCTCTTCAGTAATTCCCGGCTTTCAAGTAAACCTTTTTTATTTGATTTTTTAACAAACACATTGTCATCTGATACACAGGATGGCTGCGTGTTGAGTGCATTGCTTTTATTGCGATTCCCATCTGTCATTGTGTTTTTTATGTCTGTTCACTGTCTGTCTTTGTGCGTTGCAGACTCGTGGTCGGAGCCAGTTGTATCCTTTTGTGTGCTGCATGTGAGTCACTGTGGCATGGGCGTCTGAGAGAGAGAGCTAGACGCTGGTAAACAGCTCCGGGATGAACTAACATGAACCCTGGTTAGCCTTATAGTGCCGACCACAGAGGTGCTTTGTGTTCTGGGCGGTTTTAGCCCCTTTCTGTTTACGTGTTCGGTGCACGTTTTAGTTTTATATTACAGGAATGTACCTTCTCTGAAAGACATGGTGTGCCCCAGGGTTTGGCTGTTTCTTCTAGTGTAACCTCTGTGGTCCTGAACGGGGTGATTCAGATGTGGCTCTAGAGTGTGCAGGGTTCCTGACGGGCATCGGCCAGGACACCAAAGTCATGGTGCGCAGCATTGCCCTCCGTGGGTTTGATCAGGTACTGCAACCACCGCATAATGCTTCACTGACACTTCACTGCAGCACTGAGAACAACATGGCCTTTTTGTATTTTTCGAGAAGTATTTGTATATCTCTAGACACTTGTTTCCTAATCTACCTATCTTGAGTTTAATTACATTAAGGATGCCTGAATGTGCCACTGAAACTGGGCCTAGATACACCTAGCTCTTTAAATGTCTCTGATAGGGAATGTTTTGGAGTTTTCCATTCAGGGAAACTCCACATTCAATGAATGAAGTAAATGCCATTAAAGACCTGTATGACATTCATTCATCGCATTTCACATCGCAGTATAAACAAAGAATGATTAAGGCCCAATCCCATTCCCTTACCCCTTCCCCTTCCCCCTCCCCCTTGTTTTGAAGGGGTAAGGAGAAGGGGTAAGGGGAAGGAGTAAGGGGTAGAAATGGGGTTGGGCCTAAACCTTTGGTTTCTGCAGCAAATGGCGGGGCTGGTGACGGACCACATGCAGGCGTATGGGACCAGGTTCGCCTGGGGCTGCGTTCCCCAGAGGGTGGACAAGCTGCCCTCAGGGGCGCTGCAGGTGACCTGGGCCGACACGCGGACGGGCAAGGAGGAGACGGACTGCTTTGACTCGGTGCTGTGGGCCGTGGGTGAGTCTGGCTCCAGGCACTTCAATACTGAGTGTGAATGATTTCATCTGGAACAAAATGGTAATGAAGGAATCTGGATGGCTCTGCTGGTCCGTTTTGCATTTCATTTTGCTCGAGGGATTTTTACATTCGTGAATTAGGTTTAGTGTTACAGGTACGTTTTATTCAACACGACCTCCAGTGAATTCAGATACAGGTCATGAGGGAGCAGCTGTGGGACTACGTAGATCTGGCTTAAGTACATTCAAGGTTTTACTCGAGCTCCGTTCAACCACTCGAATATCCTCCCAAAATAAATGGCAAACGTATTTCAATTTACAGAACAAACAGTGACCTCAATAGCGTTTATTGTATTTGGCACACCGCTGTGCCCTCATTGTTAACATTGTTATCATGTGTAACATAAAAGTGACAAAGGATGTGTAAGAAAAAAGCACACAGACTAATCTGACCGCGCTCCCCTTCCCTCACTGCCTTCACTTCCACTGTCATGCTCCACAACACCTTGTGTCAGCAGATAGCCGCCGGGGTCACGATCGAGCCCGAAAAACAAAGTAATAAAAAATTCTGAGTGATGGACTTGCCACAGGGCCGAGTGGTTAATCACCCGGTCGCCTTACTGAAGGGAGAGAGGGAGAGGGGGAGAGTCAGAGAGGGATGGGACAGGGCAGGATGCACCCCTTGTGTTGGGGCGGGGGGGGGGTCCCTTCACCCCGTCTCTGTCTATCTTTGTTCTGCCTCCCTTGGTTCTTTCCTGTCCTGTGCCAGGCGCTGTCCCAGACACATCTGTCACTGCCACCGCTGCCCATCCCCTGCCCCTCCATTCATCCTCTTCTCCTCCGTGTCCCCCTCTCTCTCTCTCGCTCCCTCCCTCCGCGCTGGGCACTGGGAACAATAGAGGGAACACCCGTCGCTCCGTGGTTCAAGACCCCCCCAGAATCGGGGCTTTTCCGTGGAACTATCCTCGTGTGTGTGTGTGTGTGTGTGTGTGTCTACGCATGTATGTGTGTATGCATGTATGCATGTGCATGTGTCTGTGTGTGCACACATGCAATGTGAAGGCCTTTGATGCGCGTGACAGAGATGAGGATGTACGTGACGTGTGACCTGATGTCCTCGATCCGTCATCGCTCGCCAGATCGGAGCTCCGTCACCTTAGCGTGCGGCTGGCAGTGAGAACCACGCAGGCCGCCAGCCTGTTCATCCCTAGCCAGGCATCCATGCGTGACACCGGGGTCCAGCTGCTGGGTTTCCGCTTCTGCTTCAAAGCTCAATGGGTTCTCTGCCAGTGCTGGAGGTGGGCCCTACATTGCTACCATTTACTATTGAGTCTTTTAGCATGCTTTCATACAAAGAGACTTGCACCGAAAGACATGGTTTTGGATTTGATCCCTCAATGTCCACAATCTACCTCTACAAAAACCTTGAACAAGGTGTCTTAATTCATACACTTATACATCTGTACGTAACATGTTTTGTGTCTGCCAAATGACTAAATGGTATTCAATTAAAACAGAAACTTTTTCGCATCAAACACCTCACCTCACCTCGCCTCGTCAGCCGTTCAATAACTACAAAGTCACTACAAAGTCACTACAAAGTCACTAGAGAGTAACCGCAAAACCACTACAAAGTCGAATGACAGGGGGGCTCTGTGTTCCTCTGGCCGGGCCGGTGTCCATGCTAGGCCGACCCCCCCCTCACCCCCCTGGTTCAGGTTTAGCGAGCCTGGATCAGTGACGTGGGCGTTCCTCTTTGATGTGTGAGCGTGCGGCGGTAATGGGCATCCACAACCACTTCCCCCCCTGACGGTGACCTTGGCTGTGTGTGTGGGGGGGGTTATTACAGGCCAAAGGGGAATGCTGGGACTGTATCAGTGCCGTCTGACACATCCTTCTACCCCCCTCCTCCTCCTCTCCCCCTCCCCATGGCCACTCCCATGTCCAGGTGGTGCTGTAGGACATGGCAGGAAATGGATCATATCCCCACTTCCTGTCTGGGTATGGACAGTAGGCACACTGGTCTTCCTCCACTAGGTAATGTGGCGCATTGGGGGATAGGGTTTTTTAGTTTTGATTCGTTTTCTTTGGGGATTCATCGGTTTTCTATTTCAAATGGAGAGCTCAACATCGCTTGTGGTTCTGTTTGACTATAGTGATGTTCTGCCTCACTATCCCTCAAATTGTTTAAGACGTGAATTAAAGATTGTGCGTTTTTAATCGTATGGATCCTTTTTCACCTAAGAGGGGGAGATGGCTCTTGAGATGGATCTCGAGTTCAGCGGAAGTTTAATTGCTTTTCATGTCAGACTGTCAATCACTTCTGGAATTCAGAAGCTAAATAGATTAGATGAGATTAGAATCAACTTTTACTGTCATTCTTTTAAACCTTAAACCTAACATTGCATATGTCATAAATATTTAGATATCAACGGTTGCCTGCAATATGGACAAGGTTATAATGTCTGAATCAAACAATTGCCAGTCACTGTGCTTAACCTTCGGTACAGAGGGAGTGGTTTGTTTGTTTAGGTATCACAGCCTAAACCAAAACATCCCTGGTGGGCCGCCAGTCCCTGCATTCAATACAATACAATCTTTAGTCTAACACCATTGAATCTGCCTGAAAGGGAATAATAGTCTTAACTTAGCCAGCTATTATGAAATGTAATTTGGCATCAAACAAGCCGCTTTCAATCTTGACAAAGAGAAGAAATCTGTCGCCTGCACAAGTCGGTTCTCTTTTGTCTTTGTTCATTTGATTGATCAGATAAGAGCCGGCTCCTGTTTTAAGTCCGGGAGGTTTATGTTATGGCTAATTAGCCTAGCGTCCACCTTCTGTGAAAATAGGATTTGTTTCCGACTTGCCGATCTACAAGACCGTTCGGGGGTGGGTGGGTGTTTGCGTGTACGCGTGTATAGTTGTGTGTACGTGTGTATCTATGTGTGTCTTACACCAAACTCCAGACAATAAGTCCCTTATCAGCCTGTCCACTTTTGTTATGTCCTCCGGCGCACAATGGCGCCGTACCGGTCCCTGGCAGCTACTCTGCCCTCCGTCCACTATTTTAGGATCTTTTGAAAAACCTGTTAATGCAACCACTAGAAAAAGTATCAAAAGTATATTTTCGTGTGGGGGTGTGGACCAAACTGTTGTGCTCTGTTCTACACCGGCCACCCAGAGCCTCTTTAAGGTCCCTCCAGCCCAGGCTCTGCCTCCTGCAGTCCAGACTGTGGCCGAGGTGGTCGCTGCCGGCCTCCAGTCAGGAAGAGAGTCCCCTGGGGGTGGGTGGGCCGGTGGGTGAGGTGTGGGCTGGTTTGTTGTTCTGGCTGTCCGATTGCAGATCTGCGGTTCCTCATGGGCCTGGTGTTTATTATGCTACCCTGTGTGTGTGTGTGTGTGTGTGTGTGTGTGTGTGTGTGTGTGTGTGTGTGTGTGTGTGTGTGTGTGTGTGTGTGTGTGTGTGTGTGTGTGTGTGTGTGTGTGTGTGTGTGTGTGTGTGTGTGTGTGTGGGATGGGTTGTGCATTTGCCACCATCAGTGCTGCCCGTCCTGTTGCTATGGTAATGCTGCACTGGATGGGCAGGTGTTGACGGCATCAGTTAGCAGCTCCCCCTCCCCTCCCCTCCCCTCCCCTCCCCTCCCCTCCCCTCCCCTCCCCTCCCAGGAAGTGACAGAACATCATCACACCCTGGTGGGGGTGGGGGGTGGGGGATGTGGTGGGATTGATCCCCAGCTGGTAAATTATTCACCTTCTGCCAAAAGGCGAGATTCCCCCAGACACATGTACGCACGCCGCACATAAACACCGAACACACACACACACACACACACACACACACACACACACACACACACACACACACACACACACACACACACACACACACACACACACTGCTAGCCAGATGTTTGCTTGTATGCCATTGACAGCGATGAGGGATCGGACACGATATGCATTCCGAGAAGGTGTGTCAATCTGTGCAGTACTGTATAGTCTAGTCTACCTTTATGTGTTAGGAACAGAGTTTCATGGCATTCTACTATTTCCTTGACTCCCTCTGTTTCTGTGTATGCGTGCGTGTGCTATTTGGTTCTTCTTTCCAAATGATACAATTTTATTTTCTCTAGCGGACGTTAGTTGTATAACTGAGTTGTAACAGAATGCAGAGTTGTAACAGAATGCTCTCTGTCTCAATGTCTCTCACTCTCTGTCTCTGCCTCTCTCTCCCTTCTCTCAGTACTGAATCTATGTGTCTCCTCTCTCAGTACTGACTCTGTGTGTGTGTGTCTCTCTCTCTCCTCTCAGTACTGACTCTGTCTCTCTCTCTCTTCTCTCACTACTATCTGTGTGTTACACACCTCTCAGTAATGACTCTGTTTCTCTCTCCTCCCAGTACTGACTCTGTGTGTCTCTCTCACTCTCCGTGTGTCTCCTCCCAGCACTGACTCCCTTTATCGCTCTCCTCTCAGTACTGACTCTCTTTTCTCTCTCTCTCTCTCTCTCTCTCTCTCTCTCTCTCTCTCTCTCTCTCTCTCTCTCTCTCTCTCTCTCCCTCTCTCTCTCTCTCAGTACTGACTCTCTGTCATTCCCATCAGGCCGAGCACCAGAGACCAAGGCACTGGGCCTGGACAAGGTGGGGGTGGAGGTCAACCGGGAGACGGGGAAGATTGTGGTGGGAGCTGATGAATCCACCTCTGTGTCCAACATCTACGCCTTCGGAGACATTGGCGAGGTGGGTGTCCCCAAGAAAGTAGATGAATAAACCCATCCGAATATAGAAGCAAGGTTTTCAGACAATATTCATAGGGAAATGCTCTTTCTGATCATCTCCGAACATACTGTTTTATCTCAGCAACTTCAATACCGATACATCAGGGAGCAGGGAGGGGGCAATCATCTAGTTAAAGGATGCCTTTACGTGAATGGGTACATTGAGCGATATGGAATAATATTGTAGGATAAAATCAAATGTTACTATATGCTTGGGACCGCACGCACGTACACACCGGCATTTCAAGGCCAGAGTAGGCCATGTTAATAACAGCTATACCTGTTGGAAGTAATGCCTGTGTTTTTCTTTTTATGTGTCCAGCTGTGAGTTTCCTTCCTGCCTGCTAGGCCTCTTGACACACACACACACACACACACACACACACACACACACACACACACACACACACACACACACACACACACACACACACACACACACACACACACACACACACACACACACACACACTGTGTGTCAGGTTTGATTGACAGCTAGCTTTGATGAGTTATGTTTAGCCCCAATCTGTCTGTCAACCACTGCTGCGGAAGGCTTTTTGGAGAGGATAGGTGGCTGGGGGAAGGAGGTGTGTGTGTGTGTGGGGGGGGGGGGGGGGGGGGGGGGAGTAGACGGCGGTTCTAAGGTTGATATCTCAGTTGAGATGTCCGCCACTTTGTACTTTTTCTTTTCTAGTTTTTTTTTTTTTTTACTCTCCACCACTGTCATTGAGATGCCTCTCTGGGATGTGCCAAAATAGGCATTAGGATGACGCAGGTTGTCAGGCTTGTAAACACGGCAACTGAAATACCACTGTAGACTTGCTTAAAGGCCCTCTGCGGACGCACACAGGCATGTCTCGGAGCACAGGATGTGTGGCGGTAATTTAACAAGTCGATGATGGCTTAAGTCATGCTTGTAGAATTGCCTCGGAGCCGTTCTATTTCCTGTGCATTCGACTTTGCACTGCGTGTCTGGGGTGTGTGTGTCTGTCGGCGAGTCTGTTTGTCTGTCTGTGTCGTCCTGCCTTTCTGTTTGTCCTGATAACAATACCATCTGACGCACACTTGGGTCGAGGTGGTTTTAAGTGGGAAACACAGGGAAGCAGCTTCAAATGCTGATTGTTTCTACTTTACAGACGGAAAGCTGCCTGTGAGCTTGCCGTGGTTCTTAAACTCTTAAGTTTAATGGTTTTGTACAGTAACAAACAAAAAATGTTATTGGTATGAAAAGCTTAATCTTCACGTGACTCGCATTCAAAACAAGTGATTTCATATAACTTGACAAACTAGCATACTTGACATATTTTTGTAATTCCCTTAAGACAATCACATGCATACCAGCACATAATGACAGATGTGATTGTAATATTTCATAGTTCCGTGTTTTGATGGGTTGTGTTTCCTCAGGGTCGGCCTGAATTGACTCCGACAGCAGTTAAAGCGGGCAGACTGCTTGCCCGCAGGCTAGCTGGCCAAGGCACCCAGCTCATGGACTATGACAATGTAAGTACTATGAGAACACAGGTTTACCATACTGTTCACACGCACTAAATCCTGAATGTTATTTTGGGTATTTTTAAGCTGCAACTTTTCTGCTCTGTATATTATCAGGTGGCGACCACAGTGTTTACTCCTCTGGAGTACAGCTGTGTGGGTCTGTCTGAGGAGGAAGCTGTGGGCAGACACGGGCAGGACGCCATTGAGGTGCCCGCTACACTACCACCCACTACGTCTCACTATAACCCACTATACCCTATTTAACACACTACAACTCACTCCAACCCCCTGCCACCCACTACATCTCACTATAACACACTGTACTGTATTCAACCCACTACAACTCACTAACACGACCACCCACTACATCTCACTATAACACACTGTACTCTATTCAACCCACTACAACTCACTAACACGACCACCCACTACATCTCACTATAACACACTGTACTCTATTCAACCCACTACAACTCACTAACACGACCACCCACTACATCTCACTATAACACACTGTACTCTATTCAACCCACTACAACTCACTAACACGACCACCCACTACATCTCACTATAACACACTGTACTCTGTTTTAACTCACTACAACTCATTACAACTCACTATAATCCACTATACCCTATTTGAACTCACTACAACCCAGTACAACTCACTATAACCCATTCTATACTCAATTTTAAGTCACTAGAACTCACAATAACCGACTGCAACCTATTACAAAACCCAATATAACTTACTGGAACTAACTCACTATTGCATACTAAATCTAACAAATTCACTACAATCAAATAAAGCACACCATCTGCATCCCAAACAGCCCGGGTCTCAACAAGGAGTTCTTCTGATCCAATGTTCACATCCTCCCATCCCTCACCGAAAATAAATAAACAACAAACAAACAAATGAATAAAGGCCGGCTGCCGGCTGGCTGTGTGACGGACAGGCGTGCACGGGCTGTGATTGAGGCGTGTGTGGGGCGATGACAGACCCCCTGTGATCTCGAGGAGCTGTCACATAGGCACTGAACCCTCCTCCACCACTACCCCCCCCCTCCTACCCTTACAACCACCCCCCCCCCTGTGCCCCAGAATGTCCAACAGCCATCTCCCCCCCCCCCTTCCTCCAGACCTGTTAGGACAAGCTCACCTTCACTCCCCAGAAATAATGGATGCATCTCCACACTTGTCTCTCGTGTATTTAAAATGTTTTTAAATGTTACCATTTCATGCACTTTGTGACTGCTTTTATTGTGAAATATAAAGTCAATGTGTGTACATGTGCGCTTACTTAGGTCTACCATGCGTTCTACAAGCCGCTGGAGTTCACGGTTGCAGAGAGAGATGCCAGCCAGTGTTACATCAAGGTGCGGTCCCTCACTCCGTTCGATGCTAAACCTCACATATCATTAGAAGTAAACAGCATTATGCTAGACGCTGCAGAATTGAGGAAACAGTAGCATATGCATTAACCCAATCGTGTAAATCCATTATGACATTCTTTTTTTAATTAACCCTGTGTCAACATTTCGACAGAGAGCAGACATGGGATGACTACCGTACAGATGACAATTGTTATGAACACACACATTTTCAAACTGATGTACATGGTGTGATCTTGACCAGCAGGTGTATCCACAGTAACGATGTCCCCAAGCTGTTTTCCATACCCCATTCACCCAAAACAAAGCAATTGACTGTCCATTTTTTTTTAACCCAAATTGTATTTAATAAAATGACACCTGTAGCGATGAAGGGATAGATTCAAAGGATACAAACGGACAGAAACGGGGCTGGGTTGTTTTGCCCTAAACACCACCGCCAACTCCACACCTTCAGTTTTGTGACACCCCCCCCCCCCCCCCCCCCCCCCCCCCTCCAGGTGGTGTGTGAGCGGGGAGGAGAGCAGAGGATTCTGGGACTGCACTACACAGGTCCCAACGCTGGAGAGGTGATGCAGGG
>NC_082387.1:12328892-12376392 GCF_031168955.1 Gadus macrocephalus
GAGTTATTTTCTTTACGCTGAGGTTGCTGTCTGTGAGAGCACATTCTCTGGGGTCACTGGTCACTGAGCCCCTAGAGTTGCAAGCAGAAGAATCACTCTTGCACACACACACACACACACACACACACACACACACACAGGAGATGTTGGCAAACAGTCCCATAGCGAAAAGCCTTCTAGAGCAGAGGCAGGGGTTGTGGGAGAAGTGTAGTTGGTGGTGGGTTGGGGTATCATGATGAGTAGGAGAGGGGGTGTAACGGATACATACCTTGTGTAAACATTCGCTAAAGAGAATGACGCTAGCAACAGAAAAGGCTCAAACTGGTGAGGATAATCCCTTAGAAATGAATAGGGGCCAATTATGACTGCTCTGTTGTACTGAAAGTATTTTGCTCTGCGCTGTCAGGCTGAGGTGCCTTGAGGGCTGCGCTACCCCTCACCCCTGGTGGGGTGGTGTGTTAGTGTGTGTGTGTAGGGGGGAGCCTTCAGCTCAGACTCATAGGCCAAAGTGTGCCTTAAAAAACCTGTTCTGCGTAATCCTGCGCTGTCTGCCTCCGTCTACAGGCTCCCAAGTTCAAGGCATACGGTTTTCAGAAGCCCCCCTGAAGCTGGACGTCTCGCCTAATGGCAGGCTCAGAGGAACAACCACTTTAACACCCGTGTTGAGTTGGACATGCTCGCTTGTTGGTTGCCCTTCGGGTTAGCACAGTCAAAAATGACCCCGCAGTAAGATCCAAGGCTGCTGTCCCTTCTAGAGCGGGACCCCTGGGGGGAGGGGGGGTAGAACATGGTCACAAACATGTTTAGTATCGTAAGGCTGCAGCACTCCCATGCAGGAATGTCAAGGTTGTCTGCTTGCTCTTCTGCAACGCCGCCGTGACAATCATCCACGCTCGAGCTCTGGGGCTTTGCTACAAATGTAGCCTACATAAAGGCCAGCAAGGCCAACCAGGAGACACCCGACCCACCTCTCTCTTTCCAGTCGAACCAGACCCTGCTGCAGAGGAGTCGAGAGGCAGAGGCAGCAGGCAGAGATACCGCTTCCAAGTCTTGAGTGGGGGAGAAACTGGCTTTGACAATACACAGCCATAGAGTGCCGTTGGCACGTCCAGCCAGAGGCCAGGATCTGCGTTAGCGCCTTATCAAGGCCCTGATAAGGACGGATGCGTCCAGGAATGGCCTAAACTCGATTCACATGGCTCCTGTGATGCTGTCTTTTTTTATCTGCGGTCAGGTTCTGCATGTCTAGACCTGTCTGCAAACCATAGCCCTTTCACAGGATTGCAGCTCTTGTGGCTAATGGTAATAAAAGGTGTGCGACACAATCCTAGTTTGTGGTTTTCCGTCACTAGACGACCGTGAGAGCCCAATTAAGATCAGTGACCTCAGCTCCTTAAATCGTTTAGTCAGGGCTCGCCACACAGGGAGCTGCCTGGATAACCTTGAACGATGCCTGTGATTTATGGAGCTGGGACCTGCCTGTGGTTATCAACAAAGCGACATTACTGTGGGTGTAGTGTGTCGCGTGTGGGAACACAGAACCAGAGCTTTGATACCGGCTGCAAGTCTGCAAGTGATACTTCCGGACACCCATACTTTGGGTGTCCGGAAGTATCACTGTTTAGTAATGCATTTGATATTTTACAAATTAGTGGTATGGCTGGAAACTGTTCTTCACGATGTGCAACAGTATTCTGTGTGTGTGTGTGTGTGTGTGTGCGTGAGAGAGAGTGTGAGGGTGTGTGTGTGTTCAGCCAAGTAGAATGTTCCATCAGATTAGCTTTCCATTGTGTTCAAAGCCAAATAACACGCACCCCGTCCCCCACCAGTTCCCTCTGTGCCGTTGCCAGGGTCTAATTTAACAAGTTAAAAGAATGAGAACAACATTTTACATAGATTTGACCGACCCTTCATTAAAAAAATGCCTGTCTTTGTCAGCATTGGCTCTGGAAACCTATTCTATTAATAGCACTAGTCCTATTGAACGTTTTTTTTTTAAGTGTTCACCTCCACGATGCGTACCGCACATTCCCCACATTTCACGAAGCCCGTTTCAGAACAGCGACGTCACCGTCATGGCCCAGCGACCAGACGCATACCCACACGCAGAGCGGTGTATATTTACCCAAACCAGTTATTCGTTTGTGTAATGTCACCCTTGACCCGCCGCCACGCCGTATGACAAATGAGCTGGTAGCAGAGACACGGACAGCAGTCATTATGTCGGAGCGGTACGGCGTCACGGAGACATCCTGTGCCGTCTGGGACCAGCTGATCAGGCTGGGTTTTTCCCAGGTCTACCTGTGGAAAAATTAGAATGTTCATCACCCTTTCATGGATGAAAACGTGAATGTGAGCGTGGTTGCACTTTAAAGAACAACAATTACAGAGCCAGATAAAAGGAACGATAAACAAACTGAACACATTTTGTTAATAACATATTTGAAAGTGTTTCAGAATGGTTTCATTTTAATATGAATAAAAAAGCAGTTTTAAATTAAAAATCATTGCAGTCCTACCTCAGGTGGAGAGGGTAGGCCTAATTCTTTCAAACTGGGATATCTTTGTTCCTGCTATTTAGTTTGACTTTCAGTTAAAAAACGTCAATCTAGATTCAAATCTCTAGAACTGATCTGACAACGTTGTCAGCGGATATGCAAGCAATAAACTTTTATTAATTCACACTGATGTTTGTATTTGATGTTAAGCTTAATATGTTTGACCATCCAGTAAATAAACTCACTTAGGCTGGCAATTCATCGAGGAGGAACTACCTTGAGAAAACCTGAGAAACACGATCAGTGTTCAGTAGGCATCCAGAAAGAAAAAAAACGGCATAAGATACCCGTTGGCCCTGTGTGTGCTTCCAGTGTGACCCTGAACATCAGCCCTACAGCGGCAGTAATACAGAGCAGGGAGGTTGGGGAAGACACAGATAAGGCTATTAGTTTCAGGCCGAGGGAGACTCCCCCTTCTTGCATCCAAGGGGAGGGTGGCTGAGAGGCGCTGATAACAGCGGTGCATCTCCTCTCCCGGCTAGAAGATGAGTCACCCTTCTAATAAGGGCATGTGTTTTCTTCTGTTTGCTTCAAGGAACCATTGCCATGGCAAATCAGTCCACACCTTCTCTGGGATCTCTCCGTACGCACTCTAAATCTGCCCCGGTCAGAATACCCTGTGAGAAGCAAAAACGATGGAGAGCCCATGATACCTGTAGAATCCAACACATACCCCTTCGTGTCTTTTCTCTCTTCTAACACCCTCCTCCTTGCAAGCTCACTGATATCTCCGGCTTGGGGTTTAGGTAAAGCGCTGATGCTTTCTGTTCACAAATTTGAGGTTATAAATACTCAGAGAAATGTATGAGATGTAATCTGTTATCTCTACCCATGGAAAGAGGCTCACGGTGAATGTAAAGAGATACAGTACAGGTCTCTATTAGAGGGACCTTTACATGCTGCTCGACCAGGAGATTACAAGCCACTGCAGCAGGTGTCAAATGGCATGCTTAAACCTACACTATTTCCCTTATTGTGACCGCTATGTAAACACAGAAAGCCAGCCATGCATGCTTCACTTAACTCATCGGTTCCACCGGAGCCCATTCTTATTCAGGGTACTTTAGGAATCCTGGGCGAATTGTTTCAGTTACAGTTTCTGTGCTCTGGAAATAACTGAAAAGTAAGAACGAAAGTAGTACAGGCAAACATGTGGAACACAAAGAAGCAAAGCGATGAACAGTGATGTAAAATAAGACTAAAATATCAAGTGACTAAATTTGTTATTCAAAATATAAGTGGCTCTAGGTAATGTATTGATTAGATGTAAAATATGGAAGAACCTCTTGGCCCTACAGGAAGTTATCCAACTTTAGATTGGTACAAGCAAAGCAATCTTAGCTATGCCAAGGTAAGATATACGTTTCACTTAATGTCTTTCTGCACAGAATATGAATAGCTAAAATGTTCTAAACTTTCACTTCCCGTCCTCATTTCTACTACTTTCATAGCCTAACTGAAAGAGAAATTAAAGTGCTGTACCACTTTGTCTAAAGTTATTACATAATGTCTACAGTTTGGATATAACACTCACAGATACGGCTATAGCATCATTGCTAGGCTATATTCACTTTCAAACTGCAGTTCAAACCCACTTACTGCCTCACTGCCTCGATCCCGCACAGACCTTGGCTGCTACTGTGTCCACAGATGATCCACTGCCTTACTCCTAATGTGTTTAGTACCGAATGTAAATGGTACGAAATCAATCAATACGCTGCGTATCTATCTCCCTGGCGGAGCCGACCAGAGACCTCCGTATTGTTCTCCTTGGCCGAGGCCACTGGCCCTGCACTCCGTCAGCGGAGCACTGCTTTAGCTCCTCGCCCTGCTCCTCACAGAGCTCCCTGTGTCCTCACTACGCATCCATTACTCTACTAGTCCTTCTCCAAGGACTTAGCAGGGCTCTGTGGTTCGTCTGAAGAGCCCTTGAATCGGAATGGGCTGAAGAAGGGGTGCACTCTGGAAATATTATTCCAGAGATTTGGTAGAGAGCCCTGGTGCATACGGTTGAGCAGCACTCATGATGGAGGAGGGGGGTGGAGGAGAGGGAGGCGGAGAAGGAGAGGGGGAATGAGAGGGAGGACATTTACATATACATTTTAGGGCATTTAGCAGACGCCTTTATCCAAAGTGACTTACAACGGTTCATACACACACTCACTGTGGTGTCAACCATGCAATTGGACAGCCCGATAGTCGACAGAAGTTAAGGTTGAGTGTCTTGCTCAGCGACACCTCAACAGTCGGCTAAGCGGAATCAGGCATCAAACTAGCATTCTTCCGGTTACAAGTCAACCTGCTATACGCCCTGAGCTAAACCGACCCGGAGGAGGTGGAGAAGGAGGAGGAGGAGGAGGAGGAGAGCAACGAGGATGAGGGTGAGGAGGAGGAGGAGGAGGAGGAGGAGGAGGAGGAGGAGGAGGAGAGCAACAAGGAGGAGGAGGAGGAGGAGGAGGAGAAGGAGAGCAACAAGGAGGAGGAGGAGGAGGAGGAGGAGGAGGAGGAGGAGGAGAGCAACAAGGAGGAGGAGGAGGAGGAGGAGGAGGAGGAATGCCTCGGCTGCCCGGCACACAACCTTTCTCTAATTTTGGTGATGAGTTGTAAAGTGACCTGGTTGCCCCCTCCACCCTGTAGGTGTGGGCCAGGTAGCGGGAATGAGATTCCAGGGATTTCCTTACCAGATCGTCTCTTGGCTTGACGTAGACAGCATGGTGCTGTCTACGTCCCCCCCCCCCCCACAACCATCTCCAGACCGGACCCACGGGAAGACCCAGGTAACAGTGCTCGAGTGCAGCCTGGCATTGTCCCGCAGCGTGGGTAAGCGGAGATGCCAGGAATAATTGATGATGCTGTAGGGGCCATGGCCTCCACGCAGGGCCATCCTGCAGACACCTACTCCTCCTAGACCTCCAGCAGAGCGCCCCTGAACGTGCATCACCTTCATTTAGTCTGATTGCTTTGAGCTCAGGGCTCCGCCTGGCATAAATGCTTTTATATGTGTGTCAACAAGTGGTTGGGTGTCCAGTGGTCGGCTTCGTTTAATCAATTAGATAGATTGGTCACGACATTTTTTCAAACATGCATTGTTATTGTACTGTTATTACATTGTTATGATGATGATGACAATGACAATGAGGATGATGGTTATTATTAAATGTAATTTTATTTTATTTAAGTATTTGTTTTATTACTATAGCTGGTATTATTGGTTGCATTATTATAGTATAATGATAACAACGGATCTATTTTTCATTGTTCCATATTTCAACTAGCAGATAGTGTTGCACCAGCTAGGAATGCAGAATACAAAGTGCGCCACATCCACCCTTGCATCCCCCCCCCCTCCCCCTTTTTCAAATAAGAAGCTTGTATTCTTTATTGTTTCATTTGAGAGGGCAGGTGGAAAGGTGCCCTATTGCTCTATGGCTATCAGTCGGTCTAATCCAGAGCCACAGGAGAGGTTTAAAATACTCTGGTTTCAACTAATCTTCTCTCTCAGGCCCTGCCGCGCTCCAGACCCCCTTCGTCTATGATAGGAATGGACAAATAAAGGTGTCTCCCATGCCCTCTCATGAAAGGAGTCTGTGTGCTCAGTGGATTAGGTCCTGGTGTGTTTTTTTGTCTTTTTCTCATTATACTGAGACGGATGGGAAAAAAAAAAAGCACTCTGCTGTTTACAAGCTATCATATGATTTGACAGACCCCATCTCATCTACCTGTATTTGAATTTTTGAGAAAGGAAATACTTTTTGTTGTTTATATTGTGATACATTTCACTCTCACTTTGCTATGCTGTATATAGATGAGTATGGATACATATGATTGTATGATATCATTAAAACAAATACAATACAGAGGGAGAGAAAAAAAACGGAGTGAGAGGGAGGGTTTCTTTTTTTCCTAGCAGGCGCGTCAGGGGCAGCTAATCTGAAAATAAGGGTCCTTCAAGTTCAACGGCGCATATTTTGGTTTCACCGCACGTCTGCCAAGGTATTTCAGCTTTCTGACTCCTGTCAAACTTTAATGAATTACTCACGAGTCGTTAGGAGAAATTTGCTCAAAGTCATCTAACAGCTTTCATTACTATAGAATGACAGCGCAATGCATTTTCCCGCGCTGGAAGAGTTGGTGTAGCTGGCCAAGCTAATAGTACCGATGGATTTTTTGTTGTTTTTTTCAGATGTCGTGTCGCCTTCTTCAGTGTGGTTGGATTTAGTAACGTTCGTTAGCCTATAGGAGTGAGAGAAACGGCAACAAATATAGTCGCATCGTCTTTGCTGGGCGCCTATATTGAAACGGGATTGAATTGAATGAACGAAGGCTCTAATTTTCTCAATGTTTGGGTTCTAAATTACATCTTAAATCCATGTCTACCTCAACGTTTGTGTCATTGTCACAATGCTTCACCTATCCACTTCCGATCAACCACGGAGTGTATCGTTGACGCCGTGTGTCAGCGGTGCTGTCAGGACCCTTATGTCCCTCTATTCTAGCCAGCCGGTAAATCACCTTCTAGAGGAAATGGGTGATAATACAAACAGATAAGCACCCCCAGTACCTGACCTCCGTAGTCAGGACCTCCCTTAAACCACTAGACACTGCTGCTGACATGGTCCTCCATCACTGCTTGCTTCAATGGGGACCCACAAGTTATTTAGTCCTTATCTGCAGTGGCCCCTGCACAGCATTCACGCTATTGACCCAAACAATGCCACCCCTCACCGCTCACTGCCAACGTGAGTGACAGTGGGTGTGGGTGCACTTGTGTCTGACTTCTGCCTCTATCTTTTGCTGGCTTGTTTGTCCAGTCGAGATCCCCCCTAACACCAATAACAACGACATCCCAATGCTCCCCAAAGAAACCGGCCGCTCTGTCTCACAGTAAAGGGTGTGACACTTCCTTTGCTGTTTATCTAAACAGACTTCTTATAATGGACTGGGCGTTCTATTCAACGCATTTGTTTCATACTGGGGATGACCTGTATTTGTGGGGCAGGGGAAGGCAGGACAATATGGCATTTATATTGGTTAAAGGATAAGACCCCCCCCCCCCCCATGGAAGTACTTCCCCCTCAGAGATAACGGATCCAACCAAAAGCATAACCACAAGCTAACGAAAGCATGATAAACCCACCTCTTTTGAGACATTAAACTCATTATTTTCCTCTGTCAGTGGCACTGAAGTTGCCTCAAATATTAGACTACATTTTTGGCTTGATGAGCTAATATCCAAGGCTAGGCACGCTACTGCTAGCCTGATGTAGACGGCATTGGTCTCCAGGTATGTGTAAGCTACTTTCAGTTTTTCATCACGCAGCTCAAATCTCATATTTGACAATGAGGATATCAGGGATGGGGATCTCAGGGTCCCATGGCTCCATAATGGCTCCGGTGAAGACGGGCATTATCCAGCATCTATTAAAACCCCTCCCTGTGATCAGCACCCCTCCCCTCCCTGATCCTGTCTCGCTTTTATTTATGAATGGGAGAATATGATGGGGGGGGGGGGGGTACTTGGGTTGGTACTTGCTGATCACATGATATCAGCTTCACAGCATCAGTAGAGGAATTTGGACAGGATTCCCCCTGACCCCCCTCCCCCCCCCAGCCAACTTTGAAGCCCCATATGATAACGTGTGGTGCTTCCAAACCTGCCCTCCCTAAAGCCAGTGTATGTGAAGCAAGGCAGCGAAACGAGGGGTGTGTGTGTGTAACGGGGAGATGGTGGCTGCGTTTGATCTGAAGGTCGCCAGCCCCTTGCCGGTGCTGAGAGATGGCTGGCGGGCGAGACTGGCTCTTATTTAATAACATGAAGGGGAAGCGGACCTCTCTCTCATAATTAGGCCTAATTACCCAGCAGGTGTGGAAAGACAGCCCCAAGAAGAGACAAACTGCCTTTATCCAGGGACTTAGAGTCAGATTACCATGAGCTGTCTTATCTGTGAGAGGGCCAGCAGGAGCCCTAGTTGTCCCAGACCCCTGCCCACTGGCTCCCAGGCTCCTCGCTCAGGTGTATTAACTAGCCAGCCAGATTTTCTATCTCCTATGTCTGCAGCACACGGCTTTGATCAGAACTCTGAGACCTGTTGGTCATAACCGAGATTTATTTGTGATTTTTGAAACTTTTAAATTAGCGCAGTTGCATGAGTTGAATTATCCTGAAATTAAACAACGAATATTGCTGAATCACAATAGGGTTTTTCACCAGCCTATGTAGCGAGACTATGAAACCAGACTAGCATAAGAGCTCAGCCTTCAGCAGTGAGTGGTATCAGGCTTGTCGTGTGTTTTGACGTTAAGATCTTCACAGCTGACAGGCAACCGGCTGGTTGCACTGGTTTGTTTGAATGGCCGGCTCTTTCAGGGTTGGCTGTGAAACAATTGAGGTTCCTTTGTGCATAGCTTTGACTGACATCCTGCCACCAGAAGTGTCCCCCACCACCCCCACCGCCACCAGCCCCACCAGCTACTTCGGCCGTCGGCATGTTTGTATTTGGGCTAGGGACTGGCTGGCGGGCAGCAGCTCTATTGTTTAGTGGGTGGCAGAGCGGGCTGGAGAAAATGCTGATGCCGGAGAAAAATAAGAGGCATGGATAGATAATGCTCAGGGGGAAGTCATACCATTGAATTGTTTAAAAAGTGTCCTGTTTGGCTGGCGTCGCCATGCCCCAGCCTGAGCCCGACATGGTGACAGTCCCCCAAGACCCCCTCCTCTTGGTGTCACCAGCTTCCTTCTCAGTGTGACATCCTCCAGCACTCAAGAGGGAGGGAGAGAGGGAGAGAGGGAGAGAGAGAGAGAGAGAGAGAGAGAGAGAGAAAGCGAGAGCGAGCGTGAGCGAGCATGGCTGGAATGGTGGAATGTTCTCAAGGCCCAGTACAAGGAAACGGCTTGGTCCAGACATAGCTAAGTGTCCGCGGCTCTGATACAAGACAATGAGAAAACCCTAATCCACCTGTTATCATGGTGGGACTCTCACACACACACACACACACACACACACACACACACACACACACACACACACACACACACACACACACACACACACACACACACACACACACACACACAGTAGGGAATGCAGTCAACCCACCCATGCACAGGTAGGCTTAGCGAGTGGACCCTCACGAAACAATGCAGTCTTTTTTTTTGTTGTCCTTTGCCATTTTTGTCATACTTCATAACTACACAGCCCAAGAGGATTATTGGTTCATGTCCGGTCTGATGGACATGTCAGGTTGCTCTTTGTTCACGAGGTATGGGGAAACTCATCCAATCTGGTTTTATTGATTGAAATTTCACCCAAGATTTTTGGGGAATCTTAAATTCTGAGTTCTACAAGTGGATAATATCAGGAGTCAGGACTTCAAGTCGAGAATACAACCTTTTGGTGGCTTATGAATGCCTAAGTCCAGTGGATCAGTTCAATACAGCGGTTCCATTTTGTCAGTTGTATGTTGTGGTGGCACTTCCTTTATGTTATATTGCATCTCGGACAGATGAGACGTCTAAATGCACACACTTACACGTGACTCAATATACCTAATTCATGTATGCACATACCATTCTCCTCTGTTGCAGAGTGAGCCCCGAAACACATTGTCCACCCAGTGCCACTAAACAAAGCTTTACCCCAAAGGTTGGGGTCTGGATCAAAATTAGCGTGTTCCCCATCACCAGAAGCCTTAGAGGGCCGTTATATTCAATAAGACGGATAATAATACCTATTCTGAATGTGTCTGAAGCCCTCCATATTACGGTGTTTGCTGGCCTGTGGCGGCGGCGGCGGCGTAGCAGCGTCTCGGGGGATGACTGCGCTCATTGTGAGGCAGAAGAATGTGGCGCTCGGCCCTTAATTAGGAAGGTTGGCCGGAGGAGTCTGTCTGCGCGGTCGGCAGATTCACATGCACAATTTAACCGCTAACCTCCCAAAATGAGCCGCTCTCGAATGCCTCGCACTCGGGTTTCAGCGTGTGCCAGTCGCCCGGGGGCAAAGGTCACGGTGAGTAAGAGTAAGGCAAGGCAGGGAGGCCTGGCGGGGGGGGTCAACAGGCCACGGCTCAGCAGGTATCCCTCATCTTCTTCAGACTGACCTACCTGGAACGCACGCACACACACACACACGCACACGCACGCGCGCGCGGCCGGTATCGGCTCACCTCTCTCGCTCTGTCCCTCTCTACCCGGATCCTCTTTCGTTCCATCGGTCTGCTCTGTCGGCTATTTACATTCTTTCAAACTGCCGGATCACCAGGAGACGCTCCCGACGTTGTTCCGTGATCTGAAGCCGACGCATCCGCTCCGCTCACCGGCTCACCGTACTCGTGGCCTACCTGCAGAAGACATTAAAAAGCTTCATATCGCTTGCTTGTTTTTCGCCCCGGGAAGCGACCGTGCAGTTCAGAGACTGACGGAGGGGGAAGGCTGTAGTCCCACGTCTGTTCACTGTAATTACAGGGTTGCTGATCTGGTGATTTATGATGTATTGAGTGGAAGAGGTGTTATCACAGAGCAAAGGATGTAGAGGGCGCAGAAACAGTGGATCTGCAGCCAACTACTGCACCCATACAGCCATGGGGGTTAGAGATACTCACTCCATAGATGAGATGTGCTGAAAGCAACACTATGGTAATAAGGACTTTAAGGGATAGATCTGTGAAAACACATTGTGCCTATTTTGATTTACTGAGAACAGAAAACGTTTAGAAAGAATTGACTTTGGAAATGTTTTGACAGCAACTACGCACGATCTACAACCGACAGACAACAGTGCAAACAATGAATTCAAAGAAGCACACGATGTAGACCGATACTCGCAATGATCACATTTGAATAATTGCCTGTGGTGTGAAAGTTTACGTTTTCTCTCCTAGGAAGGAGACTGATGGCACCAGTGATCACATGATGTTGCGTCCCTCCCCGACCCCCATCTACACTCTTAGGGGGGCTGCGGCACCCCTCAATACCCTGCACTTCAGTTGCCAGCAGGGGACTCAGCCACTCCTGTACTCTGGGTTAGACAAAACACACACACACACACACACACACACACACACACACACACACAGGGAGACCGACTTTAAGTAAACAACATGTAGACACCATTCAGTAAAGTGTGTGTGTGTGTGCATGTGTCGCTACGTGTGTGTACCTACTGCTGCCAACATCAATTCTGCTGCTGTAGTATTTGTAGTGTAGAACAAATACGCCCTTAGCCTTGATCAGGACACACTGTCAACAATACCATCATTCTTTAAACATTCTCCATTGTTTGCCTTGTAGGTCAGGCAAGGGGTCGATCCACGTGTGGAACCTGGACTCCAGGCGGGCGGAGACGGTTCTGGATGGCCACTCCGGGAGCTCCGTCATCTGGGTCAGCACACTGCAGTCCACAGGGGCTCTGCTCAGGTGACTACAACTCACTGTTATTTCATTACTGATCTCCCTTCCTTCCTGAGAGGTGGATTCACTCCTTTGAAGAGAGCTCTTCATCACCATCATCATCAATTTGCTAACACCTGATACTCATAATGAGATGAGGGATAAATTAAGGTCCCCTAAGTCACATAAATAAAGGATTTACAGAATGCGAGAGGACCTCCGATGAAAGCTTGCCTCCATTATGCCTCCACACTCACTCCTCAATTTACTTTTTGATTAGTTTTTCCCTCCAATCTCTCCCCGCTTCTCTCCTCCTATTGGCGGGCATCCAGTCAGGGGCGGGACATGCGTGTGTGTCTGTGGGACCTGAGCGAGGGCCGTGCGGAGGTCTCCGAGTCGCTGTGGATGGGCAGCGTGGGCTTCTGCCAGTGCTCCACGCTGGAGACGGGCCAGGGAGCCTGGCTGCTGGCCTGCCCCGGGGAGCAGACTGAGGAGGTACGTGCACACGCATACACACGCATGTGTGTAGTGTGAAGGGTGTCCTCCGGGGTGACCCTCTCTTCCGAAGCCTTGAGGTTGATGGTTCGAACCCCCATTTGGTAGAGTAGTGGTATGGAAGAACTCTCTCCCTCCCTCCCACACACACACTAACACACACACACACACACACACACACACACACACACACACACACACACACACACACACACACACACACACACACACACACACACACACACACACACACACACACACACACACACACACACACAGGCTATTCTGGTGGCAGCTGGGTAAACTGGTTGTAACAGTCAGACCCGTCATGACTTGACCTGGCTTGCCAACACTAGCTTTCTGAGTCGGTGAATTATGTCATCCTCTGTCATTGGTCATGTCTCCTTCAATTGTCAAAGCATATTGATATGCAAATTCAGCAAGGTTGAATTTGAATTCTTAGTAGGAATTTCGTTTCTATTAGGTAAGAAATGTAAATAAAAGACTGAGGACCAAGGCACACAGAGCCGAAACGGGCCTAACGATCCGGTTTCGTTTTAAGCAATGACTCCGTAAGGAAGGAGTCATTGCGAAACCGCATCGATCTGTAGAAACGCTGTAGTACACATTCCAGGCCCATAATGCTACTGCTACAGAAATCCAGAAGAAAAAGAAGAGGAAGAGGCGAGCATGCGCATAAAGGCTGCCAGTTGTTTACAAACATACAGTCCGAGAAGAACCAGTAACACGAACAGCTGTTCTACGAAGATTGATCTAAATAGATTTGGTGTATTTGTCCGTCCGTAATCCTTTTTCGCTCATTTTGGTTGCGGATTCTCATTAAATATTGCCCTAGCAACCCAACATGGGACATTATCTACTGCAGAATCATCACAAGCATGTAGTCCGCCATCATTGTTGTTGTGAGTTCTGAGACGCCGCGGGCTTGAGTGGTCATTGGCTAGAAGGTCAAGGGGTAGGGCGATGTCGTCATCGTTTGCGTTTCAGGCGTCCACACGAATCCTAACACGAAACCGCATAGGTCCGGATAGATTTGAAACCACCCTCGGACGTGGTTTCAGAAATGTGCGGTTTCGGGCACCGGATTCGCCGGCTCCGTCTGGACGGTCGGCCGAAACGCACAAGACTTGTGCGGTTTGACCAAAAAACCGGCTCCGTGTGGACGGGGCCTGAATCATATGCTGATCACATCTGTGAAAAGAACTCAACGAGAAAGACTTGTTCTTATCGAATGCTTTGTTTGATAGGCCTCACGTTTTAAGACCGCAGCCCACACTACAGGTCATCCGAAGTCACTGGCCAACACACACAGTAACCGGTCAACCCTTGTACAATCACTGGTCAGCGCACACAGTGGTCATAACTGATAATGACCCTTGGATCAGAAGTGAAGCACCCTTCGCCATACATCCAAAGTTTGCACTCTTGCATGGCCTGCACGCCTACATTTTCGGCATTGTTGTGCACTCACATGCCCAGGTCTTGATAAAATGCAAGTTAGACATAGAAGAAATAAAGGCCTGCTCTTCAACCCTCTCTCTGCATCTTAAAGGAGAAATCCGGTGTAATTGGATTTGGGATATGTTTGGTATGATAACGGGTTGGAATGTTAGTTTTGGAGCAAAAAGGCGCATATAGACGCATTCTTCAGTTGGCTGTTTTTAGCCGATTCTATCAAAACGCTATAAACTTGAAACAACTGGGGCATTTGTTATGCTAAAAACTAAATCGCTATTTTAAACCACTTAAAGGAAGTAGCCCGACACTTCTTTGGTAGTATAATAATAATGTTTTGTATGTTAAGACCCTTATTATACTTCTAGCCTTTTAAGTGGTTTAAAAAACGATTTAGTTTTTACCATAACACATGCCCCTATCGTTCCAAGTTTAAAGCGTTTTGGTAGAATCTGCTAAAAAAAAAGCCAACTTAAGAATGCGTCTATACTCGCTTTTTTGCTCCCAAACGAACATTCCAACTTGTTATCATACTAAACATATCCCAGATCCATTTTACACCGGATTTCTCCTTTAACGGAGTACTTTGTATTAGCATTCTCTGACGCTATTGTAAACGGGTGCATTGATGTCCTCGCTAGTAATCGAAACCACCGTGGCTGGTAAAGTTGCTGCTTTGACTGCTGGGTTAGTGTCCATCGGACCACTTTACCAGGTGAATGAAACTAATGACCCGCTCTGGTCTGAAGGTAAATTGTTTGGTGGAGGGGCATGGGGGGTTGAGGACAATACAGCCATCACTTATTCCGTCCAGATTCATGTTACTAGCTCTTCTGTTGAGGAGCAACACTTGAAAGGGGACCAGAGAGGACATCTGATCCAGGCAAACGCACCCTCGCTAACTCCGCTCGGCATGGCCAGGCTTCTGGGCGCCTGCCATTCCCTGCATCTCAATAATGCCATTGTCCCGATAGAGACACACACACACAAACACACACACACAGACACATGCACACTTGCTCAAAGGCAGATGCATTACACCGTCCAAAACACTTGCAAGAGATCCGTCTTTTGCAGGCCTCACACACGATTCCTTCCACATGGTATTCTACACATGCAGTTATTGGCAACAGAAAGTGATATAAAATACAACAATTATTTGATATGCTTATGGGTCAGGCAGACGTCAGGTCATTGCCAGTCCACTAAGCCACAATTGGTGTTTGTTAAATGGGGATAACGTGGTAAATAGTATTGTGGAATACTACTAAGAAAGGGTTAAAAATAAATGGTTGGATCGACATTAGTACAGCTCTGTTCTCTGCCTACTCTGTGCTGCAAAACGGACGAGCTTTTTGCAATTTCGAAACATGAATGCTGGGGCACATTTGCAACAAACCACACATGAAACTAGCTACTAAGTAAAAGGGCGTAAATGTCGACTATAAAATCCCCGCTTATCCATTTCCATGTTTTTTTCCCTCTTCGCTGTTCACTGCTCACGTGGGGCGGTGGGCAGGCAGCAGCCGAGGGGGAGACATTAATTAATAGTGTGGGGTGTTTACGAGCGACGCGATGCCACACATGAAGCGCCTACCACCTGAGGCGCAGGCTGCTCCCAGCCCCGGCCTGGTAAACACGGGGCTGAGATGGAGCTGCGCGCTAACACACAGATGGCTTCCTCGCAGCGACGCTCTATTAGCGGCCACCTGATGAGGATGAATACGTGCATCCTCTAGCGTGGTTTCCCCCTTCCCCCGAAGGGAATCCGTATCGGGGTTGCCAGCAAGGCCGCGTGTGTGTGTGTGTGTGTGTGTGTGTGTGTGTGTGTGTGTGTGTGTGTGTGTGTGTGTGTGTGTGTGTGTGTGTGTGTGTGTGTGTGTGTGTGTGTGTGTGTGTGTGTGTGTGTGTGTGTGCACAAGTGCTCCGGAATACACTTGCAGGCATACAGTCCATCAAAGGCCTTCATTAGTGTGTGTGTGTGTGTGCGTGGCGGGAGGGGTGCCAGTGTGCGTGGAGAAGTGCAGTGTTAAACACGCCGCTGGGTCAGGGTTTAGCTGGATTCATTATAGGCAGGCCCGACCGGCCAGCCCCTGATGGATAGCGCTGTGGGTTGTGCTCGCAGGCTCCCGTCAGCCAGACTAAGGTCCCCACCCAGACTCACAGAATCGGGTTGCGCTTCTCGGCTAAACACACAAAGAAATCCAGAGTTGGGATATAAATTGTGTGCGAAATGTTCTAATGCAACCACAATTTGTGTGGCCGAGTTGCAATGTCAAGGGAAGGCCAACTTTGAGTTAAAATGCATTGGCAGCTTCAATTGAACTGGCAGCAAATAGTAATACAGATAAATGGGAATAAAGTGTACTTTATAGAATAGTGTAGTGGCTAGGGTTTTGGACGAAAGGATACTGGGTTTGATCCCAAAGGTACACAACCTGCCTGTTGGCATCCTTATAGCAAAATGCATAACCTCTACTTGGTCCTTAAGTAAAGGTTTCTGATTTCACTGTTAGGTGCTTTAGATAATATCGTCTACTAAATGACTAAATAGCAGTATTAAAATAGAGAATTGTCGTTGACTGACGGCAGCATAGGCTGAACACATAACAAGACCCTCTGTTGGTTGAGATGTGGTTTGAATGCGTTTGCTTTAAGCCCTTTTTTATCTCCTCCTTACAGATCAAGATATTTGCATTACCCGGGAAGACTCTGGTGTGCTCGCTGCTTCCCAGGGCCAAGCTGGGGATGGTCATGTGTCTCCAACTGTGGCAGGTATGTCCAATCTTCTCTGATATGATCTAAGAAGCTAATTATAGTTCTTATCATTCCCTAGTTGGGAATTTCGTTTGTATGGCTCTATATCTCGGCCAAAATCCCACATAACAAACACATCCTTGCAAATTGTGAGTACTTTTACTGCACCGTGCGCGGTATTTCTTTGCTCGTGCTTAGAAATAAGCATGAGCATATAATTAGATGTATTGGCACCTCTCTTCTTCCACAATGTTTCACCTAGAGACTCTATTACAAATTTTTATATTGTTGATTTACATGCTAATGTAAATCATCACACTTGATCTTAAGTACAAACAGAGATAGCCGTTATCACTTATACTTGTTGAGATTCAAGTTTTTTTTCTTTACCTGTTTCTTATATTTTCAGTTGGGGTTCATTTTCTCTCATTGGCCAAGATGACTATTACAAAAGTTCAACATTTAGGACGTAGTGGTGCCTTACAACGTCAATAATTGGCCTAGAAACACAATATAAAGCTTAAAGTGTTACAATTGTTCTTGTAACACTTTCACTGTTTTTTGCTTATTTGCAATTCTTCGATGATTGGAAAATATACTTGTTGAGCATCAGGATTTTTGTGTAGCGACCCCGTTTCTATTCGTTTCTTTACGTCCTAAACTGTGTAGATTTATTAAATATATTTTCAACGGCACAACATATTTTCTGCAAGAATGCATTTTCTGGTTGGTTACATGTTGCCAGACAAGTCCAACCACCTCTTGAAGACCGTAGACCATTTATTGGGGTACATCAAGCCAGTTCCCAATTAACCAAGACTGCTCAGGAGCTGACCTCTCAGAACATGCGTTGGAGAACAATAAGGCGCAGTGTTACCCCTCAGACAGCGTGCAGTTGTTTACAGAACGTATGACTATGAGATCATGTGGTCTAAAGGTTAGAGCAACAAACCTTGTTTAGGGGTTACGATGGCCAGTGTTGCAATGGCCTTGGCTGGCTCCGCCTACTTATGGCAAAAAAGAAAATTACACGCGCAAGCAGAGAGACTGTGAGAGAGTGGGGCCCTGCTGCACACGGGGGTGGCAGTTGTGTAATCATCAGTTAATGATTTCTCCTCTCAGGTTTATTATTGATCTCATAAAAGCATAAAAAGTCTGCATTAAAAGCTCTTATATATATAATAATTTGTGTGCACATATTAGTTGTGCCCTTGCAAAGTATTTTGGGATTTGATGTTTTTTCAGTGATATGCCACCATAATTTCAATATTTATGTAGCCATTGACCATAAGGATTGATCTCTAAGGATAGAGTAGATACAGTAGATATTTGATATTGATTATTTTTAAAAAGTTAAAAAGATCTGCTGATTGCTCCCTTATTCCGAGCCGTTGCACACTAACGCATAGTAACACGCTTGTCAACACGGCTAGCAAGAGATGCTAATTCAGTTCGATTTATCACTGCCAACTCGTCACAGGTTATTTTTTTCTTCCTCTTTTTCCGTACATTTTTCTCAACTTGCAGAAGGTCCCAACACTGTAATTAGAGCGTTTTTGGAAGGTCCGGGGGGGTTGAAGCTAACATATATCAGCCTGCAGCTGCACACCCGGCCCGGGCTAGGATACGCAACGTCTCTGTTTCTCAACGGCTGTCCCAACGTTTAAATTTCCCTGCCAATAATGAGACATGTAATTATTTTCACAGTTAATTTGTAACCCATTGTCTGGTGCTGTTTGCATTTGCATTTGGAATAATTTGAGATGGGGGGGCTGGGCTGGTTTTGCAGTTCTTAGAGGTCATGCACATGACTTTCTTTAGCGTTGCATTTTGTTGAATTACAAACAAACCCACTGGTGGTAATTTCCCCCCTGGGAGGCAAATTCGCTATTAAGCGAAACAGGCATTTAAACGGACAGCTATTTCAGGACCCCTGGGTTGTGTTTGTTTACAGCTCAGCGGGCGCATGCGTGGCAGTGGCGCTCTGACATGCTGACGTTCTGCAGAGCCTAGCTGCACATACCGACACACGCGGCCTGTTGCCATGTATTATCTTTCCTCCTTGACGTGTATTTCCGAGTTGCAACCCTAAGTTGTTTCCTTTCATCAGGTTTATTTATGATCCGATACGAGTTCTTCGCAGACTGCCTGGAAACATAATTATCAATAAAGTTGTACGAGTGTTACAGTGCAGGCAGGGCGCTTTTTACCTCAAAGCCATGTGACGCTAAATCACTTTGGGTTCAGCTACTGCTGCTGTGACACAGCGGAGTGAGGCCTATAAAACTGTCATGCGACTGGATATATGTGTGTGATATATATATGTATGTGAGTGTCTGTGTGTGTGTGCGTAACCAAGGATAAGCAACGTGTTGCTACATGCTCACACAGGTTGAACATAATTGTCACGTTTTCCCATCAGTCCTAAAAGATTCGGTGAAGTTCGTCTGGTGTTTGTTATCAACTCTCAACTGTTTCCTCACCGTGACACACCCCAGGGAGAGACAGCCAACCGTTTTTTCTACTTTCACTGCCTGCTCACTTTCCCCTCTTCTCTTCCCCTCTGTCTTCCTCCCCATTCCCCGTCACCTTTCTCGCTCACTTATTCTACCCTTGCTACCTGGAAACCTTCTGTGATCATTTTCATCCAGCTGATCACTCTCTCTTGTCTTCAAACACTTTCGAGACAACCTTTGGGGGGAAATTAGCTATAAGCATAGAAAGATAAACTATTATTTTCTACTTCAGAGACCCTTGTCGGACCTAAAGATCCATGTGTCTCTTTCCACTGCATCCATAGGGTGAGTGAGCTTGTTGTCTGATCTCTGTGATTTGATTGGCTGGGAGTGGTGAGTGATAGGACAGACACTGAAGGAAGAAAGTGCATCCATATGTGGAGGCCTCCTCTGTGTGTGTGTGTGTGTGTGTGTGTGTGTGCGTGCGTGCGCATGCTGGGCCTTGGGGGACAGTAGTTGATATATGATGTGCGAGGCTTTTAAAAGTGAACGGAGGCTAGTGGGGAAGAAGGAAATGTTCCTATACAGATATCCATCACTCTCAGTTCATCGGCTCTCAAAAAATGCAATAAATAAATAAATAACAATAACACGCAGCCATGACATCATCAGGGCAGACCAGGGCTGAGCGACGCCCACGATGGGTTCCTGATGTGCAGACATGTCGCTGACTGCATCTCAAAAGAAGACCCTCCTTCCTGTCCTTCCTGTGGTTCCGTTAAGTCCAGTTCGTAATGAGTTTGAGGAAGCCCCTCTTTTCTACCGTCCCACCATCTCGGCACCACCTCTTCCCCTGCTCTTTCCCTGTCCGTCCAACCGTTCAGCCAGCTGCTGGTCTTCTTGAGTGATGGATCTCCTCCCACGCCCCCCCCTCTCCAGCAGAGAGCCCTCTCGTAGAAGGGCCCTATGGAGGATATAATGAATTAGGTGTCTACTCAGGGTTCCCCGACCTCCGAACCCTGACATGATCAATCACGGAGGTCCTACACTTATGTGAAGTGCAAAGGGCCACGGTGAGCCCTCTGGCCTGGAACGCCTGGGCCTGCCTCTCGCCGGCAGGCACGGGCCTCCGCATTCGACTGGGTCCTTCTATTTGTTTTCACAATCTTAACGTTCATCCCGCGCCTTGTGTGTTTGGACGGAATACATACAAGGGCTCTGTCTATCATTTATTCAGCGACGAAGGAAGACCTGCAAAAGGGATGGCGTAAAATTAGAAGAAGACTTGAGGATGGATGAAACCGTGGCAGTCACAGCACACATATGGAAATCATCTCTTCACCTCCTCGGTTACAGCTTCTCAGGGCAAACGGGGCCCGTGGCAGCATCTACAGTACTTCTCAAGGACCGGAGTACATTGAATTATGTTGGAGGCAAGGCGTAGCAGTTGATCGTAGATATTTAATACCTTCAAAACAGAAACCAAACATGTGTTGCTCCGCTTGCTAGGCAATGCAAATGGTTGCTCAGAGGTGCTCAGTTAATTGGTAGCTGTAGTGATCAGTGGTATATCCCCCGAGGCTGGGGTGGTGTTGACGCAACACAAGGCAAGGTCTACTGCATACCAAGAGGAGGAATAATGGTGGGAATATTGGCAGCAGAGTGGACTCCACCGGCCCTGTAGGCAGCCCTGCCCATCCCATATCATTCTATCTTCCCTCCTTCCCTGCTTGCTTTTACTCCTGGTTTGTTTTTCTTACTACCTAGACCATACCCCCCCCCCCCCGACACAAACACACCACCATAGCCCAACCCCCACCCACACATCAGCCGTGACATATGAAGCGATACAGCTTGTATAAGCTCACCTTTACGTTCTCATTCGCCAGAATGATTTACAGGCCCGCGGCCATTCCTCCCCTCACAGCTCCTCTCTCTTTCTTGCCAGGTGACGTAGAGGAAGCCAGAGACAGCGCAGATGCCCAGAGGTTATCTGTGTCTGTGCACGGCTCTCCATCCAAAGAGGGGGGGAAGTAGGGGGGGGGAGAGATGCAATGAGTGAGAGGGGGGGGGGGGAGAGAGAGAGACGGAGAGAGAGACATCCTACATAAGTGTCTCTTTTAATTGTCAGACCGCTGGAAGGTTATCTTCGATATTTTCATTGCACTTTTAAGCGATGTGGAAGCCGGCTGCAGGCCCTTAGCCTTGTCGGCTGACAGTGGATACAGATGAGGAGCAAAGTGACACGCGGTGTAATGGACTGCTAGCGGGAGGGGGGGGGAGAGGCAGGCTGACGAATGGAGCCCTCCGTGTCCCCCATGGTGTCGGCGGGAGCTTCCAGAACGATAACCCTTGCTCGGCTCAGCTTCTGGGACTGCGCTCTTTTTTTACTTCTTGCGGTTAGTCTCACAGTCTCATCTCCCATCTCTTTCCCTCCACCTCTTTTTGAGTCTTTGTTCCTCCCTGAGGACTCCCCAGTCCTCTTCTCTTCTCTTTCCTCCACAGGCTGTTTTCTGGGTTGTTGGATATTGTGTGTTTTTAGGTTTTAATATGAACCTTAACAAGGACGATTTTCTGTCACACTGTTAATGGAAAACAGGGCTTGTGTATCTTGACACCACATCACGACTGCCTCCATTTCGGAAGTTTACGAGCATAGGATTCATTACTATGTAAAATTACATTCGGCAACAGAAAATCCCATGATGCATTCTGATGTTCAAGCCCTATAAAGTGTTCAGAGTCTTAAATCAACTCTCCTTCAATCCACCCAGCCAGACGCGGGCCCCGGGCCGCTCCTGTTGGCGGGCTATGAGGACGGGTCTTTGCTGCTGTGGGACGTGGCCCAGAGGTCCGTCCTCAGCCAGGCCTCCGCGACTCTCCCCGAGCCCCTCATGTGCCTCGCCTTCGACCCGCAGCGACTGAAGGGTGTGGCCGGCTCCTCGGACAAGACCCTCCAGCCCTGGGTTCTGGACCAGAACAAGAACCTGCAGGTGAGTGAGAGGGGTGCACGGTGATCCTATAGCGAGGTTCCTGTGTAAGTCTGAATGGTTTGGAACATGACCTGAATTTGGATAACATTTTTAAAGGCAGTGATAAATATCTACCCTCAACACCCAAAAACAAGGGTCGAGGTATATTCCTAACCCCAACATGCTCCTGACATCTTGAGCATGTTGTGGTGTCTCAATGTTCTTAGTCTGCTTGATGACTAAACATTAAACTACACACACACACACGCACACAAGCTATCAGTTGTGTGTGCTTGTATAACAACGTGAAAACAGAGTTGTTTACTTGATATTTAATCTCAGATGCAGACTTGACAGTGGTAACCATTCACTGAGTGATAATCAGGAAGAGCAACAATAACAGGTTATTATGCACCGACTTATTACACAAACACATTTCTATTGTTACCCCCCCGACACATCTGTGTTTTCCCATAGACGTATACTCACCATACTCACTGCATAACGCACCAGATTGAGAATACCCCCGAAACCTTAGTCAGAATCCAATGCATTGCCAGCACGTCTTCAGCCCGCTTCGGGTCTGCTCCTATGACAAAGGCAAACACAACAAATAGCCTGTCAGAGGCGCGCCATACCTCATCTCCCGTAACAGTCAGTGCATCATGAGTCACAACGCCTCATTAGCCACTATATATTTTGTTGATTCCACGAGCAGAAGGCAGTGACCCCGTGTCTCAGCCGGCGGCCATGAATCAGCTTCAGGAGAGGGGAACCGTGAGTTGATGTACAGAACTTGGACCCGTATTATTGTTTCCAGAACCTTCTTTTTACAAATGAACGCTTGAATTAGAAATCTTTGCAAAGCCTCCCCCGTTTCTCGATTTTATTTCGCCTTTCTTTGCCCGAACACACATCTGAGAAAACAACGTGCAAGAGCACTCCCACTATGCTGAAAAATCTGAGGATAACAATGATTGTTGGAGTTTATTATTTTTCACAAGTAACGAAATATGACCGAGTGTGTAATCCGAGACAAAGACGATTGGGGAAGAAGAGTGTTGAGGTGGGGGGGCCGGCGGGTGGGTAGTGGTGGTCTGTGGGGGGGGGGTTGCTCAGTGTTCGGGTGTGGGCCTCGGTGTACGGAGCCAGTGGGGGCTTTTAAATAATCCTGAAGTTCAGCCTGGTGTGACGTCCAGACAGCTGTCCCAGTTCCTCCCCTACAAAAGTATTTTTGTGCTGTATTAGAGGGGTGGGAATGGACCTGCCGGGCTGTGACAGACGACCCGCGAGAGGTAATAAAAATATCAAAACCTCGGGGCCTCCGAAAGCCAAACAGAAAACATGTCTGCAGCGAGAGGGAACAGTAGTTACCAGCGGGCGGCCTCAGTAAAGCAGTATGGGGGCTATGAGCAGCACAGCGCGGATGTTTTACAGTCTCAGTATTGTCATCACATTTCCACCCAATTAACTTTATATTCTTTGAATTGGTTTAGGTGCGCTTATTAGTTTGTGACTTACATTTTTTTTTATAAGTTTTGACAAGTAGTAGTAGTTTTAGACTTTATGTGATTATATCATACATTAATTATATCGTTTTTGATTATTCCTGGGATTGCATTGCATGAGATTTGAGAGAGAAAATTCATAGGTCCTAACTCTTTTCTTTCATTGCTATCATGTCATCTCCACGCTGGAGTAAGGACGCAGCACACTGTTGGTATTGTCATGGTTGCTTCAATGAACGGGATTGTGTCGCAAGACGCTGCAATTCCCCATGATTTCCATTATTCATTCCTATCATCCGGTAATCCTGAGTGCCACATGATGCCTCTGCCTCACCCAGATACCCCCAGGGCAAAGTGGACTCGGTTCCCTCTGTGCATGGCATAGAGCAGGGCTGTCTGGAACTGTCAGAGGCAGGGTGAAGGGAGGAAAGCAGAGTTCTACACAATGCAGTGCGCATATGATTTACTGGGGGGCCAAGGCCTGCAGAGAGAGTTTATCAAGCCCTGATAAGGACTGATAGCCTATGGAATGGCAGTTTAATGTATTACACATGCCTCCCAGGGGCCCTTTATCTGCCCCTGATGATCTTAAGAGAGCCTGCAACCTTGCTATCTGTTCCTCAAAGAGGATACATCTTCTGCTCTCCCTCCTGCCCACACTCCACCCCCCTGCACACATTTCTGACGTTTGTGTCAGTGCAAGAGTGTAAGGATGTGGGTGTCGAAATGGGTTTAAAGGCTTTTAAGAAAGACAGACACATATTTAAGCAACCGCTCAGCATATTGTTATGAGCGGAGACTGGTTCCTCCAGATTGAAGTAAAGGGAGAAAGGGTCAAAATGGAGAAAGAAGACAACGAGACGGGGATTAGCAGGGTACACCATGCATGGCTGAAAGCCTTTCTCCGAGACATGAAGACAGCTCAGTACAGGTGGAGCTTCTGATCCTTGTCGTTCCCAGAACGCAAAAACATAGGCCTTCACTGTCCCACCACGTTCCCCTGCCAATCACCTGCATGGCATCATCCCTGGATTATTCATTTCTCCACCGATTGCAAGCAAACGGTGAGGTCGGCCAATCAAGGCCAATCTTCACGGTCGGGTGGGATGGTGGGAAGGGAGATCAGGGAAGAATGACTTTAATTGGGACTTTTTGTGAGGCCTTCCTGAGCTGTCAGAAATGATGGCCTTAACTTTTAGTTTTTTGTTTATTTGTCCCACCTCTCTCTGAAAAGAAAGACTCACCCACCTGACATGTCCATCTCCTGTCAGCCAAAGCCAAGCTCTGACAGGCCAGGTGACAAAAGGCTGTAATCTCCCCACTGCGGAGCCTGGCGCGGGGTGTGTCAGAAACACTGCAGAAAAAAAGGCTGTCCTGGGCCGACAGGCTCGAGTGAGTAAGCGTTGATGGGTCGTTTCAATAGAACAGCGTGAACGCAGAAAATCGGTGCCAAATATTTGAGAATGGGGGGAGAAAAAGAGGGTTTTGAGTGAGATGTGCCAAGTGGAGGCCTTCCTTTGAACGGCTTTTCTGTTGGCAAGAAACTGAAAAAGACGGAACATTTAAAAAAAAAAAGAATCTCAAGTGTGAGTTTGTATTGGATCAGTTGAAGCCCGCGGAACGTTTCTCGTAGACTCCTGCCAGCTGGGAAGACTTTAGACTGCGTGTCTCCGTGTGTGAGGTGTCTATGTATAAGTATGTTTGTGTGTGCATGTGGCCATGTGCAGGCTATAGCCCGGGCCAGAGACAGCCTGCACCCTGACACAAACAAAAAGGAATGGGTTCTTAAGACGGATGCCGGTCATGATGAGAGTTTGATGGTGAGGGAGCAAAGTGAAAGAATAATGGTGGTGTCTGGAAGTGCTAGCCAAAAACTCCCAGGTTAGCACTAATGGATTTCATTTAAGGATTGAGCCCTGGCTAATAGCAGTGCTAGCAGACCAGCACGGTTCCGTGCAATAGCATCGGGAATCATCCCTATCCACTAGGGAAATTGAATTGACATCGTCCTTTCGTCACATTTTCCTCTGAAACCCGAGCCGTAGCCCAAGTCGTGTGATGGATTTTCATTTTATACTTTCCAAAGCAACCTGTATTGGGATCATTTGTTGGCCAGGACTTGGACAGATGTAGCAGGGAAACCGTCTAATGAACACTTTTGGTTTTTACTACAGGAAATTAGCACTGGAAGGTACAAGCCAACACCAGCCATTGGAAGCCCCCAGTGGTAGATTATCCACCTCCCACTGCTACTCAGACCAGAGAAAGTTTTAACAATTATCCAGCCGTCTCTGCCTAATGGCTGTTACTACGTCACAACCCATTTTCTCTTTACGCTTTCTCCTTCTACTGCATAAATGTCTTTCTCTGACAGAAACAATGGGAAACAAAACAAACACAAATAGATACTTAAAACCGTCATTACCGAGGCCGTAATCCAAACCAGATGGGGAGAGGTCGAGGCATACCAACTTCCTGAGGTAATATCGGGGTGCAAAACAATCTGTCTTTCACCCCTAATGTCCTTTTGTAGGGCTGCATCTGTCTGCCTCGGTCTAAGCAGTCATGAGCCGCTTCACACAAACGGCGCTAGTGACGATCGGTTGCTTTACCAAGAAATAAAAACCCAGAACTAAAATAAAGAATTGGAAAACACAACAGCATGTTCTTAATTCACATTCCTGCTCTCTCATTTTGATCAATGACATTCCCGCCTGCTCTCTTTCTCCTGCAGCCATTCTATTCCACTTCCTCCGCTCGTTCTTGGGGTACCTGGTTTATATCTTCCACATGCCGGCTGTAGATGGGTTTCCAGCCCAGAACAGGAGCACGCAGATAAATTCTCTGGCGTCTCCTCCTGCACGGGGCCATTAGTCTCCTTGGACACCGCTTATGAAGTCCATTTTACGCTGTCCAGTTTGATTTCGGCTCTCGAAGCCAGATGTGCTTGTCCTATTCGCTGATCACAAGTGCCGCGATCCCCTGGCCACAGGAAGAGCACGTTTCAGGCCCAGAGGAATGTCCTCCGCGGCAACGGGGCCTTCTGCCGCCATTAGTTATGATGTGTCAGAATGTTGCCCGTTTACAACGGTTGATACAGTCCTACGAACATTGTAGATCACAGGCAGTGGAATCGTGTGGGGGGGGGGCGGGGCGATGTAGAGGGGGGCAAACGTCCCAGCCGTGTATTTATCGAGTCTCTTCTGCCGCTGACCAGACCTATCAGTGCATATGCAATACATCAGAGGTGCTTAAAGGCCCACTATGCAACTTCGGGCATTTCTTCGCTGTTTTCTTGGTTTTGGCACGCACATTTCTCTACACAGCGCCCCCTACAGCTTCGTAGTAGATATTTCACAACACTGTCGTAACAACTCGTTGACGACCCTTCCCCATGCACTTCTACGCGAGCCATGTGCATTTGTTTTCAAAGAAGCCGGCGAATGCGTGGAGCCATGTCCGAAGTAGATGTTCATAAAGTGTAGGCAAGGTTATACATTTTTAAAAGGGTGTATTTGTATTGGAATAAACATAAATCCATCCTTTTTTATAGTTGACGGGGAGAATTTATATCCTAGATTATAATTGTTTTATTTTAGGTTGAACAGAACAATCAGTGTAAGAGGTTTGGCCAACATAATAATCTAAATAAACAAGAACCTGGATTCGGGGATTCAATCTGTATCTGGGGGACGAGGCAGACGAACAGCAAAACACCCATGGAAACAAAGGTGTTTATATGGTTGCAACCAAGCAAGCTAGAAACATACAGGGCTCACAACAAAACGGTCGAGAAAACAATTTTTACAGGGCTCACAACAAAATGGTTGAGCAAACACATTTGTACAGAGACTATCAACATCAAGAATACCACGAAGACAAAGGCCACCCAAGGGTACTTTCAATTTCAAAAGCAACACGGCCGAGTCGGCGTCTGATTTGCAGTCTTCTTTTTCTTTCAGTTCACGCTATTCCTGAAAAGCTTGCCCAACGTTTACTCGTGTCTGGCCTCTCTGCCGGTCAGTCTCCCTTTTCTCTTCTTCTGTTCCTCCGACATTGGGTTTCTCTGTCTCTTTTTAGTCGGCTGATCTATGATGAATATAACAATCCCTTAGTGACTTGTGTTTATATCGAGCCGGTTCCGTGTTTGGGGGTCTGTGCCGTAAAGCAATTTGTTACTTCGCGAGACCCGAGACTCCCGCGAGAGTGGGCGGCGGGTCGCCGGCAGAAACATATTCCTTTTCTCCGCCAAGATGCGCAAGGGTGAGTCGAAACAACGAACAATCGAACAAAAATGTATAATAGAACCATCGCAATGACTCTTAGCCTGTTATATTAAGGTATATTAAGGTAAATCAAGCCAAAAATTGCAAAAGTTGCATAGTTCCCCTTTCACTCGTCTGATCTCTTTTCTGGTCCATTCTTCTTTTGTTCCACCGACGGTCGCCTCTTGGGTCGCTTATCAGTCGATTGATCCATGATGAATGCAACAATTGCCTCGCAACTGGCTGTTTATATCTAGCCGGTGCCATGTTTGGGTGTGTGTCTGTGCCGTAAAGCATTTTCGAAACTACAATCTGACTACATTTTCGAGGATACTTCCGCTGCGTCACATCCGGATTGTGTCGGTCCGAACAGAGCAAGTTGCATATGCGCTTTTTCACTGGAGAGGCGACATGGGTAAATGACACACCCACCAATCGACCCAGAAATGGATGCAGAACCATCAGCATAACTCTCAACCTGCATACTTAATGTAATTTTGGCTAAAAAAAGTTGCATAGTGGGCCTTTCAGGCAACAACCGTTCGACAAAACAAGCATTTCACCCGGGCCGTCGCTCTCTTTAACGCTCAGCGTGACAAAGGTCATTTAAATCCGTCGTGCCCCCCCCCACACACACACACACACAGTCCCCACTCTCGCAGTTGAACGGCGAGAGGCGTGCTGCCGGCCTGTTGCGCTGTAATGTTTTCTGTTGGTCGACGACGGTGGTCCGTGGTTATGGTCACCAGATCTGGCGGACGAAGGCTTCCATTTTGGCTCCCAGTCCACAAATCTCAAAGTTTTTGTTTGTAACATGTCCTGATCTTAATTCAGAACCTTTTTCACGTTTTGAAGCGTCACAGTGTATGGTTTCATTATATTTTCATGGTAATCGATGACTCTAGCATCGCCATCAACTAACGTTGCTGAAAGTTCATCATTTAGATGCATGCAATTGATTTGAAATGTTTCCATGCATCTACATGTTGCGTTGTGAGTAGAGCGAGAGGTGGCCATGTTGGGGAACCAGACCTAACACTTTGTGATTGTTGTTGTAGCTCACGGACCCCGTGACTCTGGTCAACCCTGGGGTCTCCCAGCTGTGTATCCGTGGAGACGGTAAACTCCTAGCGTCGGCTGGCTGGGACCACCGCGTGCGTGTGTTCGGCTGGAAGAAGCTGCGGCCGCTTGCAGTGCTGCAGCACCACACCGACATGGTGCTCGGTGTGGCCTTCTCGGACCACCAGGACCCCCGGCAGAGGCTCCTGGCAGCGGGCTCCAAGGACCAGCGCATCAGCCTCTGGTCCATATACAATGAAGGGGCGGACACTGGTTGAGGACTCGGTACCCTGGGGGTGAACATTAAGGGCTGAATTTTTTTCGGGGAGTCCTTAATTACTTCAACACCAATGCTTGACTTGATTGGACACTGGAGTGTGGCATTTCATCACCTGTCATTAAGCGTGAATAGCACTTGATTGTTTGATTGATCAATGGTGTTTTGATGATGTGTTTTTTATTTAATTTTTTTTTACATCAAGTACCCTTCATCAAAATTGGTTTATGTTTTATAAGTGTTGCATTATACATTATAGTGGGCAAAGGAATGCATTAATTAACCCATATGTGAATAAGCTGGACTTTTCAATCCCTGAAATGAATCATTGTGTATCCATAAGACACTGGCTGGACTTTGTCTGAAAATCAATAAAACAAGTTTTTAGCACAAAACTAGTTTTAGCATTTGATTCACACAAGGCCAAACACCATGCTATTTTTCTCGAGCCAGTAGTCAGCATTATAATAAGCCTGTCCAATTGTGTAGCACAGCCTGGCGTTGAATGCACCTAAGCCATTGTTTGGGCTTATCTGGTGGGAGATTTGCTCCAGTGCACTTGAATTTGAGGCATAAGTTGGAGCTGAGCGGCTGTGTCATCCAGCGTTGTTGTTCTTACGGCGCTATAGGTCGGCTGCGGCCCTCCGGCCTGACCCCGGCAGTATTTGTCAAACAAGGTTAATCACAGCCCCGACATGGGGAACACAGGCCTGTTGGTTTAGTAGACTCACATTCAGACCACCGCCGTCTGCATTGTTTGTTGGAGCACTTTATTGTCCGCACTTCAGGTCAAATGTGTGTGTATGTGAGGTCTGTTTCATTTTGCTCCAAAACCTATTTTAGGGAGTTAATCAGCGATTATTTTGAGTTTGGTCGTTATTTATTTTTCGTTTAACCAGATAAAACCAAACAAGTAGAAGGTATTCTATCGCCATCTTTGTTGTCACCGACTGAATCAATAACTGTTGCATCATGGAAGCTCATATGTAATTGTTCCATAGTGCTTCTGCAGTTGTGGGGGGTCTGGAAAAGCACACAGGCGTTTAACTTCAGTGTATAGCTATGAGAGAAGAACGGCATGCTGTACAGGAAAGTTGCCTCAGGGAAGTCATAATGCTTAGTGTGGTGGAAAGTTTAAGCTGTTCATTATACGTCCATTTGTTTTGCAATATTGTCATTCAAGGATGGGGGATAACCCCTATTAGAGGGTATTTCTTTCTTGATTTTAAAGGTTATAAGGCTGTTAGGATACAGAGGAACTTATGCTGGGTTTGAGCCTGTGCAACCAATTGGCTGTTTATTTGAAACATTCTGAGACCTCAGATTCAATGTGAATTTTAAATGTATCTTCGGCATAAACATAAGTACATTTAACTGAATTAAATTGTAATTATTTGATCCAAAATTAATTTGCATGGCAAAAAAAGGAATGTTTTGCCATGTAAATTCAGGGAAATTTAATCTTTTTAATTTACCATGACTTTTGCATCGAACTTTAAATAATATACATGTATCATGCATAAAGATTCAACCTAGTGTGGAAATTATGAATGCAAGTTCCCTGGTCAATTAGCCTATTAACATTACACTATTAATGCATATGAATAGGCCTATATCAAAATGATCAGGTCATGAAAAGAAAGAGATACACGGGCCGGCTAGCTTTTTTACATGCATTTATATCAGTTTAAGGGTGTGATTTTATTGATACAACTAGGCTATTTAAATCATTATCGATCCGAATTGACTGATTGGTATATCCAGGCAACTTCAAGCTACGAGCTATCTGAAATGTTACGTAGGGCCTACTGCTACTTTAACCGATCAATTATCCGTCATGTTTAATTGCAGTTGTTCTACAAATTGCAGTTAATTAATTATTTTCTTCATTGGCTTCTAATATAAAACACAACCTGGCCTTTAAGTTGCAGGCTGAAAATCACGAGTGGAATTCGTAAGTTAACCTAACACAAAAGGCCTCTACTTTTAGGACGGTCGGTGTATGTTATTGTAGTTCTTGGTGAACCTACCTACCGCTGACTTCACTCATCCTAATGGTTTCCTAACGGTCTGGACGGGACGGGACGCGGCGTGCGCTCGCTTCCGTCCCGTCCCTGATAAATCAAACTCCAGCCCCCGTCGCTGCGGACGTCTGCTGATAAGAAGGACAACAACCTGCCGGTCCGGCGGAGGGGTTGTAGGGGGAGGGGGTTTGGCGAACATCGTAAATCATTTCTTAATTGCTCATTTAGGAAGTCAATAGATGGATAGAGGGAGCAAAACACACACGCAGAACCACTCGCACACGAATAGGCGACACAATAGGGGGAGGACTCCATTATCACTAGTGTCTTCCTTGGCCCTGAAGGTCGGTCACCCTTGCCTCCTGTTTGTGCGCGCGCGCGCGCGTGTGTGTGTGTGTGTGTGTGTGTGTGTGTGTGTGTGCGTTCGTGTGTGTGCGTGCGTGTGTGTGTGTGTGTGTGTGTGTGTTTACGTGCCTCGTAGGCTATATATGTTTGTTCTGCCAAATGAAATTTTCCCAGCCACGTGAGGCAATGAAAGTTTTGATTTTATGTAGACCTACCGAATAAAATATGAGCAACTATGCAATTTTTATGATTCTTGTGTCGCAGTTTGTGTTTATTTGTGCTACTGGCTGCGATGGCAGGCGCAACACAAACTGCAGTGGGTTTGGTTCAACCCGCCTTTAGTCGCCTCCTCAACCGGGCCAGCCCGGCTTGTTTTAACTGTCCCCAGATATGGACAGGCAGCAGTGTACACAGAGACGAATCAAATGGGGCGAAGCCCTGATATGCCTGTCACAACAGATGTTCCAGATGCAGCCAAGTGTCAAATGATGCCCGGGGTTGCGTTATCCTTCATCCTCCATCTCCTCCACCTCCTCATTCTTCAATGGCAACTCCTTGGCGCTCAGGACATCTGGCTGTATTCACTATTAAGCAGTTTGACTGCGGTGTTTTGCAAAATGAGTGATTCATCCGTCTATTATTCTTAGCGTTATCGTATAAGACCCGATGAAGGCCTTCCAGAACAGTCTCGAGTGTTTTATGCAGAAAGGTGACGTTGGTTGTATTCTGAGCAATAAGATGGTGTTTCTAAATCCATGGACTTGCTGTTCCCATCAACACCTTGGGAAGGCGCAGTTTATTCGTTTCGGCCGCCAAATATAAGAAAGCGTTGCTTATTTACCTTATGGATTCTGCGGTGTTCAAAAAAAAAAATGTTCTCATTGCCCCTGTATTTATTTAAAAATATCGCTCACTTTATATCGCCCTTGAATCCCAGCTCCAGATTGATCCAGATCAGTCAACAGTTGAGTGTACGGTAACAAACCCACCGCATCATGGTGGGTTATCGTGGTGATACGCGACCCCCCCACTGGGCCGACGACCACCGGCTCACATCAATGCCCGACGCTGTGAGAATAAACACAGCTGGGGGGAGGGGGGGGGGGTGGGGTGGGGGGAAGCTCGGCGGAAGGGTCCTGACTGTCGGTGTCCCAACCCCCCGACATCCTGACAGACCCCTTCTCGCTCCGTCCAGGCGGGCCTCGCTTCACGCGGAGGACCCTCAGCCCGTCGGAGGCTTCCTGCCGAGGGCGCAGAGGAACTGAGAAAACATCGGGATGGAAAACGGGTCGAGTGTTTTGGGCTCAGCTGCACCTTCACAACCGCAGCAGGCTGGTGCAGTTGCCTATAAGAAGATCTTTAGTGATCCTTTGTAGGGAAGATAAAATAAACTAATTACGCATTTAGAAATATCTACAACCTTCATATTTGTGATATTTTCCATGTCACTTTTCCATGATAATTTCCATGTAACATGTAATTACGTCGTATTATAGGATTATTATAGGCTTAAGTGCTGTTATTGAAGCGTGTTTAATGATAGGCGCTGACCAGCCCACGTTACTTGGGCTGTTGTTGGCTGGTGGAACCCCAAACAAAAAAATCATACAACCAATTAGGCGTGGCTTAAATAAGTGGAAACATTATTTAACCTTTGACTCCTTTACAAGCCATTAACAGTCATAGGTCAGGCACGCGTGGCGGCGTCCCTTTCTTTACCTCGGCGCTCAAAGGCAAACGTGTTCGCAGAAAAAATGACATTATGAAAAGAATCATTAGTACGTTTCCTTTCTGCTCCGTGACAGTAACAAATCCCAAAGCAGACGTTTCTTTCCCATTGAGATTATCCTTGACAACAAAGCATTCCTCAAAGAAAATATCACAGAACTGTCCCATTACATGTGAAGAATGATATCCTTTTGGTCGGAGGAAATATATCCTACTACTTTTATTTATGTGCCTTGATGGTCTGAATTTCTCGAAAACGTGTGCCATGCATGGAGCACTTTTGACATTAATCAAGTTTGAGAATAAAATCAATAAAATCAATAAAATCAATCAATGAATAATATAATATTGGACATGCAAAAAGCAGGTCAATATAAAACAATTCTCACCACCATTTTCTTTTATTCATTATATCTCACTTATTTAACTTTATCTTATATATTTATTAATGTTGCTTACCCCTTTGATATGTTAGACCATCTAATAGACCCGACCAGCTATCCTGTGTGTGTGTGTGTGTGTGTGTGTGTGTGTGTGTGTGTGTGTGTGTGTGTGTGTGTGTGTGTGTGGGGTGTGTGTGTGTGTGTGTGGGTGTGTGTGTGTGTGTGTGTGTGGCAGCACATGTGTATGTGCTTAATCAGACATGTACATGTGTGTGTGTGTGTGTGTGTGTGTGTGTGTGTGTGTGTGTGTGTGTGTGTGTGTGTGTGTGTGTGTGTGTGTGTGCGTGTTTGTAAGTGTGTCTCTCTGTCCGTAAGCATGTGTGTACGGGATGAGTGTATGCATGCATATTTCATACAGCCAGGTGCGGATCCCCACATTTGAACTGCAGTTCATTGTAGGGCTGGTGAATGTTTAGACAGCTTCCCCAGTCCTCCAGAGTGCACATGCACCGCCCATTCAAGCTCCTAAATCCAGGGATCTCAGAAAACACGAACAAAGCTATCAGTACCAGCTAATCTATTCCTCCCCATCTTGAAACAGCAGAGCAGGCTTGGAACGGAAACATGTTGGCCATTTTGATAAAATTACATGTTTTTTAATGTTTACTTTACAGATACAGAACGGTTATTCTGATGTATTTATTTATTCATTTGTTTATTTAGTTACTATTGCTGCAGGTCAGTGCCATGGTAGGAGCCTTCAGAGGGGCTTGTGTTCAGAACGTTTTTTATTTTCCCAAATTCAGTCTCTCTTCTTGATTTTCATTTTATTTTTAACCTCCTCACACAATAACATCGGTTGTGTGTTTCCACACGCTCGCTGATGAGCTCAACATGCAAACATCTCGTCTATCTAAACCTCAGACGGACTATATAATAATATATGGCTTTTTTGAAAGCAAAGAAAATAAAAAAAAAGTGCATCCAACACAACAACAAAAAAAAGAATTCAATTCCATTCCGGTTCTGTGCCCGAGAACATTGTCCGCGTTAGGCTGGGCGGGAGGGGTCTGAGTCGGGGGGGGTCTAGGGGTGGGGTGGGGGGAGCTGCAGTCACGTAGCGTCTACGCTGTCGGCAAGGTGATGAACCTCCGCCATGGTCTGCCGTGGAGGGGGGGGGGGGGTCAGACCTTAATGCGGGTGTCGGGAAGTGCTCGGAGACATGCCCATACTTCACGCTGAGACGCATCATCATCATCTTCCTCATCATGACAAAAATAAATACGGCCGGGTCCATTTTTGTTTTGTTTGGTGTCTGTGTGTGTGTGTGTGTGTGTGTGTGTGTGAGTCAGTGTGTGGAGGGTTGGGGGGGGGGGGGGGGGATAAATGGTGAGGCAACGGGAGGGGCCTTAATATCCAGCCAGTGAGAAATGCTGATACGAACACGCCCCAGATGTTGCAACAGCGCACACACAGACAGAGAGACGTGCTGATCTTGTTTGTATTTCCAGGGGTGGCGCTGGTGAAGCTAGTCCAGATGCTACAGACGCCGCCGCCCCCGGCACTACCGCGGCCCGTAGTCATAATTGGCCGGGGCGCTCGTGGCAGAGTACATGTTGGCCGTGGCGGGGTTCATGTGGTGGTGGTGGTGGTACGTGTGCCCCCGGATGCCCGGCAGCTGGTACGGCGAGGGCCGGGCCTTGGCGCCGAGGTAGTGTTCGTACGTTGTGGGGTACTTGTACGGGTGGTGATGCAGCGTGTCCGGGGACAGCGGGTGGGGGTCGGCCCGCAGGTCGTGGGGCGGCGGGGGGCTGGGGCGGCTGCCGCTGAGGGGGACGGAGTGGAGACCCCCGGGCACGGGGAGCGCCGGGCTGAGGACCCGGGACATCAGCTGGTGGGCGGAGTCGCCGTGGATGGGCGTGCCGGTTGGGTCGCGGTCGTAATCCCGTCGGATGTCGTCTGCAGAGAGACAACGCGGGAGAGGCGGAGTCAGACACGGAGAGAATCACAGCATTCCCCTTTTTGTTTGCAATGGGAGTTTGAGGACTTGTTCAACGTTTAGCTTGTCCGTTCCTGCCTTATGAATGTGGATGTCACACTGCTCTAGAATACGTCTGGCAGCCAAAACAATAAGACCGAGATGGAGGTGCTGAAATACACCATTTAAAACAATGATATTAGCTTTCTAAAATCTGAGTGGGGCCGTGTCCGGGGTCCAGCAGTGTGAGACCGGGATTTGTAAGAAAACAAGCAGTGTGTGCCGAACCTTTCTCTGAGCCGTTCTGCTGAGGGGGAGATGACATTGGGTTCCTCGTTCTGGCAAACGCACTCATTATTGGCAGCGAGCCGGGCCTGTGATTCCTGGGCCTGCAGCACAAAGAGAGGATATTGTTTCACTCTTCATATAATGAACATAAACGGCTCAAATAGACTCAAACATCAACAAAATCAATGCAGGTGCATGCATTCTATGCAAGGAATGCAATATTGGATGGCTGACCCTAAATTATTTATTACCCATTATTCTATGACAATTAAACTTCTAAACAAGTTCAATATCCTGCTTGTAACTCCAAATGCTGTGTATTTTGGAGAATTCCTAACAGCCAATGATTTTTCCATCTCTGCCCAAGTGGACATATCTTATAGAGACCCCCAAAACTTTGTCACAAAAAGTCAGCACATCTATATATTTACACTGGCAGTTACTCTATTTAGGTTTTTTGGGTTTAATTAATTTTAAACCTGCAGTATGTAACTTTTCCATTGCAGCCATTTATTTAGTTTGAATTAGATTGCCATGCCTAGATTTCAGAAGAAAAAAACTCCCTGGGTTGATTGAGTCGATGTTATTTATCCTTCAGGTGCACATAATTTTAAATTAATATGTGAGCCAAAGTGAAGACTGAAAGTTGAAGTTTGTTATCATGATGTTCAGAACGCTCACCAATCCTCCGGGTCGCAGTCTCTGAAGCCCTTGGCGAAGGGATTGCTGGCGATCTTCAGCTGTGTGATCTGCAAGCATGAAGAAAAGGCCAAAGTCAGATCTCTTGCCATAGGCCTCCGGCATTTACAAAACTCTTAAGTTTGACCTAGAAACCTGCACACAGCACTTCAGTGTAACGTTGGTCTGATTATTAATTATTCACAATGAACTCTCTGGTTTTGAGAAATGAGTTTTCAGTAACGCATGTGGTGTTTGAAAATAGCAAACTGCTGAGTAATGGTGATGTTTATAGTGTCATATTTTTTTTAAAAGATTTAGGGTACACATTAATCATTTGCTGATTGCAGTTGACAGTGCTTATAAAAATATATTAATAAAGGGGGCTGTTATTAATTGAATCTGGTGTTTATGTATTTTATTATAACGTATAAAACGGTTAGCCTTGCTATTTATGATTAGTTGCCCAATTGAATAGGCGTAATAAAATCAAAACCGCTTTGCAAATCAAATGGCTGATCAAGAAAAAAATGTGCCAAAAATTGCATTTATATCATCTTTACCACTAGGCAATATGACATATCATCAATTCATTTTTAATCCATTATTTCAATATTATGATAAGAATAGGCATATATGTATGTAGGCTTATTTATTTGGATTATTATTTTACAGTAAACCTATTCAAAACTGGTCTTCAGTTTTACTTGAGAAGACGTGACATGACATGTGTCTCCGTATCCAGGGCAGATAAACTACTAAAACTCTACCATCTTTTGACCGATTTTGAAAGATGCGAAAATATATAATACGGAACTGACACAAAAAACAATTAGGCTAATATGCTAAACAAATTGAGGGAGCTGCACAGCTGTACGCAGACATAAGTCGCTTATGGTACTAAACTTTCTGCAGCCAAGCCATAAATAATTCATAGGCCTACTTCGACCCACAATATAGGGACGAATAATCACAATTATTATGATTATTACCCAAAACGTATGGGTGCAGTCTGGGATGCAGAAATGGTATCCAGTTAGGCCTATAGGCCTACTGAGATTTAAGTCGAATCCCAATTGCTTAATAATATAAATACACTCTGCGTTATAATGCTTTATTATAGCCATGTATGCAGCCGTTCATTCAGGGATTTTAATAATCTTCCACCAATAATATAGAAACTGCGCAGGTTCAAACGTAATTTCCATAGGCCCACAGTTCATTCTAATAGTCCCCTATTTGAAGGCCGGTCGGCGGCCACTCACCCGGTGGTTCTGGTACGCGGTGACCGCCGTGAACCGCGTCTCCTCGAACACGAACGTTTTATAGTTCTCCTCGGCGTATTTCTCACTGTCTTTGCGGGGATCCACGTAAACGACGTGGAACCTTGGCTGGTATCGATGCATGGAGTTCAGGATGATCTTTAACAAGACAGAAAACCAATGTCAATATTACAGTACGGTTATTGATGTTACAACATGCATTTTACGCAGCCTTCTTAATGTGCATTTCAACTTCTTATTTTCTTTTCTGAGCTTTTCACTGGGAGGAAAAATAGTTGAAGGATAACACCACAGTTCCCGTGGAGATTAGACACGATGATGCATTTGATTCCATATTTAACACGGGTGAAATCACTTGAACTCTAGTTAAATGCCTAGGCCTATAATCATTTCAAATGGAGGCTGGCTGGCAGTTTAGTCCATCGCCATTTAGGCTCAGTCCTTATATATATCTTTTTTAGGGAAAATAGAAGACTAAATATATCTCGAATATTTTCCACTAGTAAAATGTTTCCAGTGGTTGCTGCCATTGTTTTGCTGTGGGCTTTTGAGGGGGTTTCACCTTTCTAATGTGTAATGTTATCTATAACATAAAGACTAATATACAAACGCAATGCACTTACTACTTATACATTTTCATTTAAAACTTGAGGCATTCTGCAGTCCTTTGAATTATATAATTTCATGATAATGTTCATATATAAAGCATGATAATGTCCACATACAATCCCAGTTGTCAGTGTACTCACATGGCCGTTGTCATCCAGTAGGTTGTTGGTGAGTTTGAGTTTATCGAAAGAGACTATTTGCTTCATCCACTGCGCGCCTTTGGCGGGGGAGTCGGGGTGGTAGTGCACCCTCCCTGGGGTGGCGGGGTCCGCCTTACCGGCCACCAACCACGACGAGCTGTGGAATGCATACCTATAGGAAAGAAGGAACAAAATCGAAAAACGTGTTATTATTATTATGTTTTCCTCGTGTAGGCTACCCTATAACCAAAAGTCCAATGAATTGGCCCGTTTGAACATTTTTAGACATTTCACCGATTAAATTAATGAAATCAAGGTCATTATATACAACTGTTTCATCGTGTTGGGCTATACTGACATTCTGTGTAATTGTACCTGTATCGTTTGTCGTCTACCGGTAGAAAGTCCATCAGGAGCATGTAGTCTGCCATGGGATCCATCCCAAATATTTTTACTTGGAAAGTTGGAAACATTCGCCTTGTAGGGGAAAGACAAAAGGAAAGTTAGCAGCGTCAATATATTTTACCAGCATTTATATGTATTAAGCCTATGGAGATTTCGACAATGTATTTTCCTAAGCCTATGTATCATTATTTAATTTAACCTTATTTTATTGTTTTGATAAAACCATAATTAGGCCGACACCTACTTGATTTTTGTGCGCCATGCAACGTTGCGCAATCAGCCTACTTAGGCAGTAAAGATAGCCACAGTTGGCCTATCGGCATCGCTGGAGTTGATATCCAAAGAGATGTGTTGTTGTTTTTGTCCCTCTTGCTCCATTTATATAACCCAATTCACTTCAATTATTTCTCTTCCGTCTGATCCATTCCAGGCCTTTCTAAGCGAGCGACCTCATCACGCACTGACACGCGTCTACAAACGCGCACAACCACACAGGGCATGACTGCAGATTATATATTCACCTTATGACAGAAAAGTTTCACTGAAAGCGGAGCTCCAGGGAAAGGGAGCCTCAAATCAACGCTCAATTAACGACGGGTTGTGTTCAAAGCGCCAGTTTTGGATAGGTGAAGCTGAAGTAGCAATTTTGCTCCCTACCCCTTTGCTCCCAGAACGAAGCCGAAATGTATGTAACTTCCCATTAATTGAATGATGTGTAATATAAGTGCTAGGACTTTTGGACACTCGACTTTTGTAAAAGTCCAGTAAGACTAATAAATATCGCGGTATAAATGTAGACATATTTGCTTTAATCAGTATGCTTCGTCCTACTTGACCTGTTGCTCACTTATAATATGGGGATGGCTTTTATCATTCTTAAATCCCATAATAGTAATAACAATAATGTTAATATTAATAAGTAATCATAGTCATAAAGATTAATACATTTTCCTCTTCATATAGTAATTTTCATAAACGTCTTAGAAGTTAATTTAGGGTTGTAATCAGGCCATAATAGCCAAGTTCTTCCCTGAAAATATCAAGTTCCCTCATGACCCACAAATATTTATGAAAACATATAGCCCTATCATGGATTCCAGATATTCTTCTAACCAAATATAAAAAAAATATCCACATATACACCTTGATCTCAAAGTCCAAAACTGTGCATTTTTTGTGAAGCGCAGTCAACGCTGTAGGCACGTAAACCCAAATTGGCCTGTGTTGACTTAATCCGAGTTCACGCAATTTCACGCACACAATTTATGTATAGAAAACTGCATCTCACATAACCTCGGGTTATTTTTCTCATCAGACTCAACATACAATTCAACAATGTTTCTTATCTGTCTAAGCATACAACTGTATCTGAGTTGAATTAGTGCCCCTGTCTGGTTTGTGTGTGTGCGTGTGTGTGTGGGTGTGTGTGTGTGTGTGTGTGTGTGTTATTTTTTCATGTACTCACCTTCCAGCTTTGGTAACTATCATCTCCGTCCCAAGTTGATTAAACTCGTCCCATAAAGCTTTCATCTCCAGCTGAACGTTAATGTTGGCCACTTTAGGATTTTTCTTCACTATGGACTTGTTGTTGGGTGTAGAGTTGGAGGACGAAGAGGAGCAGTTGGACGTCCCCGAGTCGCTCTGTTGCGCCTGTCCCGGGTTCGAGCCCGGGTAGTTGTAGTTGTGCTGAGCCGCCGGGCAAGGCTCAAAGTGAGCTTCATGTTGGCTGTACGGGTCTCCAGGGGAGGGGGACAGATGATAGCTCCCCGCCGTATTCAGGTTGCTTATACTACTCGTCGTGAAGGCTGCAACATCGCAAAAATGGGATAGCTGCGTCAGCCACGGACTGGATATTGCTGAAATCATTCCAAAAGCTGGAGTTACTATATGCGTTGAACGTTAGAATAGCCCACAAACAGGTCAAAAGACAATATTTGGAATCGTGCAGGATACAGTCTGTGTATAGAAGAAGATGATCAAGGCGCAAAGCACCTATATCTAGTTTAAAGTTCCCGTCCCGATAGTTCATTAATCCGGTGAGGCATCAACTGCCAGCCGATCCCGATAATAGCAAAAAAACGTTGACCAAAACGCTGTTGTCAGAATGAAAAAAATAAAGGAAAATACAGCGTATGCGCGTGATTGTATTCTCGGATGGTTGCGCTCCCAAGTTATTCCGCGCGGCCTCTGCACTGCGCCTCTCACATATGGTAAACTACAAGCCAGCCTTCTCTCTTATCTCCCACAGAGGGCCTCCCCTTTACGATAAAACCGGTTCTTATTTCTATTTAGATAAGGAACTGCAGGTAGGGCCTATATGCTTTCCACGCCACGGGACGGGACTGAGTGACAGTGAAGTGCGCCCCTTTTTAATGGGCTTTCCGGCACCCATTTACTTTAGGATAAGGGTATCGCCCCCATCGCCACTGTTAACAATAGACGGGATGGCTGGCACAGTGGAGAGTAAACTATTTACAAGGTAAACAAACATTGATTTGCATGAACAAACAAACAGGCTGCGTTCCGTATTGATTGGACTATGTATTGATGTTTTTGTTAGGATAGGCAATAGTATCGGATATCCATTTTACTGAGGGGAAAGGCCTTTATGTTGTGTTTTAAACATTACGCACGGGTGCTCGTTGAAACCCTACTCGTAAAGCTTCACCTTTCATGCATTTCCTAATCTCCCAATTAAGTTCACTCAATGCGGCTCGTTGGTCTGCTCTGCGTGGATGGACGTATTTTACACTGTGAACTGCAGGGTTTTGCACGTTTGCATTCTTTTGCCAAACCGCAAAAGTTTTTCCTCAAAGTAATTTCATTCATGCGTTCAGTGACTGCTTGCATCTGTGCGGTTAGACTGGTCGATGGGCTTTTGCGCGGATAAGCATACTTTTGGTGTATTGTTTTGTTGCTTGTTTAGTTTACGCGCTGAGATAATAAATAAAACAGGATCAAGAAAGGTTTACCAAATGAACAAATGATATCGCACGGTGATCATGAAGAGCGAGCTCGTACCTTCCATTTCCCGGGTGACAGTACTGTAGTGCATTTTATAGGAACTGCAGCTGTGCAGCTCTGCCTTGTCCAGGCCAGTTCCTCGTTGGTCAAACGCCGAGTGTCCTACTTGCTCTGCTGCTGAAATCAGAGAGGCGATACTGAAAGCATTTGCCTTTGGAGAGAGGGGACCGCTGTCGTCCATAGACAAGGAAAGCACCCTGAGAAAAGCACGTCCCTCCTCCGCCTTCTACTCGCTGGGTGCGCGCAGAACGCGAGACAAGCCTGTGCACAATGGAAACCAGAATGCGCCGAGAGAGTTGAACATTCCGCCACTGTAGATCGTGTTATAGTTCGGCCACTCGGCAGCTACTGGGTTATCGAAGCAGTGCGTATTCCCCACGGCTATTATGAAGACGTGTCCAACTCGAAAAGTTCGCCTATTCACGGATTAATTGGTTCCGTCCCGAGCACACGTCGTCTTGTAGCCTAGTCATCAAAACATGGTTCATCCGCACTACGAGTTCGCCTTCTTCCCCCGGTCGGTGGCGGGTGATGTCATGTCGGTGCTCTGGTGCGCCCGGAGGAGAAGCGCTACCGCTGAGAGAAGGTCAGGCGGGAGAGCTCCACGCCTCCCATGAACCAAGCGGGGGGGGGGGGGGGGGGGGGGAAGAGAGTGTCTACGTTCTGCACTTGATGTTTTATTTGAATAAGGCCTTGTCAATCATGTCCAGTGTAGCATTTGAATTCCGCTCAGTTGAAAAAAACGTCAATGTCCGCTTCATACTTGACTGTAGGCCTACTGTAAATCACGCGTAGGGGGTTGCTGGTTCTCCGTTTTTTTTTTTTCGGGTGGATCCGACCCCCAAAAAAGCCTGCGCCGTCACGAGTGTTCCTGTGAAACTGTATGTGCTGTCAATCTACTGTTATTCGTAAATCTTTCGACTGTCTTCTATTTATACTGCAATTTATAATGATATATTACTGCAACGCTTCATAATTGATTCACACCTTGTTTTTCTTTTACTTTATCCGTCCCACCCACGTCGATCTAACCATCCGAGCCCCCACCCACTTTATATCTTATTCTTTTTCTATTAAATACAATTATTATGCACTTAATTTAGGTGCAGCGTTGTTATTATTCTTATAATCATGACTCTGATCATTACTATATTATGGAGGGAGAACAATTGGCGCCAGGACAAATTAAACACTTTAATCTAATTATATTACACATGTATTTTGCATACATAAAAGATATTGGTTGTGATATCTTTTTTAATTTATTAAAGGGATACAACATAAAAAAGAGAAGCCAAAACATAAAGTGGTCAGATCAACGCGCATGGCCTCACCGCGGACCGTGACCTCTGGCACCCCAAGTATCGTGATGGTTCTCACAGTTAGTTTAATTACCAATCAGCTGTAATGGACGTTGTGTTTGGCAGAAGGCACTGCGATAGAGCAGAATTTAATCTAATTTACACCGTTTGGATTGTAACTACATGCGTCCCGGTTGGATAAACTCGTTGCCAGCAGGCACATCTGTGCTGATTACATATTGGATGTCGTTTTGGAGGTTTCTAATGGAGACACACTCACTATACACATAGGCCTATATGCAGCAGGTTTTGACTCATATTACGGCCAGACTGACAGAGAGAACAACTCAGACACACCCTTGTAACAAACAGAACAATTAATAAGGCGTGAGATGAAACGCGACAAAGCAATAATGGTTTAGCCTACTTTAATTGCAATTACTTTAATTGTCGATTTTATTAAACGTTATTACAGCGGTGATCTGTCTGGGGGATCGTTATGGTACCACTTCATCTCAAAACATGTGCGTCTATTCCATTATTTGTAATGGAGGTGACGTTTGATTGATACCGGATCGCCTTTCAATCCTTGTCGAGGCGGAAGCGTCCTTTGTAAATACGCAGGTGACTACTGACAAAATACAGGAGTTGATTTAGATGGGAAGAGACTGATGGCATCGCTGGAAGGCCTGCTATCCTCTCCTCCGGCACGGCGAGGACAGACGAGACACTGCGGACGTCCAGGCCAACAGTGGCTGCCTCTTATTTTAGATGAATAGGCTTGGGAATTGGTCGTTTGGTGCAGTCCAATATCTTACATGCAATACTACCAAGCCATTTCAGACAGTAATAAAAAAGGGAAACGAGGACGAGGTACCTTGTATTCGTTTTCATTCATATTTCTAAGCCGGACGGAACGTTTATTACTCTCTATTTATAGGCCTATCTCATTTGCCACCAATTAAAACAAATAGGCCACGTTGTGCTGAAGCCTTTTTCTCGTTAATTTCCCCCCACTTTTACGCGCGTTATTCCTGCGTACACACTGACGTGCGGAGGGGTTTCGAGGACCGCATGTGTTTCCTATTTGATTTTAGGTCGCTGTACAGGTCAGGATTGGCCTATTACAATCTCTACAAAGGGCCTTTTAGTAGGCCTATCTGGTCCTATCTGAACTAGAGATGTTCTTTTTGTTGATTGAAAGCATGTATTAATTAGCCTATATTTTAATTGTCAGTTGCCTTGGCTCCCTTAACAAAGTAGGACTACAGCGAGCAGGTTAATAAAGACTGTATTATTAACCTAACTAGGTTAATAATAGGCCTATGTTATTAAGACTAACCTATTTTGAGGGCCCTGTCGGGCCATGTCGCATATGATGCAACCTTGGAAGAAATAGCTGAGGTATTAGTATTTTAAACTTTTCTGTGGGTAAATGCGATTTTTCTTTTTTTTTTAGAATATGAAAGACATTATGGATTTTCGTATTGCCTACGAGTCCCGTCATCTCATCAGATATGCGTCGGAGCGACCAACGTATGCTTTAAAAAATGACTCAGGTGCTAAAAACAGAAATAGTTTTTTATTAAAGAACGAACGGGCTTTGTAAAAAATAGCTGTTTACATGGACATTTGAACGCCTGATTAGGTCTAAAAGTGAAAATATGAAATAGCCTGTTATCAACGCACATTATAGGCATGGCCTACTTGTTTCTCACTTTTTTGGACATGACTTTACAAATTGTATAGGCCTATATGTAAAATGTACAGTTCGCCATTATTTATGGTCAAATGTATGTACTTATAGGCCTATTTCCAAACGAACAAACGACCCTTAAGAATATAGAATACAATTTGCTTTTATAAAATGATTTAGCATCCAATGCAATGAATACATAATAATCATTTAATTTGAATCATTAAAAATTAACTGTTCATAGCTTATACAATGTGCTACTTTGGATAGTGATTATCAGAGACATCGATTTGTCTTTTGTTTTCACAGTTTCTTAATTATTTAAGGAAACCGCGATATTTTCAGATTTCAGGACCTTAACCCTGTGTGTAGTCAACGGTTTTGTTGGGCCGTTTTGTGCAGGCCTCATTCAACCATTTAATTTAATTTATACATTTATTTGTATAATTTGTGTACACACACACACACACACACACACACACACACACACACACACACACACACACACACACACACACACACACACACACACACACACACACACACACACACACACACACACAACATAGACAAATAAGAGTGACACATTCGGATAGAAATACCATGAAACATAAAAAAAACTTTGTTATTGCTCGTCTACACCTTTACACTGTATGCCTCCCGTGCCACCATTTAGGCACTAAAAACATGATCGAATCAATTGGCAGATAATAAATCATGCATTATCAAATGATCATAAAACAATAATTGTAACATTCATGATGCATGACTGAAACTGCAGGGACCAAGGTGGCGCACTGCATGCATAAAACTCAACCCTATCTAAATATTAGTCTAAATCCCAGCATAAGACGCAGAGGAAGTGAGCAGTTGACCGCTGACAGCTGAGTTGCTGAGTTGCAGCCCGGGGTGTCTCTTTCTCCGCAGGCATTTAGAAATGCACTGATACGCCTTTCCATTGGTCCCAGTGCACACATGTTGCTCTACCAGCACGATAGATTTAATCTTATGCGACACACGCAGCCTTTAGGTGATTCCCTAACTGCAGTGTCTTTGGATAATTTTATCATGCGCGTAAAGTCATTTTTGGAGACCAACAAAAGGTCATACAGAAACAGAATGTGTATATTTCTCCGAAGAAAACGGCATGTTGTTGCAGTAAATATGTAATCATTATTTTATCATTAGGTTCGGTACTCATTCATTTATTTTAGAATAAGTTGATTCCTTTTAGGTTTGTAAAAAATGCCAACCAAAAAACGAGTACAATTTAAACCGTATGATTTCAGCGGTGGTTTACGAGTTTGAACAGTTTGGTTTGTTTATTGGACTGATCATTATTTAAAATAAAAAATCTATTTGTGATATCTGTCATCAAGTAGTTAATTTTCCATTGTCCAGATTTTAATGCAGAGCGTAATGTTTAGGCATGTGCCCAACTTTTCTTTCCGCATTCGTATTTTGCACATTTGTATTTTGGTTGAATTCCATCAGGTCGTTGTTGAAATGATTTAAACATTTATTTTGTATGTATACAGATAAGTGATGTTTGCTTTAGCGTCTTGCAAAATAAATTATATTACCTAAATACCCTGTTGCCTGTTTCTAAAATATGTTTTTTTTTTTTATAAAATATTTAGATGAGATTATATAGAACAAGGGCGAGGTCGCGGTTCTTAATGTGTGTCATTCAGCTCAGCTGTGGGCATAAACTGGTGCAGAGAGATAGAGAGAGCGAGAGAAAGAGAGAGAGAGATACAGAGAGAGAGAGAGAGGGAGAGAGAGAGAGAGAGAGAGAGAGAGAGAGTTTGTGTGTGTCTGTGTGTGTGTGTGCGTGTGTGTGTGTGTGTGTGTGTGTGTGTGTGTGTGTGTGTGTGTGTGTGTGTGTGTGTGTGTGTGTGTGTGACTGCTTTATCTTCTAAAGTCACTAAACATGCTTCCTTGTGGAGTAGGAAAGTCATAAAGGACAACCGGTTAAAAAAAAGTTAAAGGAAATGAACACAATAGTTGACTAAAGGTGAAATAATGTCCTCTTCTGAGGAAGATTCCATCATCAAAACCAATAAATCGAGAGGAGAAAATGTGGGATTCCTTTTTAGTGTGAGAAGCAGGATACAGTGCCATGACTCGATATTTCCATGTTTTATGAAATAAAAAGGATTGACCCCTTACGCCATTGGACATCATTGGACCAAAATAAATCAAAATCAAATTAATAAATCAGTTTTTGCTTCATGATTTTTGCTTTTGCTCAATGGTGTCAAAATGGTTCAATTTGCCCTGATTTATATTTGTTTATAATTTACTTTACTCCCAATAAAACCGTTTGTTCAGACCAAGTTTTCACACACATAGCAACTCTTCCCTTTTGAGGAGCTTAACCGCTTTAAGCTCCTTGACTCTGTTTTGT
>NC_082387.1:12386392-12388892 GCF_031168955.1 Gadus macrocephalus
GCGGAGAACAGGAGGTTGACTGAGTTGACCATGCAGGGTTCTACTTTGGTTCTTCTGTTAGGGACGGGGTAGCTTGTACACACAGATACCTGTACGTATGTCGTGTTCAGTATCAGTAAGTTAATTGCAAACTTTCTTTGGGAAATGAATACCGGTGTATGATTTCAATAGGCTTGGTTAGTTCAAACTCTTCACCGATAAATCGAAATGATCGTGAAACAAATGTCTGTAGTTTCTCAGATGTTTAGAATACGTTACTGCAGACACATACACACACACAAACAAGGTTCATCTCATATATTTGGAATAAGTTACCACACACACACACACAGATACACACACAAACACACCAACAGGTATTTGACAGTGACAATTCCAGTTAGCAAACATTTTTTCCTTCATTGAGTTAGAGATGCATAGCCATAAATCAAACACACATCAGGGGAAGTTTCACAGTACTTATTTTACCGAGCGATTACATTGTGTTACCTTGGAGATAAATATGATAGCAAAATGAGAATGAAGACATTCATTAAAATGCCTTGCATATTCAACCGGGCATACATCTTCCATTGTTAGTGGAAACATGAATGAGCGGATTGTCAGGTTCATAAAACAGCTCCTGTTTCCGCAGTGCCTGCAGTGTTTGCTCTCCTTCAATCATTTGTTTCCTCTTCATTCCTGCACACTGAGTGATTCCTGCAAAATACATTGTGGTTATTTTTTATTATGCCTGGAGTAGAATATATTGAAGAGAAACAAATAACACATGGGTATGTAAATGGAGTATTTATACGTTTTGCTTCAAGATATTTACTTCTGTCTTACTTTCCTCTATTCTTTGTCTCTCTTTTTTTATCTTCCCTTCCTTATCACTCGATTTCCCTCTCTCTTTATCAAATTCTCTCTCCACCCCTGTTGCTTGCGTGTGTCTCTCTCTGCTCCTTCCCTCCTCCTGCTCCCTCTATCCCCCTCCGGTTGATTTATCCGGCGCTCTGTTTTCCTGCAGCACATGGACCGGGGGTTTGCAGTAGGCTTGCTCATCCAGAACCGATGTCATTCACATCCAGCGAAATAAATGGCCCTATAATCTCCCTCCAATAATATCAGCCTGCGCTGGAATCAACCGGTGCTGGAATGTGTGGTGGAGCGAGGAAAGGCCTGGAGGAGAGAAGAGAGGTGGCGGATGAGGAGGGAGGAGGGAGGAGGGAGGAGGGAGGAGGGAGGAGGGAGGAGGAGGGAGGAGGGAGGCGAGGAGAGCAGAGGACAGAAAGGGTGTGGGCAAGAGAGGAGCTTGGAGATGGGAGCCACAGACTAGCGGAAGGGTAGGAGGATTGGGAGGAGAAGGTCGGGTGGGGAAGTGGAGGAGACTATGGGGAGGAGGAGCAGGAGGGACAGAACAGACGGAAAAGGAGGCGAGGGGAGTACGGGGGAGGAGAGGAAGGGGAACAGAAGGGGGAGTTAGGGAAAGCAATAGGGGATTGAGGGTGGGAAGGAGAGAGGCGAGGAGGGGACGTATGGCGAGGAGGTGAGGGGAGCAGGGGAGAGGAGAGGAGTAAGGGAGAAAAGAAGAGGGAAGGAGTGAACTGGGAGGAGAGGAGAGGAGGGTTGCGATCCATCACAACTCAGACGGCCTGAACCAGTGTGAGAAAGTGAGAATAATGTGTGTATGTTTGTGTGTGAGCGTGTGTATTTGTAGGATTGTTAAAGTGAGGCTCCTCTTAACGTGGTTAAGTTTCCTGGGAGCCAGAGCAGAGGAGGAAGGGGAGAGACAGGGCAGGCTAGCGGGAGGTATTCAAACTGTCTGCTCCCGTACCTTGAAACGAGACCGGGGGGACACGTAAACTAGCCCACCCAGCGCCACAGAGATACAGACATGGGCCAGCTAGCTTGTGTCCGCTTAGCTCCAAGTCAAGTCCAGATTTATAATCAAAATACTGTAAAACACTGCAAAATATGCTTTGCCAAGCACACACACATACATACCCACGCACATTGCAAATACAACGGGGCATTAAATTATATAGAAGGTAGACGGTGTGATAAATGAGACGTGAACATATTTATTAGAGACCAAGGCGCTAAGCTAAACATGCTAGCATAGCACGCTAACCTACTGAACCCTGGGTCTCGTTATACCACGAACCTTTGAACTACAAATGTTTGACCTTCTCCTTTTTTGTCAGCTGTTATTTCTAGTTGATGTGACCCTAGAGTTAAATCCCATTTAAAATGGTCGAATAATGGATCAAAAAATTGATAATTTTCACCCCAATGCTGAAGACCACTTTAACTGAGACACAGACCTCTTTGAAACCTCTTACAAACTGATGAAACAGATGTTTTCAACAGCATTCCAGCTACTGTTGACACTCCTTTTGTTTTTCTGTACGTCTTTAACCCTGTGTTTACCCTTCCACAAGATTTATCTGCCCTCTTTTCACATGTCACTGACTGGTAGCATGTTACAGAGGCTTCTGTGGGAAAAAACTGAAAACGC
>NC_082387.1:12396392-12412684 GCF_031168955.1 Gadus macrocephalus
GAAAAAATTATAATGGTCATCTTGACTAGGGCTAGAAGGCAGGAAGGCCGCTAAACTCTACAACCCGAATCAGTTGTGTGACCATTCAACAACTGATGTTAATTATCTTTGCTCCGATTTCATGTCAAAGTTTGGCCCCCATTAAAACCTGAACCAGGTAGCCTACTAGCAGAACTATCGCAGTGTGACACGTTTTCAGTTGACGATCAATGTTGCGCAGGACTGCAGAACCAACTAATTAAATGTGTTTGTCAAAGCCCCGCTGACGAGCGGCTAGCTGGCGTGGTGCCGATCACCGCTTTTCTACTCCACGAGCCGCTGCCCTGCGTGTGTCGCAGAAACACCACCAGCCCTGAATCACTTCCCCGAGGAAATGTTCAAAAGAGCGTGTCCACGCCCGTCGCGACATGCAACACCGAGCAAAAAGGAAGAGGCAATTAAAGCTGCTTTCCTGCAGGAAAACCCCGCCGTTTTATGTGGGAAGAAGACCTTTCCCATGTGATGTGTTCAGGTTGCACAAAGAAAAAGCCGTTTTTATGTGTTTGTCTGTCAAAAAATAAACTTTGGTTGAGTCGTAAAGTGTTATGGGGTGATCGGGGCAAAATATGCAACTCATTGTCATCTTTTAAGGTTCTTCAGTTGTTGTTGACATTGTTTTGGCTATGGCTATATATTTGTGTAGCTTTCATTAAAAATGCCATTCATTAATCTTCATTATAATACTAATTATAATTCATTATCATTTTCGGAAGAACAAATCAACAGCAAATAGGTGACGCAAGCCTAAATAGTGTGACGGGTCCAGTAGACGGAAGTACCGCTGCGGGCTCTCCACATATCTTGTAATTCGAGCGTGTTTATCATCAATTTTACTTCGTTTGAAAATAATCAATTAAAACATTTAGGACCATTTAACCTATTTAAAAGCTAAGCTTTCATCACGATTCTCGGAATAAGTCCTGCTGGTTCGATTGGTTCTGGAATGAGCGATCAAGGATTAATGAAAACAAAACAACGTTGAAGGAATAAACGATCGGACACGTCTTCTTGGTTTTGGGGGCCAAGTTCAGCCGTGAGGGTTTTTCCGTTCCTATCCGGCCTACCGACTACAGAGGATGAACTCGAGAGCTCCATATCAAGTAAGCAAGATTGTATACGCCCGTGTGCGTGTGTGCGTGTGCGTGTATGTGTGGCGCGCGCATAGCATTTGCTCATTACATTTATTTCTGAAAAATACATGGGAGGTAAAATAGTTGTAAGTAGGCTACAGGCCTATGTTTAGTCTGACTGATCGTTGCAATTCTCCGTTTTCAGTTTATTGGACTATTGGGAATCTTGGGAATCCTGCGGCTTTGGAATACTTAATAAATCAAATATTTGCAAAATGTCTAGGCTCCACGCGTATATGTAGCATATCTATTTTGTGATACTCTTAGTTATTTCTCTCTGAAGAGAAGCCTGCTCCAGCGGGACTGGACTGTGGTAACGGAGTGCCACGGTGGTCTAAGGAATCTCATTTGACTTCCCAGAGGTTAGCACCGGTGTCCTGTGTGATCCCAGAGGATGCAGCGAGTGTTTCTGGAAGGGCTTTCAGTGTGTATTTTAGAGTGGACGCCGGACACACACACACACACACACACACACACACACACACACACACACACACACACACACACACACACACACACACACACACACACACACACACACACACACACACACACACACACAGCCAGGGCATTGCTGCCCCTCAAAAACAGCCTTCTACAGTCTCTACCTCTCTCCCTCTCTGCCTCCAGGGACAGCAGGCCCCTGCCTCCCAACATTTATGCAAAGTCAATAAGCCCTAATTGTGGGATCGTGTTACAGTCTAAATACTTCCCGGACCCATTAACAACTGTTGTTAATTATAAGCGCTGGGGTGGGGGCCCCGCCACAGGCACAGAGTGTGTGAATGGAGGCGTACAGAGGGCAGCTATGTTTTTGTATAGCTGTGTGTGTGTGTGTGTGTGTGTGTGTGATTTCTGTGATTTTCTGTATGTGTCAATTCATTTTAATTCAATCTTTTTGCACACACACAGAGACATATATACGCACGCACGCACGCACGCACGCACGCACGCACGCACGCACGCACGCACGCACGCACGCACGCACGCACGCACACACGCACGCACGCACACACACACACACACACACACACACATATGCATCTACTTACTACCATGCCACACACATTCCTTTAGACACGTACATCCACGCACCTCCCCAAGGGTCCTTCTTGCTGATTAATTCTTGTCTCCTCTGCCCTAAAAGGTATCAATTAAAGGTGAAATTTAGACTTTTTAGAAGTAATTTCTAATGGTGATGAACACTCGCCACATGAGGAAGATGAGGTATGGATGATATTATCTAGAAGTGAGATATCTTGGTTAGTTTCTCTGGTACGCCCCCATTCAATCTTTAATGGTGCTTCATGAATATAATGGCTGTATACTTTTATTCGATGGAAAATATAACCAGATGTCCATCCTTTCTCTCTTTCTCTTTCTCTGTCTCTTGGGGAATGTAAGGGGTAAGATATGGCCTGTTAGGGTATGTGTCTGGGTTTGTGCGTGTGTCTGTCTGTCAGAAGGTGCTGCTTTATTGAATAGTGGCTGTTTGCTTAGTGAAGACCAAGCTAAGACAGCAGTGACAGGTGCCACTGTCAGGGGACTGGGCAATAGGATGTCTCCTTTGACCCCAGTGGGAGCCATGGACAGCTGTGTCTGTACGTGGGGACTTTCTTCAGCCTGTGTGTGTGTGTGTGTGTGTGTGTGTGTGTGTGTGTGTGTGTGTGTGTGTGTGTGTGTGTGTGTGTGTGTGTGTGTGTGTGTGTGTGTGTGTGTGTGTGTGTGTGTGTGTGTGTGTGGATACCACAGCTCGACAGCTTACAGAGAAAGTGCTTAGAAGTCTCAGGCGAGACAGATCGATGGGTCGTAAAATAATCGGAATGGTCATTTATTTTCGAATGGTAGCATTTAGCAGGAGCAAAGTGTGCTGCTTGGGTGTATTTTCTGATGCATGGAAAGCTCCAGCAGCTGTCGGGCTTGGCCTCAGAAGGCCCCGGCATCAGCGGCCCCTGAGGATGGGTGGAGGAGTGCTGGGAGAGGAGAGGAGAGGAGAGGAGAGGAGAGGAGAGGAGAGGAGAGGAGAGGAGAGGAGGCGCGTGGGAGAGAGCGATGTGTTTATTAAGGATCCCACAGCCACAGCAGAGCAAATCACTGGCTCCTCTTCTAGTCCCGGCTGGCATCCCCATCTCCCTCTGTCTCTTTGTCTTTCTCTCTTTCCCTCTTTCTCTCTTTCTCCCTTTCTCTCTTTCTCCCTTTCTCTCTTTCTCCCTTTCTCATCTCCTCCCTTTCTCTCTTTCTGCCTCTCTCGATCGCTCCCTCTCTCTGTTCATCCTTTTCCGTGTCTCTTTTTTGCACTTAGGTGCAGCAACTAGTTACTCGCAGCTGGTTTCTCATCGACTTTGTTTGTACAGTAGACCTCTATGTATTGATTACCTGTTTTTCCATCTGCGTTCGTCCTTCGAGTTGGAACGTAGTTTAGACACATTTCTAAGGTTCGACCATGTATTTCCGACATTTCTTCATCCACCTCTTCATTTCTTCATCCCCATTTCGATGAGGGATATATTCTGGCTGTGGTGTGATATATCAATAACCTTAGGAGGATATTATACTGTTCGGGGGATGGATGTTGTGAGTTTCGCATTATTAGATTTATCGCTACTTTTATATATACAAGGGAGCGTTCACCAGAATGAATCATGCTTTGGATTGGGTCTCCCTTGTTGCAAAAGCGTGTCATTTATTTCCTTGTATGGAACATTGGAATTATTGAAACCAACCATCAGGTTTTCTAAATAATTATGTCATATTTCAATGTTTCATAATAATGACACACACACACACACACACACTCACACACACACACACACACACACACACACACACACACACACACACACACACACACACACACACACACACACACACACACACACACACACACACACACACACACACACACACACATGCGTGCGCCCGTGTCATTTTTTTTATGTTGCAGAAGATCAGATAAGCTGCATTTGACTGCAGGAAAATAAACCGTTAAGTCCCAGGATGACACCTGAAACTCTATACACATACCGCTGTAGTGGTCGAGCTGACATTACTTTTCCACTGGCACCATCACAAGCTCTTTGTTTACTCATTGTTTTGACAGATAGAAAAGAAAAAGGAAGACAAAAAACGACCCCTTACTTACTTGGGTTGAATTTGGAAACCTTATCCCCAGAGCACTTCAATTCTTAGTTGCTCTGATATTGGCTGCGTGTGTCTCAATTGTTCCCAAGTGTGCGCTTCTTTTGGATGAAAGCATCTGCTAAGTGAATACGTGGAAACATAACCCACAGTGTTGTGCGTTGTGTGTTGTGCGTGTCCCACTGCAGACCCACAACCACGGGACGTGTGTCACGTCGCGTTGCGCTCTTCCTTTTATTCCTACTGCTGGCGTTTCACGACATGATGATAGACGCCATCCGATCGTTGTTGTAAATCATCAAACTCACCATACTTAAATCTGTGTTTCAAATTAGCAGAACGTGTAAACTCCGTAGTGTAACGGTGTTAAGGCAAGACTGTAAACGTCTCTGGAATTTTTCTCACACTCTTAGTCACGCGTGCGCGGCGCGCACTGTGTGTGTGTGTGTGTGTGTGTGTGTGTGTGTGTGTGTGTGTGTGTGTGTGTGTGTGTGTGTGTGTGTGTGTGTGTGTGTGTGTGTGTGTGTGTGTGTGTGTGTGTGTGTGTGTGTGTGTGTGTGTGTGTGTGTGTGTGTGTGTGTGTGTGCGCGCGCGATGGCATTGATGAAACAATGCCAGTCTTCATCAAAGCGAGAGCCCCCACACCCCCACAGCCGCCTGGTATGGAAACCATGCAGCCAGGATAGATTAGCTGTCTTCTTGGGGGGAAAACCCCCCCACAACTCGACGGCTGCCAAGTGATATAAAAACATGGAGTTTGGGGTGGAGGCTGGATGGGGGGGCGGTGGGTGGTGTGTGTTGGGTGGGGGGTCCTTCCATAGTAAAATGCCTTGGAAGAGATGTTGGTACAGTCAGGCACGTCCCTCCCCGCGGGAACACAGAGGCCTGGGCTGCTTTTAGACGGGGTCATGGATGGAAAATGTTATTCTATAGGGGTGACAAATTGCAGGTATCTCTTGGGGCTTCGGGTTATCGTTTCAGGGCTGCCTGCCAAGTGACAAGAGGGGAGCCGGCCCAGCTTTGACTGACGACGGCACCTGATCATGTAGAAAAAATAAAACTGAATGAACAGGGGGGTCCACCAATCACAAGAGGTCTCTACGCAGGTTGTCCCGCCCATTCGGTTGGTTTTTCCCAATGACAGAAGTGTTCTTTCCCATCAACAAGTCGATCTAATAAGATGATGAAGGATGTGTGCTGTGCTAGCCGCGCACACGCAAACAGAAAGACTATGTATTAATGCCATTGCCATTAACCACTCCACTAATGGTTAAATCACAAATCCAAAAGAAGGTTGGGACAGTTGGGACGACAGCAAGACGCCAGACTCCAGCATTAAGGTTCTCTGAGGTTTTCGACAACGAAGAAAAGTGTCAGTTGTCCTGTGATCCTGCCTCTTTCTGTTCTCCTTTTGTCTCTTTTCATTTGGCCAAACCGCAAGGCTCCCTGATCCTGCTGGTTGAGACACGAAGCTGTAAACCTGGTGTAATTTGGGAGGCAAGTGCGCATCGAAGCCACCACATGCACTCTGACACCCCCTCCCTTCCCCTCCTGTCCCTCCCCACCCCCCCCCCCACACACACACACAGCGATTAAGACAAGTGGAGCTCTCAGATTCTCGCCCTTTATCTCTCGCTCTTCTTTCTCTTTCTTCTCACTGGGAGACACACACACACACACACACACACACACACACACACACACACACACACACTCAGGCACTTGAACCATGCAAACTGCAAATTGGGCGAAAGCAGATACAGGTTAAGAGATAGATAGATACATACATCCATACATAAATACGCATACAACCACACATACAGACAAATGCTTGCCCCCCCCCCCCCCCCCCCCCGCGGCCCCACCACAACCAGCCATGTGCGTAATGCGAACACCAGTGGTGTGTTTGCGTGCTGATTGCCTGTGGGGCTCTTCCAGTCCGGGCGCCCCAGACAGACCACCCACGAAGAGGAGAAGCCATGCATTCATCTCCATCTCAAAAAGGCATGTCATTATCTCGCCGGCTGCAGACCATCAACACGGGGACAACACTGGACGCCTGGCAACAAGGCCGATGTATTGTATCGGTGTGTACCAGAAGCACGGCTTCATGACTCGTTTCAGTCGATGTTGTTGTTGTTTTGATGGCTGTGCTCTCTTGGCTTAGCTTTTGCCATGCTTTCCTCTCCCAGGTTGTCCTGTCACACTTGAATTGACCGCCAGAGGGGAGGATCAGGAGGGGGGGGGGGGGGGTTAGGGGCTGAAAGCTCATTGGAAATAGATGGTGCTTGATGGCTTAGAAAAAAGAACCTGCACTGCCCCAGCAACCAGGATGAGGTGGATGAAAGGGTGTGAGCAGCGGGGGGTCTGGGGGGTCGGAGGACTCCATCCCTGGCTCCTCTTTCGCCCACACATCATTACACAGCGCCGCAACGTAAACCTCACCACGGGAGGCCTGTTCGCCTGTGTGCTTTTCTATTAGATGGGAACTTGTGACCCACGGGGCGGTTACTCAGGACGTTTGCACCTTTTCAATTAGACAATCTAGAATATAGCTATAAATATATGACGGGGAAAAACGTTATAGGGTTTTTAAGGCATCTGATATAGAAACACTAAATACACACACACACACACACACACACACACACACACACACACACACACACACACACACACACACACACACACACACACACACACCCTGTAATAGAAGCAGAAGATACCCTCAAGCATGAGTGCACAAACCAAGTGGTTGGTTTTTTTGTTTTTGAGAGAGATTGTTGTTTTTGTATATTCCTTTTCTCTTTGAGCCATAATGACATAATGTGTTTGGATAAAAAGAGACATCATTGCATGAATAAACAATGTGTGTGCATGTGTGTCCACACACACATGGTCTTGTGAAGTTGTATAAACTGGTAGCAGCCACAAGCTTGTTCTTCTTGTTTTTAGATTGCAACAAGAAGACTTAGACGTCTCCTACTCAGAGCTTGATTGACTGTTGACACCTGGGAGGGTTTGTGTCCGACTTCCTGAGCCCTGAGGGGAGGTGATTCCCGTCGTACTTATGGTGATACAGTAAGACAGGATAGTCTGCTGGTTGGGCTGTTGCACTCCCTGATGAAAGGCACTGGGTTTGATTTCCTGGCGACTTCATCCAAGACGCCTTGCTGCCCTGATTCACTGTAGTTTGGCTCTAAAGCTGTTTAACCAGGCTTAAACTACTGAAACTAAAATCTTTTTTATCACACATACATTTAACTATGTATATATGAGAGGGAGGGAGAGAAATATGGTGACCTCCTCGGCAGGCCCGACAACCTCCTGAAGATAAGATTGAGTGTTCCCGCTACGCACCGTGCAGAGAAATAAATCATATTTAACAACAAAAGGGATCTTTAGCAGCCTGGTTGGCGCTGACGCTAGAAGCTCACACGATCCCGGCGCGAGCAACAGAAACAAACACCGGGCCCATAGTGCGACATGCTATTTGTTTTCGTTCAAGCACGCCACAATGTACGGCGCTCCAAGGCAAGTGAGGCGTGACAGGATATACATATGATTTTTATTTCTCAGATCTTTGCCGTTCTCCCTCTATTTCTTTTTCTTTTCTTCTCTCTTCATTTCTACTTTGCATATGGAGCTCATCAAAGACAAATGACTGTTAATGCTAGGCTAGCTGAGCTGGAAAGCTGTTTTCAAGAGCTAGACCCATTGAAGAAACACAGTGTAAGGCAACACCGGTCAGCTCCTCTCTCTCTTTCTCTCTCTCTCTCTCAATCTCACTCTTTTTGAGGTTTGGAGCTGTTTCTCCCCCTTTCTTTTTCCCTCTCCACCACAGAAAAGTGAAACTTGAAAGAGCTTTGCAGGGCTTGTAGAGCATGGACAGTAAAGCCTCTTAGCGTTAGCCTCCAGACCGCGGAGATGAGATAAGGATCGCAGGCGCATGATGTGCCGCTAGCTCTGTAGCGCTAGCGCAGAGATGACCTGATGACCCTTTCAGCCACAAGGGAGAAGTGTCTCGCCAGGCTTTGGTCTCAGGCCAGGGTCCTTGTCACCAGAAACTCTCTTCTGAAGAGCAGTGTCGCCTCTCCTCCTGGTGTTTTGGCTCACACAGCATCCGGTGGTGGGTGGCGTGCTGGCTTGTTCATGGCCACGCTAGGCCTATCGTCCTTGGGTACAGGAGTAGTCGATGTTCGCCCTGGGCATAAGCAGCTGTCTAATTGAAATGCATGCTGTGCTGCAGACTTGATTTGTGAACCAGATAATTTGGAGTTCACAAATCAAGGAGGAGGAGTTGGTGCAGGAATATGGTTGGTGTAGACCTGCTAGTCTCGGAGGTGGGGATGGGGTTAGGGGGGCCTAAAACATAGGCCGTGTGTGCAGCTGCATCCGCGTACGGTTCGGTCCAATAAACTGTACATTTGTTATTGTGTTGCCATGGATGTTGTATTTTTAGCCGTCCATACCTGACATGGACGGTGGACGAATGAGTGGCTCGTTGTTTGCACAGGGTGTAGACGCCATCCAAGCTGTTTTCATCCCCACACAACACACACACACACACACACACACACACACACGTGCACACACACATGTGCACACACACACACACGGATGTGGAATGCGTTAACATGCAAGCAGGTGTTCCGTGTATCACGTCTGTACTAGTGTCAGCCCCCCCCCCCCCCCCCTCGCCCTCTACCCAGCCCCCCGCTGAGCAAGCAGAGAGAGAGAGAGAGTGGATGACTCGTCAATGTTGACGTCCACAGGTCGTGTTTCAATGCACAAGTGGCTGACCTGCAGCGGGGGCTCTCTGACCGGGACAGGACCCGAACCGCAGGGTGACTCAGAGAGTGGATCTCAGCTCTGGCTGCTGCCACTCGGCCGTGACACACACACACACACACACACACACACACACACACACACACACACACACACACACACACACACACACACACACACACACACACACACACACACACACACACACACACACAGCACTTGCACAAACATTCACTTCTGTAACACGCTCACACAAGCACATGCATTTCATCACACACACATACCCATCTACACAGTCACTCACTGGTCACACATGCGCACACGCACACACACACAACAACGCACACACATATTCATACAGAGTATGTGTGTCCACACGCACAGCAGACGTGTTGGTTGGAAAGCAGCAGATGGATGGGGTATTGTGAGGCGGACTGTATAGGAGAAGTAATACAACCCTCCGCAGTCCGCTCGCATGAAAACTCGCAGAGCTCCTCCGCTGGCGCTGGCTGCCAATTAAAACACATTATCACGCTGCCTTGCTCAGAGGCCAGCGCCCCCTGCAGATTTCATGTAAACGGATTATGTGTTTTCATAAAAGAATGGAAAGCCTCTGACATCATTATCAAAGGATCTGACTGCTGGGGAAATTGCATTCACTCATCACCCTGGCACACGCACTAATCCTCAGACTGACACCACCCCCCCACCACCACCACCACCACCACCACCACCACCACCAGCCTCATCAAGACTGGATCGGCTGCCCCAGGGGTGCCAAATGGTTTCCTTGTTTATCTGTTTTGTTTTTCCTATTGCTCCTGCTTTCCCTCTCTCTCTCTGTCTGTCTGTCTCTTTCTGAGTGTTTTTCTCACATCCTGTTCTAGCTGTCTTTCTCTCTGTTTCTATCTCACAGTCTTTGTTACCCTTGATCTCTATCAGTCTCTCTCTCTGCCGCAATCTCTCACTCACTGTCTCTCTCACTCACTGTCTCTCTCGCTCACTGTCTCTCTCGCTCACTGTCTCTCTCGCTCACTCTACCTTCGTCCTCAAACCATTCATTTGCATGCTTGCCTCCTGACTCACCAAACCGCACTCTCCGACAGGCTCCTAGGCCGAGGTTTGATCGTATTTTGATCATTTGTGTGTGTGTGTGTGTGTGTGTTAGTATGTTCGTGTGCTATATATGTATGTGTGTGTGTGCATATATGTCATAGATAGATCTATATAGATCTAGATCTATAAAGATGTATATCTCTCAGCTGCATGTGTGACTGACAGCTCCTAGCATCCAGGCTATAATCCATCAGGGCCCGAGCCCCGCTGTGCTGCTGACAGCCGTGATGGATAGGTGGAAGTTGCTCAAGGTAACTGGGCTTGGCGTCACACAGCTATGGCTGTCAGGAGGAATGCCCGAAAACAACCAGTGACAATCTGCTGTACCCGAGTGATTGATAACCAGTGCCATAATGGAGTTTTGTGTATTTGTATTGTGTGTGTGTGTGTGTGTGTGTGTGTGTGTGTGTGTGTGTGTGTGTGTGTGTGTGTGTGTGTGTGTGTGTGTGTGTGTGTGTGTGTGTGTGTGTGTGCGAATTGTTGAGTATACGTTTCACACGGTTGTCTACCGTAATGTAAGACGCCGTTGAAATTATGATGCAGCCCTACATAAATCAACAAATGTATCTAACAAAGCCCCCCCCACCCCTTCCTCTGTTCTCTTCCTGTTGTCTGATAATAGCCCTCCCACACACACGCACAACCATAAACACACCGAACACACACGCACACGCACACGCACACGCACTCACAGTCTTTTTCTTTTTCTCTCATTCTCTGTGTGTTGATTTTCTTAATAGCCCGTTTTTACATTATGTTTCCTCTCCTGTTGTTATTTGCAATTCCTTTGATTTACGGTGCTAGTCGAGTAGGTGGCAGCGGGGAAGCTGAGCTGCTGTCTGCTCCAAAGTGCTGCTCTATGTGTTCCTCTGCCAAGCCCAACAACGTGCCGCGCGGTAACACACCATCTGCCGCCTCTGACTCAACTCCTCTGGACACATGCCAAGGCTCTACCTGTCTCCCTACCTACCTGTCTACCTGCCTACCTACCTGTCTACCTAACTGTCTAACATCTCTTACCTACCCTTCTACCTTCCTACCTGTATATCTCTCTGTATACCTTCCTACCTGTCTGTCCACCATCCTACCTGCCCGTCTACCTATCTGTATACCTGCCTACCTATCTGTCTACCTTCTCACCTGTTCACCCTACCATCCTACTTGTCTACCTATCTGTCTACCTGTCTACCAATCTGGATAGATTCAAGAGTTGTATTTGTCACATGCATACAAGTATACAGTGAAATGAAAAATAGCCTATCCCTCCAACCTACTTGTCTACCTATATACTTGTCTGCACCCCTTCCTTTCCACCCGCCTCCCTACCTACCTACCTACCTACCCGTCTACCTGCCTACTCTCCATCCAACCTGTTTCCCGTCTAACCCAGTCCTTGTGATATCATCACCAGCCAACCGGAGTCGTAGTCCGACCCAGAAACTAACGGCTGCTCACCTACTCACGTGTGAACTTTAGAATCTTTCTAAGTGGTTTTGACAAGTTTAGTCATTTCGCTGGTAATCATACACCACCGCGGCAGCATAGCTGTTGTGTTCGTCTGTCTTTGGCGGCCATCGACGTTCGCCACAGACATTTATTCTTTGCTTACCAATGCATCATCACTCCCCGTAACCACAGCGTCTCCGACGGTGGTGTGCGACCCTTAGTAGTCCGTAGTACTTCCTGTTGTGTGGTGAGGGAGTGCTTGTATAATGCCACGGGCGACTGGATCATGTCTGAACCCAGCTGGGTTCACCCCCCCCCCCCTCCCCTCCGCCCCTAACCCGCCAAGCCTCCTCCCATATCCACTTTATTTGCATGGCAGTAATAAACACGTTTGTCATAACAGGAGCTTGAATTAAACCCAGACGTAGTAAAACATGTCTGACCTGGTTTAGCTTCAACCGCAAAATCCTAAAACAGTGAAGGCGCAGTGCTACAACAAAAAGTAACTCCTACACAGTTAAGTTGCCGTTCTTAGGCTAAACTAAATCAAGTAGTGCTAAGGGCTAGCAACCTGAGAAGTGTTATCTATGATGTCATCCGTCTGAAACCTCACCTGTGGAGGTGTGTGGGGGGTTTGCACAGGTGAGCCTGAACAGTACATCTCCCAAGGCCATCCGTAGAAGATGACAAGCCTGACATGAGTGCATTTTCCCTGGTCGCTACAAGCAGCAAGCAGACCGCCTGTGAACCGTGGGGGTTGTGAATGGACAATGAAGGTTGGATTGGGCGGTCGAGGCGATTCCCCCTAGCGCTCGAACGCTTACCTCTTAAGGAAAGAAAACTTGTCTTAAACAGACATGATCGAAGACGGTCTATAACAAAAAAATATATGAATAAATAAAAGAGATGGTAAAGTTTCTGATATATTTTCCGCACAGGAGTTCATTCATACTAGAGTTCTGCATTCGAGGGTCTGCATTCAAGATTCAAGAGATTCAAGAGTTTTATTGGTCACATACATATACAAGGAATGCAGTGAAATGCAAAAGTGGCAGTGCCTGCAGAGATTCGGTCTGGCGGTCCAACCATGCATGTTCCCTGATCCTGGCCACACAGCCTGCATGCTCCAAAATTCTACTCGTCCAACTAAGGGCCTGCCAGCACCACTGGCTGTGGAATTACGCATAGTTGTTTTGCGCCGTTATCAAACTGAAATGAAACTCTCTGAAATGATTGTTTTTTAACTGAACAAACAAACAAACAAACAAGAAGCTTCCCCCTTTGCTGCCAGTGTAGCACTTTCGAAATTCGATTTCAATCAAAACACAAATAACTTTAATTGTATGTTAGGAACGTTGTTATCACGGTCCAAGGTTACAGTGCATTTAAGACATTTGACAGACTACAAACAATGCCATACACGTACAAGACCGCAAACAAGGCGAGCGAAAACGACGTTCCGGCTTGCTTTCCCATTGTTGGGCGAGCATGCCTGCGCTGGCTAGGGTGTTAGAAGAAAGGACATGGGGCCACAGCTGACATCAGTAATGAATTCCTCCTGCAGGGTGGTGGGCAAAGCGGCGCTGTGTAGGCACTGAACAGCCCTCCACCGTCCCATAGGTCTAACATTACAGGCCAGACTGGCCGAGTCCCAAAGGGATTAGGATCCCCCTAAACACAAGTACACACGCACACACACGCACACACACACACACACACACACACACACACACACACACACATACACATACACATACACATATACATACACATATATACACATACACACATTCTCACACACACTAAAGTTTTGCTTTGCACATAAAACACACACTTTCACCCCAGCCCTCAACACACACACACACACACACGCACACCTACACACACACACACACACAAACATACACGTACACATACAGTACACATACTGACACATACAAACAAGCGCTTTGCTCTGTATGCAGAAATGCACATAAAACCAACACTTTAATCACCAGCCCTCAACACAAACACACACACACGCACACACACACAATGGAAAACTTTCACTCCATTTGAGTTTTGCAACACACACACACACACCCACACACACACGCACACACACACACACACACACACACACACACACACACACACACACACACACACACACACACACACACACACACACACACACACACACACTAATCCCTAGCCAGGGCAGAAGAAGGTATAGAGAAAGGTATTGACACAGTTTTTTCTTTCTTTGACAAACACAACTGACTGCCTCCTCAAACTGCCTCTGTTTGCACTTCGGATGACAATCAAGGAACACAGTGTTTCACCTACCTCCCTGCATCAGCGCAATGACAGAATTCACTGTGAAATATGATAATATTATCTCATTGTGCTGATGGAGGGATAATATTTTTTTGGTGTGTGCCCTCCAGCTCTCTGATTCTTTTTTGTACCTGCCTGTCTGTCTACTCCCTGGTAAGTCAACAGTTGGATCAGTACCAATCCATTACGTTTGCATTTATATTTAGGGCATTTGGCAGACGCTTTTATCCAAAGCGATTCACACGCACATTTCATACACATTCACACACCAACGGCAGAGTCAACCATGCAAGGCAACAGCCACCTCGTCGGAAGGGACACCTCGAACCTCAACTGGGAACGATCTGTCAACCTTCCGGTAACCAGTCAACCCACCCTACCTCCTAAGCTTAGCCGACCCAAGAATCCAGGGGGTTGCCCTTCAGAGAGCATAGGGTGAGGAGGTGTCCTGTAACTTGGGCCCGTGAAGCTCATTGAGACTGTAGCCTTGATGAAGGGGCTATCCACTCATAAATTGATGTGACTTCAGTCTATCCTGGCTCTGTGGAGAAACACAATAGGCGTTCCCTGCAGTTCAGCCCGCCTCCTGTGGCCCGCCAGCAGAAGTTCCAGCAGGCTGCACCTGGCCAGGGCTCTCCATACACAGCCACCAGCATGACCACGCTCCAGGGGCAAACCCAGTTCATGTGCACATCCGCGTGCAAGCGTGTGTGTATGTGTGTGTGTCTGTGTGTGCGTGCATGCATGCAGAGAGTGATGTTTTTTTTATTCCACTCAAGGGAATAAAAGTGCAAAATGCTCAAGTCCCCCTTTCTTTAAATTGTTTTCCTTTTTCTTTTGTTGGAGTGGGTGGGTGGTTATGAGTAGATGTGGGTGGGGGGCAGTGATGGACAATGACAAATTATAACATCAGAATAACCACAGGAGCGAGCACTTCTTTGAAAGGAAACGGCATCTTTCATGACGAATACTCGGATTTACCACAATCCAAGAAATGCCTTCAGAGGATTTGCATCCTTGAGCTTTTAATCTTTGCCCTTTTTTCGTCTGAAGTGGCCGCCTCTCGTTTCAGAGCCGGCTCTGTCAGCCGCTCACCATCCATCTGCCCAGACACATCTGTCCCATCTGGACAGGGGTGGGGCCTGGCACCTACAGGTCCGGTTACAGTGACGGGGCGTACCGGCCGTGCCATCGGGCTCGGGCGATTGGCCAGACACTTAAACCAGAACAAATGTTGTGGTTAATAATAAACTGAATTATAAAAGACGTTCAGCTGGTGTTTAGACTGGATCATATGGTATGCATGAACTATTTAAATCATAACGGTGGTCTACGGTCGATGATGACGTCATCTATTGATTGTAATCGGTGATGAACAGTGTCTGTCTTTAAGCATGAGAGAATGTTGTCAATGACCTACAAGGCGCTTTTCAGAAGCCCCTCAATGAGTGTAAGGATGTCGGTCCAACCTATACCACTCCACAAGTTCTTGAACACCATGCTAACATCTAGCATGCACCGCTAGTGCATGCTAGTAATCTGAGATAAACAAAACAACAAGTTGATGCTAAAGCGTAACTTTTCAGTTTCATAACACCTTTTGCTGTCTTTGTTGGGGATTGGGGAGATGTGTTTGTATTTGTGTGTCAGCTCTAACTGTCCTTCTTCCTGTTGGCCTGTATTGATTAGCATCAAGTTATTGGTTTTGTAGAAAAGTTTGTTTGTTTGTTTATGCATTAGAGAGAGAGAGAGAGAGAGAGAGAGAGAGAGAGAGAGAGAGAGAGAGAGAGAGAGAGAGAGAGAGAGAGAGAGAGAGAGAGAGAGAGAGAGAGAGAGAGAGAGAGAGAGAGAGAGAGAGAGAGAGAGAGAGAGAGAGAGAGAGAGAGAGAGAGATCGCTCCATATTCATCCTCCTCTTCCTGGATTCCATTCAAATAAAAAGATAAATTATTTTTTTCTTATTCAAAGCCTACACTATTCAAAGATATTTATTTCTGGGCTATATAAAAATCCATAGCATACAATGTCATTTTCTAAAGTCTGAGATGTTCTCATTTGCAACTTGTCCTTAGAATTTGTTCTGTCAGAGGTGGAAGAGGCGGTATATTTATGGGCTTGCCTTCATACCTCCGCAACGCACCTCAGGTTAGAAAAATAACGGCTTTCAGTTTTGATTTGATTGATTGCTGAGAAGAGCTTCTGCTGTTTCAGTCCAAACACTCTTAAATCAAACTTGTCAGAAATTTCCGGATTTAACAAGGCATCCCAAACTTTCGGTGGGGGGGGGAGGGGCAGAGAAAGAGAGACAAAGGTT
>NC_082387.1:12412784-12440998 GCF_031168955.1 Gadus macrocephalus
ATGCACCGTTGTATCCCTCAAGGGCTTTTGCCAGGCTGCCATTGTAAATAAGAATTTGCTCTTGGTCTTGCCAGGTAAATTATGGTTGAATAAAGAAATAAAAAAGAAATGTGCTCCAAATATATTTGGTGCAAATGATTACTTTGAGTCGATTTTTTCGGTCTAGTACTGGAAATATTATAGTTAATATTTAGTACGAAATCAAACCTGAGATTCAATACCCAATCAATCTTTATCTTTAGTACCTAATAAAAAAAATAAAATCTTTAGTACCTAATGATTCTAGTCAAAATGATTTTGACTAGAATCAACTTTAATTTGTACCTTAATGTGTACCTACCAAGATGGAGGGGGAGTGATGGTGGTGCTGCTGTGCAAGTGGCAAATATTAAACTCTGTTTAAACTCAAAAATATTGAATAAATTGTGACGCTCGGTAAGCGTGAAGGACGCTACCATCCATATCCATCTTCCAGTCTTTGTGATGCTTATGGAGGCGGGGGGGGAGGGAGGCGGCGGGGTGGGGGTGGCAGGTTTATCCAGTACAAATGCAGGCATGTTTCCTTACAAATATGAGTCTGCGTAAGAACTTAGGCTATAAGCCCAGCTGACAGCCCTGTTTGATTCTTGAGATGCCTCGCATGAAAGCCTCTCCACCCTCCTTTAAGTAACCGGAGACGAGAGGTAAGCCCCAGGTAATGGCAGCTTGGCGGTCCCCCTCGCTCAGCGCTTCAGACGCACTGTGGGGGAGATGTTGTTGATGTTTTTTTTACCCGAGAGCTTGATAATCCTTTCTAATTGTATTAATTGGTTTGATGATTAAGCACAGGGATTCATTGGAGTTCTGTCCTTCCCTGCAGATTATTTCAAGTCATTTAGGCCAGAATAAATAGATGGGTGTTTGTCACAGTGTGTGTGTGTGTGTGTGTGTGTGTGTGTGTGTGTGTGTGTGTGTGTGTGTGTGTGTGTGTGTGTGTGCGTATGTGTGCAGACTTCCTCCAGTTATTATGTTAAGCTACAATTTTGTTTACCCTGCCAGGTAATTGTATGTTTCTGTAACAGGTGGGTGAGCAGGAGATTATATGTCCAATGTAGTGATTTAGTTTAAATGGTGGAAGCTAGGAGGCCTGCAAGATACCGCCCACTCGAGTGGTTTGTAATACTAAATAGGTGGTTGATGATGATGGGGAATGGTATATTTATTGCCTCTTGCCAGATAAATGCATGCATCAGAGAGAGTTTATGTGTGTGAAATTGTGTGTGTGTGTGTGTGTGTGTGTGTGTGTGTGTGTGTGTGTGTGTGTGTGTGTGTGTGTGTGTGTGTGTGTGTGTGTGTGTGTGTGTGTGTTCCTATGGCGTTGCCTGTTTTCCATCTCATTACCCCCTGCTCCATCTCAGGTTATGCTCTGCTTATTACCCTTCACCATAAAGGCCAACTCTACCATCACAACAACAAACACATGAGCAGTTAACCCACGGTTAGTTGGTCCTCGTCCATCAGCTCCACATTATGCCCAATACACTTTATGTCAGACGGCTGCATTCGGCCACACAGTTTTGGCCAGTTTTGGGTACTTATACGTGCTACGAAGCATTGGCTGGTGCCCTCGCATATTTAATGAAGAGGTGGCCTGCCTGGATTGGAATAATTTTTTCAAAATTCGATTTACCTATTCAAGGTCGATGCAGTGCTGTCAGTTCTTCACTTGACCCCTTTCAATCTCGTCGTGGATCCATTTGGACTGATTTAGGTGAGCTATCCTGCTGCCAGTTTGAATAAGATTGCAAATAACTCTCGAGCATTTCCTGTGAGTGATTCACCTGAGAGCAGTTAGAAAAGACTAAAGACACTTTGAATAGCCTCTTGCCAATTGGCTGCCTCCCCGCCCTCCATTGTGGTGGCTCTTATTTAATGCGGCCACTGAGCTGTTCTGATCGCTATTTGGAGAGGGTTTAGACCTGTCAGGTGTGCGACCAACACACACACTCACAGAAACCCCCTGCCACACACAATCAAAAAAAATAAACTCACTCACACTCACACACACACACACACACACACACACACACAACACACACACACACGACGCAGAAACCCCCCGCCACACACACACACCCTCCTAACCCTTCTAGATGGCATGGAGTGAAAGCTGGAGGATTATGGAGAATAAGTGAATATTCCTGTTGGGTAGGGCAGCTCTGAATTGCTTAACTTTCCCCACCACACATCGCCCTGGAAGGTCTGTGCAGCGGCGGGATCACCCACGGCCCAACGTAAACACCCCAGACAAAGTGCGGTGATGTCCCGTGAGACGTATTGTGTTCCTCTAATGTGTTGCTCTCAGTTGCAACCCAGTCAGATCTCCCGGCTCAACGGATTCCCACACACAACCTCTAAGCCGAGGTCTGGAGTACAAAGCGTACATAAATCTACCTGCACGCAACGGCAAATGCACACACGCACACACTTTATTCATAGGCTTTATCAATATTAATGAGAGGTACTAGCACATCATGGCAGTATTGAAATTCGAAATACATGAAAAGGCATGGTGTGTGAGTTTGGTGTGTGTGTGGGGGGCGAGTGATAAGGTCTGCGTGGTCAATGACTTTTTTAGAAAAGGATTTCCAATTGTTTATCCCCACCTTGCTGTGGCCTATTCTAGCTAATCCGAGTTTAGCTGGTCTAGGATCAGCTCGTCTCAGGGAACTGACTGATGTAGAGGTGCACCGCCTTTTAATTTTGACTCTGCTAACACCAGGAAGAACCAAGGTGCCTCCGACACCTTCGAGAGAGAGACGAGAGAGAGAGAGAGAGGGGGGGAGAGAGAGAGAGAGAGAGGGGGAGAGAGAGAGAGAGAGAAGAGAGAGAGAGACGAGAGAGACAGAGAGGAGACAGAGAGAGAGAGACAGAGAGACAGAGACAGAGAGAACAGAGAGAGAACAGGGAGAGAGGCGCTAAAATGTAAAACATGTATTACAAAGTGGGACCACTCGACTGATGTAAGCCCATTGTCATCGTGTGAGGGGGGGATTCCAGAGGGCTTTTCCTCGCGTTCACCACCACCGCCCGTCTGCCACGGAGCCACGCAGGAGGGGGCTTGTGGCGTATGTGTCAGCGCCTCCGACCGACTTGCACATCACAGTGGAAGTCCATGCGCTGATATATTTGTACTTTTGTGTGTGTGTGTGTGTGTGTGTGTGTACGTGTGTGCATGTCATCGCCCTTGCATATAATACTGGTATGAAGGATCTGCATTCATCATAGGGTCCATATGGTCGTTGTAGTCTGAGACGGAATGACAGGTAGAGAGACCCAACACTGGATGGGATATGTGGTTCACACATGGAGAGCATGAAGTCATGTTGACCACATGTACAGCACATATATATGTACACACCACGCACACACACACACACACGCACACGCACACGTCACACGCACACATACACATACATGCACACACACACAAGCGAGTGTCTGCACTGTAATTTGTCAGTTAATCAGGAGTCCTGAAATGGAATACAAAAACAAGTTCAGGCTTACACAAACAAATGTGACCTTTAATGTTACAATACTAGTCTTTCAGGATGGGCTTCAATGGGAGCCCTTCAAACACACTGTAACTACAAATTAATTGTACAATGATTCAGGGCAATTTAAGGTAACTCGCGGCCTTCAGGAAAGCGCCAAATGAAAAACCTTCTTACCTACCTAACACATACGACAAGTTCGGGTGACCTTTTGGACGGGAACAGAGTGCATACACAGTCTGGGGTTTTCATGTGCTTTAAACGCCAACGAAAACCATTGTGGAGGTAAAGCTAACCAGAAGGAAGGATTGCAATGACCTGAGAAGGATTTTGCCCCTTCTCTAGCCAGCACTGGGCGGCAAAGCGGCGACGGTGACATCAGTCTTTGGCGCGAGCACACACACACACACACACACACACACACACACACACACACACACACACACACACACACACACACACACCTTGCCAAGTATTTGCTGGGCAGTTTGTCTCCGACATCTGTGTGCTGTCTCACCGAGAGAGGGGCAGCTGCTGCCTCTCACTGTGACCCCACTCCCCGTCGCCTTGTGTAGTACTTGCATGGGGTACCATGCTAGGGGCCATTTCAATTAATTTAAATCATGGGTCAATCAAATCAACCAAAGAAATGCAGCATATTGAGTCTAACCAAAGTCATTACGTTTTTATTTGCCCGCTTCATGGGAAAACCTCTGTGACCTCCATAACCTCCATCTCTTAACACTTACCCTAAATACTTAAAGACATCTAATATTTACTCTATATCTATATCTGTGGTTGACAAATCCACACGCTTAAAATAAATAGTGGCTTTATTTTGGAGTTTATTATCTCTGGGTTAATGTTATTGTTGCTCTTTTGCAATTGGCTATTGACTTTTGTGTTGTGTCTCTCCCCAGCTGATCAAAGTTAAGTCTCTTTGTCTTTGAGATCTTTCACAGGGCAATTAATCACCCGGGAAACTCAGTTGTTCAAACTTCTCCGTGGCCTTTGGTGGCTGTGTGTCAAGATGCTTAAACGTGTGTGTCGAGGTGTGTGTGTGTGTGTGTGTGTGTGTGTGTGTGTGTGTGTGTGTGTGTGTGTGTGTGTGTGGTGTGTGTGTGTGTGTGTGTGTGTGTGTGTGTGTGTGTGTGTGTGTGTGTGTGTGTGTGTGTGTGTGTGCGCGTGTGTGTGTGTGTGTTTAGTATGTATGTTATGGTTAGGGTAACCCGTTTGATAACCCGACAGAAGTAGGAATGTCAGGAACCGGGAGAAGAAAGAGGAATGCTCCTCTGCCACCTGTGAGGGGAGGTGACTGTGTACACAGGAGCTGTGTGCCGGCGGGGTGGAGGTGGTGCTGATGATAATGGTGGTGGTGAAGGGTGGAGTTCCTTCTGGTTATAGCCCTTTGGAGTTGAATTTCAAGTTCCTCGCCTGCGCCTTTGGAGTGTGGGCGGTCAAGGTTGAGTGAAAGTGGCTATCGATTCACACCCATCCCCCCCACCCCCCCCCCCCCCCCCCCCCTCCCAACTGAGAGTGAAGTCTTTTAAGATGGCTCGCTGGATGGAGTCTTTGGTGCTTCTACAGATTATCCGGGCTATTCCTCTATCATTATCTGGGTGGCTTTGGAGCGTCTGAGTGTGAAGATGAGGGGGGGGGGGGGGGGGCAGCTTTTTATAGAACCTCAGGGAATGGTTAGGACCTTTCAGCTTGCCCATCTTCATGCATCTTCTCTCGTCTCTGTCTGTCTCTCGGTCACTGTCTCTTTCTGGGTCTGGGTTTCTGTCTGGGTTTCTGTCTTGGTCTCTCTCTCTCTCTCTCTCTCTCTCTCTCTCTGTCTCTCTGTCTCTCTGTCTCTCTCTCTCTCTCTCTCTCTCTCTCTCTCTCTCTCTCTCTCTCTCTCTCTCTCTCTCTCTCTCTCTCTCTCTCTCTCTCTTGCTCTTTCAGCACAAACCCCTCATGGTCCCCCTCCCTCTCCTTCTGATCAATCATTCTTATGGTGGCCGCAGGTCTCCGGCTGTCAATCTAGCACTTCTGAACCATGGCCGGGAGTAATTTGGCAAGCAGGATATGGTGTGGGAGAGCGATATGAGAGTTTGTAGTATGGAGGGAAGGGAAGGGAAAAACAGTGATGCTCTCGTTCTCGGTTGGCTTCTTGAGGGCCTTGGGGTGAACCATGAAGGACGCTTCTGTAGCACATGTCATAAACCCACGAGTGTGTGTACATGTGTGCGTGTGTGTGTGTACATGTGCGTGCTTGTCTGTGTGAGTGTGAGTGGGTATGAATCTCAATTTGTGGAGGGTAGTTTGGGAAAAAAAAACAAGGGGAATCCAAAGTGCCGCAGCATAACATTTGGTTGCCGAGCAACAGGGACCGCAAGCAGCAGCGGTAGCTAAGTTGTGAAGAAAAAGAAAAAAAAATCTTTCTGCATGACTCGCCATCTCTGATATGGTTTCAGCATGGCAGTTTGTGGGGTGGGGGGAGGGGGGTGGTTGAGTTTGGGAAGTGTCTCCACCTGCCCTGATTTGTCAGTGCTTGTGAACGACGAACAACACAGAAGAACGGCGCTAACCTATTCTCTCGACGGTGGAGTTTGTGTATCAATGCGAGCGATGTCCATCCGTCTCTGTATCTGTTTATTTATTTATACATCTGTCTTGCACGTCCATCGTTGCTTATTTTGGTCGAGCTAGCAGGCTTGTTCGCAGTTGTTATTCAAAGATGAGGTCAGTCATGCCAATGGGAAATGACTAGTGGCCATGTTTAGAAGTGTGTATTTGTGTACTACTTACTACTGTACTCCTCCCTCTGTTATTCACTCGGGCTGTCTTCCTTCCTTCTCCTTCTCTTCCGACTCTATCTCTCTCTCTCTGTTCTTTTTGTTATTTTTTCCTTCAAGACTACTGCCTTCCTGTGTGTGTGTGTGTGTGTGTGTGTGTGTGTGTGTGTGTGTGTGTGTGTGTGTGTGTGTGTGTGTGTGTGTGTGTGTGTGTGTGTGTGTGTGTGTGTGTGCCAGCACACGTTTTGTACTGCAGCATAACTTGCACTTGAGACTTGTGTCTGTCAGTAGGCTGATTCCAGTCAATTTGTCAAACACTTTGGCTCACAAACAAACAGTGCAAGCCAAGAGGTCCCGCCCGCCCGCCCGCCAGCCAGCCAGTGGGAGAGGCCGAACGTCTGACAGACAGCATGTGTGGCCGGGGCTAATCCGGGTGCTCTCAACAGCTTTAGCCCTCCAGCTCTGTGTCACAAGGTGCATCTCCATTCAGCTTCTGGCAGGGGCACCACAGACACACAAATATAAACACGCACACACACACACTTTATTGAGCACTTTGACGTTGGCGTTCTTATCTGGAGCTCTTTACAACAGTAAAGTAGAGGTTAATCTTCCGTTCGACAGCAGTGGTTGTCAACTGATGTAAGGGTTGGAAAACGAACGGAAGTGACACACTCATGAAATGCCATGAGTGTGAAAACATTTAAACATGATCATTACAAATTGATGGATGGAAACAGTTGATTATGAAACATAACCTTAGACTGACTCTAGCTGTTGAGGGTCATTTGAGGAAGGAAACAAGGCACAACTTAAGTGTGTCTGAAACTCTTGACCCGTCGCTGGTGAAGTATTGGTGAAATGATTCTTATGGTGACGTTACGTTAAGACTAGGGATCCGATATTGTCGGACGATATTCGCGTTTTTTACGTGTATCGGTATCGGCCGATGCGCGGCTGATTTTCGCCAATATTTTTTTTTTTTTTTTTTTTACTCACCTGTTTTTAATATTTGTTAAATATTGTTCATCTACTTGTTCTTACTTGTTCTACCTCACCTGTTTTTACTATTTGTTAAATATTGTTTTTTATATTGAAGTTCAATCAATGTTCCTTTTTTTAAATTGAGACTTGTAACATTTGTTATCAGTGTAATTTTTATGATTGAGGGAGCAAAAGCAGTATCGGCTCTAAATATCGGCTCTAAATATCGGCTCAAGAAAATCGGTATCGGCGTATCGGCTAAGGCTGATGAAAAAATATCAGTATCGTATCGGCCCTGTAAAATTCTTATCGGTCGATCCCTAAGACATTGTTTGAATTCAACGGAGCCTTCTTACAGCCTTCTTAAATACTTCATTCATATCCTGTTCCATGCGTACTTTGCCCTTTAATTATTAAAAAGTTTTTTGAAACCTAGAATATTGAATATGATTTATTAAATAATATCAAGCACTATATTCCACTACAGCCCACTATATCCAACTATTTTCAACCATAACCCACTCTGTTCCAATATAGCCCATTATACTCTACTGGAGTCCACTATATTTCACTTCATCCAGCTTGTTTACAGGACATGGTGATAGCTACAGGTAGTGGACCTGGTGTTTGGTGGGGCCGCTAGCATCTAATGGACAGTCTGAAGACGCAGCTTCCTCGGACAACCACCCAAATGAGGGGCTTTCGGCCCCGCCAAACACAGTGCGCTCCCGGCCTGATTACAGTGGAGCTGTGCACCAGCTGGGGAGCCCACATGTTGTGTACTGTAATGAGGTGAGGCGGTTCGCCGGGGCCGCGCTCATGCACAGCGCTGGAATTTGCTCTCTCCTCCTTTGCTTCCGCTGAGCCCTCTAAATGACAGTGTCCTGCATGGTGGCGCACAGCAGCAGGGCCTGAAGCGGCCTGCGCGCCTCTTCACACGTTGGTATTACGCCGCACTCAACCATCCAAATGGATAATTAGCGGGGGCTACCTCCTCGCACCGCATCCTGTTCCAGAGTGAGTAGGGGGTGCGCTCCGTGCCGGCGTCTTTGTGTGTGTGTGTGTGTGTGTGTGTGTGTGTGTGTGTGTGTGTGTGTGTGTGTGTGTGTGTGTGTGTGTGTGTGTGTGTGTGTGTGTGTGTGTGTGTGTGTGGTTCTGTGTCTGTGTCCGCCTGTTTGTCCGTGCGCGTGTGTCCTCTTTATCTGCATTTGTGCGTGTCCCCCTGTTAGTCTGTTTGTGTGTGTTTTATTGTACTGGATATATAATAAAGACACAGGATGAGTTGGTGGCGTGGTAGTGAATTAACCTACATTTCCATTATATTTGAATGTATGCACATCATCATCTCATTTGACTAAGCAACAGGGAATTTAATCCCTGTTTAACCCCTTTCTGTACACAGCAAGAGAGGATCTTAGGATCATGTGTCGCCTGCAAATATAGATCTAACCTTTTAAGGCACAATGTGCATGGAAGCCTATGACATAAAGCGAGGCATCCTTTGCTTGCAAAACTCTTGTCTTTGGGAAACTTCACTTGTCAACCTACTCTTCACTCTTAGTAATTTATATTTCATCAATATGTCGAGGGGTTGTGCATCTTGCTCAAGGGCGCCTACTGGCGCCTACTGGTAGCTTGTGGGCATTGGGAATCAAACACCAATATCTTTCGGTTTGCCGTGAAACGCCCTAAACTCTAGACTCTCCTTGACCCCGCCCCCTGCCCTCCATAGTACACTGAGGCAGAGGAGAACATGGCTTCATCCACATGAGTCCCCTTCATATAGATGAGTGCATGTCGAGGCCTTGGCGACATCATCGCTTGGCCCCCGCGACTCAGCACTCCTCATGGCGTTGACAGCACAAGGCCTTGTCTGAGAAGAGCAGCCTGCCGCTCGCCTGCTCTGCCCGCCCCAGTGGAATGTGCCCGTGGCCCAGCCATAGCCACCCCACAGACCTCCCTTGGCAGGTTCGCCAGCCGGGAGTGTGGGATGCGTCTACGGCAGATGCACTCCGTACTCGATCTGTGTAACCCGAGGCGTGTGGAGGTGCAGACGTCGGCTGCTTTGCTAATTGTCTCTCTTGCCGATTCTATTCTTTAGTTCTTTGTATCTGGAATTAATGCGTGGCTGATTGAAAAGATCCCTGCATCATTAGTCACACGTAAACTGAATGGAAACGGGCTGTCGACTCCTCTGCCTTGGGCGACACGGTCGCTTAACCTGCTGGTGCACTAACCATGTTGTCCTTGAAGCGACCTAGGTTCAATTCTGAACCTCGGGCCCATGCTACATGTCATGCCTTCTTATGCCTCAACCACTTTCCATTCTCTCGCCACTGTCCTCTCCATGAAAAAAGAGTCACAGCCCAGCTCAACTGTCGTTTTCATAGTGTAACACAACACCGCAAAGATGTTTCCCAAATAAATCTCATCATCTTTTCCTGTCTTTAAGAAGCATTACAGTTCTCAGCTTAACCCTGTGTGTGTGTGTGTGTGTGTGTGTGTGTGTGTGTGTGTGTGTGTGTGTGTGTGTGTGTGTGTGTGTGTGTGTGTGTGTGTGTGTGTGTGTGTGTGTGTGTGTGTGTGTGTACGCTATCGGGACATCTTGAGTGACTGGCTGTCACAAGTCCTCGATTTCATCCATGACCAGCTTTGTCAGTTTGTCGTGAGAAGACGGATTATTCCTCTGTTTATCTTGCGCTCCGGTACAATCGGCCTCTATCTGTGCCCAGATTGATATCGGATCTCCGTGCTGTACATACCGCTGGCGTCACACCGGCACTCGTTGGAGGCCTTGCGAGCATGCACGCCTCTTTGGTGTCCGGTGTCGGGCCCTCCAGGCATATTCAGGTTCCCCCACCCCCCACCACCCACCACCCACCACCCACCGTACCACTGTGCCTCGACACCAAGTCTGTTTAGCGAAGTGACTGGTGATGAGGCCATTAGTAAGAATAGGGTTGCATTCTAATACTGGAGAGTGTGAGAGTCAAAACAACAGCGCCCACAGGAAAGGGCTAAATAAAACGACCCATGTGACCCGGTTGAAATGTTAAGAAAAGGTCAAAGGCTCTATGTAAATTGCAATAACCAACCGGAGGCTTTGGTTGGTTGTTATGGTTTGTACGAATGAGCTCTTTCTGGTTCCTCTTCTGACTTGATCAGTGGTAACTTGTATAACGATCAGTATCTATGCGAACGCATAGCATCGAATAATTATAACTTGTTGTTGTTGCTGCTAGTCGTTATTATCTACAGATTCAAACTGCGCTGGATGCATTCTGTTCAAGCACTCAAAGACGCACCTCACGACAGCAGAGGAAAGCCCTTTGACATTACCACCAGCAATAAAAGCCTGTATTTAAGGGACTCTTCTCCACTGCCAACGTTAACAAAAGCACTGGCATGTTCCTTTACATTAGCCAAGCGCAAGCCTGCACTCCCCCCCAGCCGCCCTCCTTACCCATGGTACACAGGATTTAGAGAGAGAGAGAAAGCTCACAGCCCTGTCACTTTGAATGACTCCATGAATAGGTCAGAGCCATTTAGAGAACACTGTTTGGTTGTAAGCTGTTTTGACATGGGCTCTAATGCCTCTCTTGCACTTGGCCAGGGCTTTAGGTTCAGAACCCCATTCAGGACAAGGGGAACACTGCGGTGGCTGGCAGCTCATGCCTGCAGAGACAAGAGTGGTGCCTTTTCTCGCGGGCTGAAAGAGAATTCCTCCGACATGATGTGTCACCGACTCAGGAGCTGAGTGGGGATATCGGGTACTAAATGTTGATATTGCGATCCTTTGTTAGTCTCCCGATCCCTCAGTTTGATTGTCTGCCTGACATGGAGGGCTGTTCCAGGCTTAAGCTGTTTGCCTACGACTGTTCTGCCCGACTGTTTGTCAAGCGACCTGGCCGGCTGCTCAGCATTTGAGTGTCTGGTCTGTGTCATTATGGCTCTCTCTCTCCGCCCTATACACACACCCATGTGTTGGCCCAAGCGTGTTTGCGTGTGTGTGGGTATATCCGTGTTACTGCTCATGACTTCTTGCCAATCCATGTTTCTGTATAATTCTCCCTTCAACCATGGGTTGCTCTCGCCATTCTTCTCGCTGCCCCTCTGGTTGTCGCAAGGAGGCTTGTTCTAACAGGAGGGAATCAACATTCAAATAAGTCACGGTAAAACCTCCTACCAACTGAACATGCAACCCTGGTAAAACCAACGAAACAGAGACTGGCTATTGCAGTATATACATTGAGAAGCTCCTCTAAAGGTAAAACCAGGTCAGAGCCTGAAACGGTTGTCAACCTTTTGAGCATTCCGGAACGCTTTCAAATGGACAGCGATTAACGCTGGCAGTCGGGCCGGAAGGTATCCATTCATCTCGGTCGTTTTGTTTTATGGCCTTTCACTCGATTCTGTCACAAGCCGTGTATGCAAGCGTGCTCTTGTGACCGTCTATGTTAACTACATGTTTGCAGGTGAGATAAGCTGTAAGTCAATATAACGAGCGCTGTTTAGACCTTTGAGGTGGTTAAGGTTACGACATCATTGTTTTATCGTGGGTCATAAATTGCCATGACAAGCAAGTGAGGACAGCATGAGGCGCCTGTCATGCGTCTAACTTTCCCTCTGCGCGTGTGTCTTGGGTGTCATGATGACGGTGGCCGCCTTTATTGCTCAGCAAGTGGCGAAGATTTACTGACCGTCTACTCGTGTTGTATTGGGCCGCCTCTGACCTGACCTTTCTGTCTGCTATCTGACATTTCCATGGCGTAATTCTGCTGCCACAGGCACTGATCCCTCGATGTAAGGGATTGGGGATAAAGGTATTTGATAGTTGTATCTATGTATTATTTATATATAAATATATATAGGTTATAGGTGAACATACTTGGAGACATTTTCATGATAATTGGAAAGGAGTACTTTTAATGAATGATGTTATTTATTTCCTTCTAAAGCTGATTATGGATGCCACTGTATGTATTTATAACAACTGGCACCACAACATTTCAACTTCATGGGCAAACGCATACAAACGTCCTCACACTAACCCAAAGCAAAAGCAGGGCACACGGCTGGAGGGACGCCCCCGCTCATTCTCCATTCTGTTGGTATGCAGGACTCTGAGATGTGGGCCTGGATCACTCTGAAGGAACATGTGCTTGGCCAATGGAAATATTGGTCTCTACGATTCAGATTGTCATAATTGTTTGTGTTTGACTGTTTCAAAAGAACAAACTCAAATTCCAACATATCCCAGTTACCTGTTTAAGTATAAACATGTGTAACTGGGAAAGGCATCACAGTGTGGACAATCAGCAGTCTCTTGATCCCTGTCTAAGTTCATATTCGATGGATACCACTTTGCATTGGCTTGAGTAAATAATGACACATCACTACTGTAGTATTTTGCATGACAGTCTTAACAGCACAGCATTCAGTCCATATAACATATACTTCATGCTGGCTTTTAAAATGGTAACGGACCAATTAACCAAACATTTTTTTATGAAATCCTACTTCAGCTGTAAGCTGACAGGACTACATCATGTCTACTTCAGTGTGCGTGCGTGTGTGTGTGTGTGTGTGTGTGTGTGTGTGTGTGTGTGTGTGTGTGTGTGTGTGTGTGTGTGTGTGTGTGTGTGTGTGTGTGTGTGTGTGTGTGTGTGTGTGTGTGTGTGTGTGTGTGGATTTCTGGAAACAAACACCGGCAACCTCCTTAGAGGCACTGGTCTAACTTTCCAAGCAGAAGAAGGGGAAGCCCTCATGCAAACTTCTCTCCCCTTGTTACTCTAGCAATACCCAGGGATTATGACACCAATCTGGCAACGCAAAACTGGATCAGGATCCCCTGTTCAGCATTGATGGATAAATAATACTTTGGAATGCACGCAAAAATACACTCTACATGCTTGCATGTTCCTACATGCACGGCACGCATGCACAGCAAAGACACGTGCTCCCACATTCACAAACATTCACAAAAACACCCGCCCACCCAAAGAAACACACACATACATACACACACACACACACACACACACACACACATGTCCCAGTAACACATCAAAGTGTGCAGGGGACAAATATACATGCACGCACGCACACACACACACACACACACACACACACAAATACATAAAAGAGAGACCACATAGGGATTACTCTCTGTCAAACTAGTTTTATGTTGGGTTGCTTGTTTGTTTACTGCCGGCTAGTTTTTTGAGTTTGAACCGTTCGCCTACGTAAAACTAAACACGCAGGGAGGAAAAACGTCTACTCTTTCCCTTTTGGTTTGTATTTTGGTATTGGGTATCTCATGGGTATAATATTTCTTAGAGAGATTTCCATCTCTCTAAGAAAGATATATGCTACAGCATTTCATATCGAGTCTTGGTTGTAGTTTTGCTACTTTTCATAACATCGATTAGGATCCCAGCTGAGCTTTGCTGAGTCACACATCACTGTGTGAAATGCACACGGCAAACCATCTGATCCATTCCTTATCTTCACAGAAGCATGCCATATCATTGTGTCCTGGGAGGAACAGACGAATCTTAGCAGATGGCTGTGCTGTGCATTAGTGCCATCTATTGGTAAGGGACTGTCACGACATGCACTATGCTTGCCAAACTTGGAAGGTTTGGTGGGGCTCTTTGACCGCAAGAACAAGAGGCTTTGAATCGGAACAATTCAGATCACAAACACAGCCTTGAATCCTTCCAGCTAGCGGCCTGACCATTGCACGGCCCACATCAAGGCTGCAACACAAGCACCAATCACCAGTCATCCATTACTGCCAAGGTGCGTTTTGTGTGCTTTCTCTGTACGTCTAATCCATCTCAACCAAGACACCTGCCCAGGTAATTGTTCCTTGACAATTAAAATCACCAGCCGATTCATCCTTATTTTGATTTATGCAATCAAACCCTCCCCTGCGCCCTTGTGCTAGTGGCTGTAGCTCTTAAGGCTCTTTGTGCGATAATTACATGTATCGAATGGAGCAAATAAAGACTGCAGCTGGCTCACTTCTGTGTGTACAGTACCAGAGAGCTCGTAAACATTGTGTTTATTACAAAAGCCAACACAATAAGGCCTGCCGTCGGCTTTCAGACGCGCTGGTTAAATAGAGGCCCTGTAGCGAACGGCGTGCCGGACGATAAACACACACACGCACACGCACACGCACGTACGCACGCGCGCGCCCACGCATACACTTTAAAGCAGTGTGTTGATACACTGTATCCGCCGAGCGAACAATTCACCTGCCGCCGTCTCTCAGCGCGCCCATTCACGGCCACAACGGCGCTCTCTGGCGGCTCAGTCGCACGTGTCATCACCTGACATTATTGATCAAGGCTCAGGTGCAAAGTGGAGGTTCCTGCCGGACACCTCGCCTGCTTGGCGCAACGCCTGCCCACCTCCCCCCTTTTTTTTAAAGCCATGTATCTCTCTGTGGGTATTGTGATGCTCTTTTTATTTTTTTCTAAGGGTGTCCCGGACCTGTAAACAATAGGGCCTGAAAGCAGCCGTGCCCGGTGTACCGCTCTTGACAAAAGGCTCCAATGAAAACAAAACTCTTTAAAAACTGTAGCTACATAGCCTGCTTTCAGTGCAAGGCAAACATGAGCGCTAAGGTGATCCTAGCTAACCCCCCCCCCTCCCCCCCCACCCCCAGGTGCCCACCGTCCATGTCTAGTGTCATCCGCTGACAGCTTCTGTTAGAGCTCCTTTGTGCCTGGACATGACCATCGAGGAGGGCGGTGGGGGAGAAGAGGAGGAGGGGGCGGAGGAGGAGGAGGAAGAGGAAGAAGAGGGAGGAGGGGAACACTGTTAAACGTAAAAAGAAGACATTGGTGGCCTTTTCTCTTTTTCTCCATCTCTATTTTCTTCACCCCTCTCCCCCTCTGTCCTTTGCCATCGCTCCCTTTTCTTCCTTCACCCCGCTGTCCTACTCCACGGACCTCTTGAGTTGGCCACAGCTGCCCTCCCTCCCCTCCAGCCCCGGCCTGCGAAGCTGAGAAGAGTGGAGTGGGAGATGGGTGGTGGAGGGGAGGAGGTGGTGGATCGGAGGTGTGAGGGGGAGGCGGGGGGGGGGGGGGGGACACGAGGGGAAAGCAGGGCTTAGCGGCTCCCTCCCAGCCGCAGCATCAGAGACAGGTGCGAGGCTAAGATATGAGAGGAGCTCATAACGGCGCTGACAGACAAGTTGCTCTGCGACCGAGGCCTGGCCGGAGAACCCCCCCCCCCCCTCAGCTCTGCATCTCCCGCCCCCCCCCTACCCCCCCCCGCTCCCTGCCCGCCTCTCGGCCTCCACAGCCACTCAAAGTGCCCTCCCCGGATTCCCCTGGTTCTACTGAGTCTTATCTTCTGCCTGTGGTCGGGCACGCACAGACCTTGTGGCCCTATGTGTTTACACATGGTGGAATCGAAGCATTTCCAGTCTGCGCTGCAGGCGGGACTATAAAACCTCATTTTAGCATCCTAGGGCAAGATGACACCTGAATGCACATTTCCTTTAGCACTGTATCTTTTTACTCACTTCAACAAGTCTATATTGTTCATTTCATATCAAATCTTCCCCAAAACATTCAATTTTGTTATGGGGGGGGGGGGGGGGGGTTCAAGGTTTTTCCTGATGAAAAATGCCAGAGGTCAGTGAGGTTAGAGAGACAAAGCCCTCTGTGACGGGAGTGGAAGCCCTGTGTGCCAGGGATGACAGACGGCAGGAGCTGATTGGCTAGTTCCTGCACGGATGGGATTTGCTGTCAACAGGTCCCAATTAGTCCAATCAGAGTGGAAGGAAATGGCACAGAAAGGATACTTTGTTGGTGCCACTGTTTGTGAAGCTGAAGGCAAAAACAAAACACAATCGCTTGTTCTTTTCTTCCCTCCCCATTGACCCGTACCAGATTCTATGGGGACAAATTAACTTGGGATCTGGTTCTGTTGCTGTGGTGCTTTGTTGACACATGCTGGAGTAACACGTTGGTGCTGGATGTGGTGGTGGAGGTGGTGGTGGTGGCGGGGGCATCGCCATTGTCCTGTTGGAGGCCTTTAATGTTGCTGTTGATGTAAATATTGCCTTCTGTATGTGCTATTGTGTCTGAACAGAATTCAATGAACACAGAGCGTTCTTCCTGTTGCAAATGTGTCATCGACATTTGAGATTACGTGCGAATGCATCCCCGAACTGGCAAGCGTGAGTTCACATTGAAACATCAATGTTATTTTTGTGTTAGGAAAAAATATAGAATTTATAAAAAACTGCTTTAAATTCATGTGCCACAATCTGAGTCATAAACCTGGAAGTAGAAATGTGCGAATGTTTTTCCTCTGCTGCGAGAAAAGGAACAGTTCACATGTGTTGGTGCTTTCAAATGATTAGTAAGCCTTCACCTTGATTTTCAACTACCCTTGACGATAATTAAATAGTAGGGGCAACTTGAATCACTGCGGTTTTTGGAATATGAATTAAATGAAGACAGGAAAAAGGGGTCACAGTTTCAAGAGCTTAACACTAATCCTATGAATATAATATTTAACTTAATTTCCAACGCTGGGACTCTGAGGGCGAGTATCTTATCAACCAGGGGCTAGTGAGTGATGGGACTCTGAACCTTGACCTGAGGAAGTCAACGAGATAGAGAGCCAGTGTAGGTCTGATTCACGGGGCAGACTATCAATGGGGTCTCGGTACGCGCGCCGGTAGGGGTGAGGACGGATGGGTAATTGGGGAGGTGTGCTGCAGAGGTCTTTTCTCTCGTTGCATGGCCAAACCCTCCTACTTTACAAGGGCAGGGCAAGGATCATTAAAAAAACCCGGCCATGAATCGCCTCTTTGAGTTCTAAAAGACCGCTGGCTAAAAGCTATTTGGTATGGAGGACATTTTGTCCACCTCAAACATGTATTTTTATGAGATCATCTCTCCACATATGCTGTTTCAGAAGCTAATATTGTTTTTTTGTTTAAATAAAATGTAAGCGACTCGCTCAAAGGCATTATGTTTGGCACAGGAGGATAGTCTAGACTCCCTGCTCAAAGGGTTCAGGATTTGAACCCCAATGCCCACAGTCTACCTGTAGGAATCCTTGAGCAAGATACCTGACTCTTTATCTGCAAAAAAAAACCCCACTCTCAGTCACTTTGGATAAAAGCGTCTGTAAAATAACTAAATAGTACATATTTCCAAATTGGTGGCTTATTTTGAGAGGCTGAGATATGATCTTTGCCTCTGAGGTCTGCGGTCCGCCGGCCACAGTTTGATGAGTCAACCAGCGATGAATCACCAAAGAAAAACAACAGTCCTACTGAACGCGGAGAGACTGATCCTAACCGAACGGCTCTTCTACCACGACGTCCAAAGTAAATCTCCACGTCAGTCTGTGCCATCCGTCTGACCTTTTGAGGTCGTAAAGAAATGTTGTTTTTACATATTCCATATTTACATTTGTAATTTTTTGTCTGAAGAGCAACAATGTCTTGGCATTTGGGGTATTTTTGGGTGTGGTTTGATGCCTTTTTTTGATGCGTTTTAAGCCCTCACTAATATTATTGTACAAGTCTTTTTATTTGGGCGTAAAGTTCAGAATGACCAATATGGCGGTCAAATACCAGCCTTCCATGGCGGCCTGCTCCCGAATTCCTCTAATATGAAGTTTGTTTTTCTACTGTGATATGTCCAGCGCCACATTAATACTGTTGGGTGAACTGTTGATTCTGCTTTGTCAGGCACCGTGTTTTCTTGGTTCCCCATTTGCAGTCTGAATGTTGACAATTGAGCGTCATATTTTCCTGTTTGGTACTACGTACTTTCCAAGCCCACACTTGGCAAGCTTATTCAGTGTTAAAATCACAGCAAGCAGGTCTAGGTAGTGTATCTAACAATAATGTAAAAATATTTTGACACTGCTCTAATAACTAAAGCTTAGTTGTTGGCAGGCATGTTATTCACTATTTTCTCTCAACAAAAGAATGGATATGTATTTAAAAATACGTCAAAGTCACTTACAATGTCATACTGTCATCACACAGCAACTTTTATTTTGCATGGCCATGGTGAACAAAGCCTAATTAAACACTTTCTTGGCCATTCCTGCAGCTAAACATTTGGCAATTAATAAGCTGTCATCTGATCCTTCGTACCTCCTTCTGTTGTGTCTTTCCTCGCTACTGCCCTGATCACACGATTAGACAACCATCTGTTCTTGTTCGTGCGTAGACACAACTAAGTATAAATATTGTCACACACAAAAATGATATTCTCAACTTTCATGAGCAACACAATTATGAGCTTGGCTTGAGAGTTTGGTGCAGAATAAGAAAAGGCCTCACAAAAGCACCTAGAGATTTTTCCTGGCTGGATTGCGGCATGCGGCAGGGTCTGTGGGTCTGGTTGAAAAGTCATACCAGTAGTGGTAGGGTTGGTGCTGGGTTCGTTCTAGGGTTCACCATCAAACCTGACGATGTCAAGGGTTTCTGCTTTTCCTAGAAGCCAAAGTCAGAGGAGGACACTGAAGAATCTATTTAAGATCAAAGCTCTGAGATCAAAAGGGAATCGTTTTTTCCATATGAGAACACTTTACCGACAGTTCCCCTGAATCGTCAGCAATGTGCTTCTCTAGACTCCCATCCAGACCCTGAAGACTTTCTGGCACACGTGGGGGCCCCCGCTGTCGCCTCACCCGGGTCAGGGCATCCACTCTAGCTGCTCCAGGGGCCCAATCCAGCCGTACTCTCTCTGTTCCCAGGGCCATTAATCACTAGTCCAGTGGGGGCCAATCATAGGCCGCTGAGGCGACTGTCATCCTGACTTCCTGTGTCTACAACAGGACCTTGAGTCAGGGCGCCTGTGGACACTCCTGTCTGAAAATGAAATCGCCGGTATTAATTACCTGTGGACTTCGTCTTACCAGTGGACTTCGTTTCGTGGTACCAAGGGTCAATTCTATAAAGATATTTTATAGAATATAGAAAGTTTTTCTTCGCCTCCCGTTTTCCTCAACATTAGGCCAAAGGCTGATCACTAACATCAAGCCGAAGGCTGAACACTGAACTCTGTTCTATAGGGTGAAGTTTTCTTCACACAACCAGGGAAAAATGGTTTACAAATAGCTAAAATAAGGGCCTTGATGTTAGCTCTGTCTGTTTATTAGTATTTTGTGTTTGCTGCAACCATGTCTTAGTTTGTCTTCCCACAGTCAGACACAATTAGGATTGGTACAGTTAATGCATAACTGATAACCAAGTTCATTATAAGAAACCTAAACCAAAAGTACATGGCTTGACAAGGTGGAGCCAGCTCTTGAAATGACTCTATGGACCAATGGTTCCACCTTTACACGCCCAAGGCGGCGGTCTAACCAGGAAGTGTCCCTTAGTACTTCAGGAAGTGGGAATGTTTCTGTCCTGAAGCCTAAACATTCTTTGAACGTTAAACATGTCTGACAAATCCTTCAAAAGGGGACCTTTGATGCTGTGAGTGATGGATCAAAAACGGGTAGTCCACACACACGCACGCACACGCAGACAGACACACTTATGACAATCCAAAGGGACAAAACACGTCCACCTGTCAATCAAACACTGCCTTGGGCTGGTTAGCCTGTCCATCTGGGATTGAAATGAGATGTATACTATGGTGCATGATTTACTCCTGATAGAGCTGCCAGAACACGAACACACACACACACACACACACAAACACACACACACACACACACACACACACACACACACACACACACACACACACACACACACACACACACACACACACACACACACACACACACACACACACACACATACGTAACTGTGTAGTGTTTAAGACATACACAGTTTCCTGGTGACATACAATATGGTGGTTGCGTTATGCTTCAAATGGGTACCTTATACACCTTACAGTAGATTACAACTATAGGCCTTCATTAAAGTAACATGCATAACAAATAAATCGGTGTAAGTTAGACCCGAAATTGCATCGAGTTTGCTCTCACACACACACACACACACACACACACACACACACACACACACACACACACACACACACACACACACACACACACACACACACACACACACACACCCGCGCACACACAAACGCACATGCACACACATGCGGACAGTACCCTTGTGGTGGCCAGGGGCTAGATGAATGAGGTCCCTTGGGCCTTGTAGCTGTGTAATTTATGGTCAAACAGAAAGCGTAGGGACAGGGAGTTATGGTCTGTGAACTGCTTGTGTTGGCTGCCCCATAAACGGCTTCACCTTGTCAGGTTCCCCAGTCTGCACACTAAGCAGTCTGTCCCCGATCGGTGTCTGTGTGTCTGTGTGTGTGTGTGTGTGTGTGTGTGTGTGTGTGTGTGTGTGTCTGTGTGTGTGTGTGTGTGTGTGTGTGTGTGTGTGTGTGTGTGTGTGTGTGTGTGTGTGTGTGTTTGTGATAGCAGTCTTTGCTGGAAATATGCTGCATTCCATATGGGTGGCCTATTTGCAGGCCACAGTAACTTGATTGAGTAATGCGCAGTATGAAGGAAAATGCCGTTGTAATCCTATGATGGTGTTTGCCATGTCTTGGTTTCATCAAATACCAACATATTTAACTATTGACAGTTTTGAGTCTGTGCGCGAAAGGTTGTTCTTCCCCTTAGCATTAGAAAAAATTGTTTAGCAATTAAAACCCACTACAATCATAATTCCTTATGTGGTATGTATTTAGGTAAGGAATTATCTCAACTCACAATGACAAAGTAGAATAAAGACTTTTGATATATTTGAAAAAGTTTCTCTCAATAACTTGACTCAGGACAGATATTTACAACATCTGAGGTTCCAGTTTTGTTTCCGCTGATGCCGACCAAAATCAGCGATACCACGCAGTCACTGTAATCCACGACATTCAAGAAGGCACTGGTCCCCCAAACGATTCTCAAAATGGATACCGCAAATAAACAAACTCCTCCTGTTTCAAAACACGATAATTAACATTCACAGCCATGTTCTTCCCTCTCACAATTTGTCAAACTCTGACCATGGCGGCAGCTGGAATCAACCGGGAGTCCAACTTTGCCGGACCTACCGCACAAAAAATCTTTATAATTGCAGATAATTCCGTGGTAATCCGATGCCTCCCCTGAAACATGGCGGCATGCTAGCGGATGCGTGAGATGGCGCCGTTGACCTAGCTTGTTTCCCAGGCTGTTTTTAGACGTGTTATGGTTGCGGCCATCGTTGATAATGCCAAGGTCACGGCTTCTAGATGGCTTTTCCACTATTAGCCCTCATTATACCTCATTAGTCCTCAGCTGCTTGTCTCTTCACCCTGCCACACACATACACACACACACACACACACACACACACGCACTCACACGCACACACACACACACACACACACACACACACACACACACACACACACACACACACACACACACACACACACACACACACACACGTCTTTCTGAATCGTCTTCCCTGGACAGTGGGATGGGTGACATAAGCACACCCCGGCCCCCACCACCACCCCGTTCTCCCTCCCATGGCAAATGGCAAACAGAGGCGGTGGTTGAGTGTGTGTGTGTGTGTGTGGGACGGGGGACGGGTTCGGGCTGTTTGGTAAACGGAGAAGGCTGGGAGCTTTGAGAGGGGGAGGGGGAAGGGGTGAGGAGTGGAGGGGCATCGGGCAGCAGGTGGCTCTGTTTTCAGCTCTCAGCGGGCATAACCTCCAACCCCCAACCCCCCCCCCCCCCCCCCCCAATCACCCAACTGCCCCAACATGCAATGACCACAGGGCGAGCTAGTTAGCACTGCCTTCGGGGGGGTAAAACCGCCTCGGGGATACCCCATCCAACAAGTTCCCCGACAGCTCGGAACACGCCGCTCCCGGCTGGGTCGGGGCGCGGCGTGGGCGGGGGGGGGGGCGAGGGACACGGGTCAAGGGAGGGTGAGACTAAGAGGGTGCAGGAGGATGTGGGGGTCTTGTGGGGGAGGATATGGCCATGCCGGGCCTAGCTTGGTCCTTCCTCCAGGCCCTTCGTTCCGTGGAGCTCAATGCGAACAGAAATATTAATTCCCTGTCAAGGCGACCCCAAAATTAGGGCCTGCCTATTTCCTGGAATTAAACACTGTTGCCGTTTTTAGATTTTAAAGCAATTTCGAGTTCAAGTATAGTATAAAAGGTTTCTGTGGCCGCCTGGGGTTTCACATGTCAACCCAGTCCCGGTTGTACCCTTTGTTGAATTCACGGCTGGATGAAACCGTTTCTTTGAGTTCAATGGAAATTAAAATGTGATGAAATTTGAAAAAACCTCCGATAGAAGTGAAGTTACTTTCTTCTGCCGTTATGCAGTGTGAGTGGCTCTCCAGCGTCATCTCACTGTGAACCGCAGCACACCTGTGGCATTTCTTCTGATGTACGGACCTCCCTTCAGTCCGTCTCCCTGGTGCTGCGGTATGTTTCATGTCCAGTAACATGCGACGGAGGGGGGGGGGGGGGGGACCCAAGAATCTTGGATCACGTTCCCAGCACACTTCATCTTATCTCCAACCTTTTGTATATGGCTGACAGGGTCACAACGAGAGAGAGAGAGAGAGAGAGAGAGAGAGAGAGAGAGAGAGAGAGAGAGAGAGAGAGAGAGAGAGAGAGAGAGAGAGAGAGAGAGAGGTGGGGGGGGGAGTTGGACGTTCATTACAGCTTTCCCAGTGCACGTGCTAACACAGATTGATATCTCCTACATGTGTCAACACACGCATGCAGACACATGCGCGCGTACACACATGGAACTGTTCAGGACGTTGTACAGCATGTGCGGGTTCTCGACGGGTCACAGAGAAGTATCAGGTAAGGGTCTGGGGCTATTTATGAGACTACAAAGGTTCCTGTCTCACTGGGCCCAGATTAATGAACACTCTTTTCCTTCTGGCTGGCCAAGGCTACGGTAGTCCAGTCCTCTGCTACACCTGTTCCCTCTGTCTTACAGTGTTTTTCTGAGGGCCCCTGGGCGATTCATGAGCAGCCCTATCCACTGCCCGACTTAAATTCAAAATAGTCAACGGAGGCTCCGTATCGAGTGTGTGAGTGTATTTTGAGCAAACATAATGTAACCTTTTCGAACTCTAAAATGCCATCTCAGGACATAGAAGCGTGAGCAACAGTCTGGCAACGGATGATTCCCTGAGTAAAAGCACACACAACGCTTGAGGTCTTGGTGCAGCCTCCATTAGCAAGCAGCCAGCTACAGTACAGCTGAACAGCTCCATAAATCATGGCTGCTGGAGCCCAGGGGAAGACCACACAATGACCAGAGCTAGCCTTGTGCTCCCAGGGGGAGCTCCGGGTGGGTGGATCGTGTGATTTATTTATATATTTTTTCTGTTGAAGCTCAGCAGTTCAGATTAGCCTAGTCTGTCGAATGTATGACGGCAACTTAGAGGTGTATGGCATCACCCCCCCACAGAAGTACACTCTGAACTGGGGGTTTCTCAACGGGGACGGTACCGCCCCCCGGTGGGCCTTTGTAGGATGAAGGGGTGCCCTGAGACCAAACCCTTAAAAGGGAGGCGTAAAGTGTTAAAAGAGGCATTCATTTAGAATTCTGAATGTCTGAAAATTCAATTTTTCCTTTAAAATAAAATGCTGGTATATTCTCCTTTAGAGCCAAATGTTTTGTTCTGTAGGGGAAACGCAGCTCGGGATCGGGTGTTCATTAATCAAACCTATTTCTAGCTTCTTATTGGCTGTTCTAGCTTGTGGGCCTACCCATAGCATTAGTTTCTTATCAGAGTTTTTGAGAGTCGATCGAACATTCGGATTTACGAATCGTTTGGTTTGAGTTTTTATTATTATTTGAATTGATTGGCTCTGATCTGTTTTTGCAATGTTTCTCAAAGGCAAACTAATGACAGATGGACCAGTATGAAACAATAAACGTTGAATAAAAAAAAAACTGGTAGTCTGAAAAAAAAAGGTCTGTACAGGGCCATAGGTGAACTACTGATCATTCATGTGGCCCTCTTTATAAGTTGTAACGTCAAGAATATTTCAAGGCATCCTAGAACAAGAGAGGCCTGTAACATGGCCAATTAAGAAATTAATCGAAAACTGCTTTGGATAAAACTGTCTTCTAAATTCGTAAATAGTAATGTATGGCTGCTCTGCTAATTAACAAGATGGATGGGATGGAAACACAATTGCCTGTTAATGGCTTACAAATAAAATGTAACAGAGAAATGCATTACGAAGATTAAAGAAAGTCTTGGCTCCAATGTAGATCTTCTTTTGGCTAGTGTTTGACTAAAGTGTGTTAAAGGGCTGTAAATGGGATGTTTGTTAAGTGTAGCTCTAGTGATTCTGTGTTTGACGACAAGAACAACAGGGTATGCTAACACTACTACGGCACGCTAGGCGTCACTGATATTTCTTATCTTTTCTTGCGATTCTCGATGAAAGAATGCTGTCTACCTGCACCTGCAGAACACAGCTCAAGTTGTTTACACCTTGAAAAAAGTTTATTTACAACCCCTTTTTACCCATCAACACCAGCCGAAACGTGACACTGCACACCTTGTAGCTAAAGTTAGCCACAAATAAATTCCTCCGGTCCTCCCCACCAGTGATATGTCATTTCTGGCGGGTGGGGTTACTACGTTTTCTGTGTGTGTGTGTGTGTGTGTGTGTGTGTGTGTGTGTGTGTGTGTGTGTGTGTGTGTGTGTGTGTGTGTGTGTGTGTGTGTGTGTGTGTGTGTGTGTGTGTGTGCGTGCAAGACATTGTGTGTTTTCCATATGTGTGCACGTGTACCTGTGCACGCAACAGCGGCAGCAACTTAGCGGGGGTGTGATAGCTATCTGGGGCCATACATCAAGCCCAGTGTGGCAGTGGGCCTGTGTAATTATCAGGTCTCAATGGGACGCTGTGTTATTTTTGCCCTGGGTGAGATGCTTATCGGGGCCCTGTCAGCAGGCACCTGGATGGATGGCCCCAGCCCCCTCGCTCCTCCAGCTCACCTTCCCGCCTCGCCAAGACAAACTAGGCTGCCTCTCGTAGGGCCCGCTACCCTTGGTTCTGCTGCTGGCTCGCAGACAAAGTAGTTCTCTCCAGAGAGTGTAAAAATATATTTGTATGCATATTATAATCTAACATATTATGTGACACCGTTTAAACGAACCATACAAAAATAGTCCCTGTGATTCATCAGGCCTATGGGTAACTAATGCAGCGGTCAAGAGTATCGGTGAACTATATTTTCTCCTTTGTACGATGTTAAGAATGACGTTTCATCGTTTAAGATACATATCGTGTATGTTTGACCTCAGAGAAGCACATTGTGTCGTGTATCATAGATGATGATGATACGACGATACAGACGTTGTCTACAGATGAAATCACGCATTACATGTGATTTAATACAGTACATCATCTTATGGACAGTGTCGTTTTGGAGCTAGCGCCATGATGCGTTGTGGTACAAAGCACATCGCGGTGTAATCAATCTATCCAGCTCCTTGGATTAATGGCCATGTGGTTTTTAGGTTCAGAGATAAGCATTTAAAAAATGATCCTATCCTATTCTGTTAGTCTCTGTTCTATCCCATTGTGCGCTACTCATGGGATTCATGTTTGGTGATTGCATCTGGGCTGGTACAGATCCACAGAGCTTTCTTCATAAGCCTCTGAGCCGCCAGTTTGCCTGGCAGCGGACAGCTCTGCTGTGAGATAAGCTGTTTAGCTGCTGTCTCTGGGCAGTGACACTCCGATAACACACAGAGATGTTCAGCCCTCCGCCGCAGACGCTCCGTGTGTCTCCGGGTCTCTGCAGGGGCAGCGGGCTGAAGTCCCAGGGAAGCGCTGTCCGAAATCTGCCCCTGAGCTCATTGAGTTGTCCTGTGTCATGACACACACAGGTGAACATACACACGCATGCACGCGGGCACACACAGGTAATTAAATACACCACACAGACACACGCACACACACACACACACACACACACACACACACACACACACACACACACACACACACACACACACACACACACACACACACACACACACACACACACACAGTAGAACAGCAGAACAACCAATCGATACAATAACATACGAACAGCAGTAGCGTGCAAACCATTACGAACACAAACACAGAATTAGACAGAGGATTACATAGCAGCATACACCACATAAGTACACATACTCAGACACCCCATGGGAAAGCTCACCCCGGGACCCCTGGGCTCCGGTGCTCTTTACTATTATTTCTCGTGCCGGTCTCTGAGAGAGAATGGGTTTATTCGCTCTTATGATCAAAAGACAACCAGTGGGGAGCCTGCCGGTGCTTGGGCTTCAGCAGGTCAGCTGTCCCTTCTGCCCACGGTGCCATGCCGCGGGAGAAATCCTGGGGATTTCGGACCTGAAATAAATCAGAGTTTGCTGCTGAGAATGGGCTGCTAGTGACACCAGGGGGGGGTGCAGAATGACCCAATCAGACTCAACGGACTAAACTCTCTCAACTGGATCAAAGCCCCCTTTTTTGGTGTTGAAACCCAACTCAAGGTTTTTTTGGACTTGGATTACGTATTACCTTTGGGATTGGTTTTAGTGTGTGACTGACACCGTCTGAAATACCCTCTGAAAGCTGCCGCTTACCACAACTGTTTTATTCAGTTGAAAAGGCACGCAGCCTTCGCATCCTCGAGCCATGAAACGTTTGTATCTCAAGAAGGCTCTTACGGTTAATGTCTGTCTTTATTTCACTCGATGTGCAGTAAGCTCAGTCCCACGACTGTTGCTTTATGGATTTACTTTTATACTCTAAATTAGGTCTGGGGAGAGGATATGGATTTCCAAAATGTATACCCTTGATTCCTAATTATCTTCCTCAAATAAAGTAGTGGAAAATGTATGCTAAATACCTGCAGGCCCGGATTGGATTAGTTAGTCTTGATTTGAGTTGGATTTGATTCTAATACCAATATATTTCACACCTTGATGAGTTTCTCTATGAATCTTCTGGCCTTGTAGAATTCTAGAAGGTCAAATGAAGTTTTCTTACAGGGAATTATAGTATTGCATATTTAATTAAGCAACATAATCTCACTCTATAATAACAGTTGCTTTCTATTCATCTCTCTCTCTCTCTCTCTCTCTCTCTCTCTCTCTCTCTCTCTCTCTCTCTCTCTCTCTCTCTCTCTCTCTCTCTCTCTCCCCCCACACCCATCACACAGTGACATCGTGGTTGGTGGTGGTGGCTTCTTCTTTGCTTTTAACCAGTCCATTAGGGGAGACAGCCCTTATCCAGTGGACCCTAGCAGTTTAAAACGGCGTGACCCCTGCCCCTTGACCTATAACCTCCCCCCTCCCCCACCATGCCGGCCCAGTTGTCCCCAGCGCCTCAATGGAGGATAGGGTTACATTCATTAACAAATATTTGTCTGTTTGCTGCACTAATAAGGCACTGCGAGTCAATTCAAGTTGTTTTCTTCTGCAGGCTGCCGTTGTCAATCAGAAGGGGCTCTGGTTCACCAGTAGGGCATTAGCGGCACATGATACCTGTGATTAAACAGACATTAAATGTCTCTGGCAATGTGTATACAGAGGGTATACTCATGGTCCATGCTCGTTTCTAGGAGGGAGAGAGATAGTGGCTGAGGCATAGGGTGACAAAAAGAGGGAGACAGAGAGAGAGACAAAAAGAGAGATGACGATGAGAGAGAGAGAGAGAGAGAGAGAGAGAGAGAGAGAGAGGGAGGAGAGAGGGAGAGGGGGAGGGGGAGGGGGAGAGGGAGAGGGAGAGGGAGACAGAGGTAAAGGGATATTGGCTGAATCAAAAGGAGTCAGAAATAGAAAGAGTGAGGCAAAGATCTCTTGCTCCCCCTCATGTTAAGTGTTGGTATCACAGATCAACAGGTCCTCCT
>NC_082387.1:12441098-12476129 GCF_031168955.1 Gadus macrocephalus
AAAATAAACACACCAAGTCTAGATAGGAACCCACATTTTCAAGAAGCCACACACAGACCCTCACACACAGACCCCCCCCCCCCCACACACACACACACACACACACACACACACTGATAGCACCAGTCGTTATTTACTGCATCCAAGAGACGCTCTGTTTGTCTAACAAGTGGACCTTGTTAACCCTCTCCCCATAAATTGTTGAATCATGTCGCCTTTTTGGCTGACTTTGGGTCGGCTAGCTTTGAAAGGCTACTTTTCTGTCCTAACCATTAGTCTCCTCTCAGACTCACCCTCCCCGGCAGGAATGGACATTAACGTCAGCTCGGATTGATAAATGCGGCACATCGGCACTCTATAGAACCCAGAGTCATGTGTTTTTCGCCGCGATGAAAAGGGAGGAATTTGTATCAATTTGGGGCAAATATTGAAATCCACACTGCGTAAGATATTCGGAATAAGCGGGAGTATTATTCACATCTGTCGTCTGTTTGCCGAGGCTTATCACTCATAAATACTCTTCGCCCTCGGTGGCTCATATTCACCCATGATTTAAGTCTTAATTTAAGTCATATTCTAGCGATAAAAATGGATCAAGAGTTGAGTGGAATGCATAATGGCTTCAAGACATCTGCAGAGGTGGCCACGGCTAGATGCGCTCCGACACGGACGCATCATCAGAGAAACAATTAGCAGATGCTTTGTTAATGAGCTAAGACAGAAGGCAGCGAGATGAGGTGGCGTGCTGATTCGCCCAAATGAGAGCCGCTTCCAGTGGATAAGTAAGTTGTCTGAACTGTGAAGACTACAAAGCCATGAACTGTTGGGGGAATTGAGCAGAACACTGTCTGCTGTTAGTGTTGTTATTCATTCCAGGTTGAATCCTATGCTGTACATGATATTTATTCTAAAGAAGACGCTCATATCCAAAGCCACAGCCACAGGTAGCGGTCAGGCTTAAGGACTCCTTCAGGTAGGTCGTTGGACTTTGGGAATCGAACCAAGGACCTTTCGTCCTCTGCGTCGAACACCCTCACCCGCTACCCTATCTGGTGTGATGACTTGCCACGATACATTCACCGACAACATAACCACCAAAAAATGTGGTACACACCTCATTGGCCTGTCCCTTTGGATTAGACCCAAGTGCATTGGAGAGGAAACACTATGGACCCAGAGGGGTTATTGATAGCCACCAGCGGACCTATATGTTAGGAAGGGGACAGGAACGGTGGCAAAGCAGAGATGGAGAGCCCTGGAAAGCCCTTTTGAAAGGCATTCAAATGGACTGGTTGTTGATTTGTGTTTTGTATAGATAAGACCATCCCTGGCTGCATTGCCCGATCTCACTCCACCACTCCAATCCACCCAAAGTACTAATTCAAACATGACACCGTGGGCACATGGATGAGCAAATTAAACCGCGATGGATTGTGAATGGTGATTTGTTTGAACCATGGATTTCGGAAAGGGGCGCCGGGCTGCAGAGCCAGGACATGAAGCCAGGTTGTTGTGCACAGTGTTCACAGGAGTGGCCCGAACACGTGGGCCTGCGGGGACCCAAGATAACTCTTAACAGGGCCAGACAAAGGTTACAGAGTAGCAAGAGTTACTGCCTCGACTGCGTCTCTCCCTCTCTGACTCCCCCCCCCCCCCCCCCCCCCTCTCTCTGTCTATCCCTCTCTCTCTCCTTCTCCCTCTCTCGGTACATCTGCAGTGACTGGACCAGCAGTTGCCTGATTTATACTCCCTCTGCTTGGAGCGTGTCTGTTTGTGTGCGTTAAGTACGGTGTGTTGGGGGCGTGTGTGTGTGTGTGTGTGTGTGTATGTGTGTGTGTGGTGTGTGTGTGGGTGTGTGGTGTGTGTGTGTGTGTGTGTGTGTGTGTGTGTGTGTGTGTGTTGGGTCCACTGTGTGTGTGTGTGTGTGTGTTTTGGGTCCGGTGTGTGTGCGTGTATCAGGTCCGGTCCGGTAGCTCCTGCCAGGAAGAGCCTCTCAACCGTTGCCGGGGGCTAATTTACGACACCGGCAGCGTTCGGCTCCGTCGCTGATCATTTCTCCATGCCGGCCGGGCTGGACAGCGGCAGGTGGAGCCGCCCCCCCCCCCCCCCCCCCCCCCCCCCCCCCCTCCTCCATCACCCCCCCCTCCTCCATCACCCCCATCACCCCAATCCTGTTTTGCCCATAATCCCTTTTTCACGGGATTCATTCTTCAGTGTGCGGTGAGCACACAACTTAGAGCGGCGCCTACTTAGACACCGTAAAGGGAAATCAAATGAGCCTATTATTCAGTTAGGATGGTTGTACAGAACTGCCCGGGATCTAATTAGAACTCAGGCTGGGGAACTGATTGGCAGGACAAAAAGGCTCGGCGCCAATGTACCGCCGTATTCATAGAAAACCACCACGTGCACAAATCGAGACACCTGACTATCATTCTTAGTCTCTCTTACTTACTTTTCTTTGGACCTCCCCGTTCCGCCGGTCTCGTTGGTTCTTAGGTGGAATTAGAGTAAGTGGTTCATGGCTCATGGCGTGCTGCCCCTCTAGGCCTGGACAGCTTCTTGCAAGCGTCATTAAAATACAATACCGGCAGCTCCAATAGGTCTGTGCTGTGTTGCTGACTCCTCAAATATCGTCTCGGTATTATGTAATTCTCCTTGTTTTGCTAAGGGGCTTGGGGCTGCACAGTGCTGGCTCCACTGTGAAATATCTTCTTCTATTCCTTTTTATATGGCAAGCCAAGCCACGGGCATTATCTGGAGGGCCTGACTGTGTGTATATGTATGTGGGTGCTTTTGCCTGTGTGTGTGTGTGTGTGTGTGTGTGTGTGTGTGCGTGTGTGTGTGCGTGTGTGTGTGTGTGTGTGTGTGTGTGTGTGCGTGTGCGTGTGTGTGTGCGTGTGTGCGTGCGTGTGTGCTTGCGTGTGTTGCGGTGGGTTTGGAGGTCATATAGCACCAGTGGTCGTTACTCACTGAGTGACAGACTGACAAGAGCTCTTGTCTTCGCCCAGTCAACTGCAGGTGAGCACAAAGAGCCGGACCATGATGGATGGAGCTGGACGCAGCAGATTGACAGCCATGGGAGGGGAGTTAAGAGTTGCACCATCCCTGCTGCGGGTGTAAACATAGTTTATGTAGTTCCCAGTGTTTGTGTATGTGTGTACAGGTTGCTGAATGGTGCTCTATTTCTTAGCAACAAGAATGCGGACCGAATGGAGAAAGTCAGTTGAGATAAGGCTACAGCGCATCCTAGAAAGTTGGTGTTCTGGGTCACTTTGGTGTTTGTTGGTGTTTTTTTCAAGGTGATATTTGAATTCACAAATTCCACTCGGATTTCCTTTAAATTAGAAAAACTGAGATTCCACCATTATCACTGCAATCTGAGTAACCTTATTCAACCCTCCTCCTTCCGTCTTTCTTCTCTCTTTAATCACAAAACATGGCCTCTAGCACGCTGCCTGCCCCCGGTCTCAGATTACTGGCCTTTCTTGAGTGCTGGGTCATGTGACCACTGGGTCACATGACCCAGCGGTCAGTAACCCTGGATGTCAGTGGCTGTCAGGGCCCAGATAAGGTCAGGAGGTGTGTGTGTTTGTGTTCAGTATACACAAATACAGATACCTCAGACCCCTTCTGTTTCCTTGGGCCGAATTGGAACAAACATTTACTGCATTCGGAGTCAGACACTACGTAATTTGATTTAGATGCATCCATTAACACACATAACTTAACCTGGGGCTACCACCATCTGTTGTCACGGTATAGTTAATCAATACAAAGTGACAGTCACATGGCTCTATGTGTGGATGAACTTTCCAGCCTGCCAACATCATAGCTAATCATCAGTGTTTCTACCAGCTGCTTGCTTTGTTCCCACTTCACAATCTGGCTTTCATGCTATTGCCACAGGTCAGGGAAAAGGGATGCATTATGGAAAGTGTGCGCAACCCACTCCATATAATTTGAGTTTGCTCAAGTTTTCTTGGGGCCTGAGATCAAACGCTACAGATCGGACCGGATGGATCAATAGTCAATGTGACTCAACAGCAGTTGAAAAGAATATATCCAGGCGAGCCCCTCGCCAATTCATTTGAGTCATTTGACCCCCGAAGACACGTCAGTGCATTACCAATCTCGCCACAAGAATGTCAAACCATCGAGATGTCATCGTGGTGAGCCGTCAAAGTATATCCGATGTCTTTGCTCTTTCTCCTCTCATGTACTTTGAAGGACCTAAAAACTATACCAGTGGAGTGAAGTCAAGCAAGTGTTTCAGGAGCCCGTCACATGCCCTCAGAGTCCATGGACTGACAAGCTGCCAAACTTTCATTCCTGGTGGAAATGTGTTTTTTAGGCACGCCCGTTAAAACACTGAGTGGGAATTACAGACTCTGAAGAGGTGTGTAATGGTGCCAGTGAGAAAATATTCTCGGGTCATTTTGAGTAAAGTCTTGACAGTTCTAAGCTTGTGTCAAACCAATTTTAAAACCGTTTCCCCTTTCTTTGACCTTTTGAGTGGGCTTTTAGTGAGCTCTCTGCTTGCACAGGGTCTTTCTAGGTTAACTATGGTAGATTGGTTGAAAACGGCCGTGAAATATATTAACTCTGTCATGCTTTCTGCTTATATCTAGCTCACTGTCACTCACTGCCCCCCCCCCCCTCCTAACACACAGGCTCGGTACTCAACTGAATACATGTACTTTATGACACTAATTTGTATTATCTTAGGTTCAGGTTACTTTGATGTCAAGATACCAGCTAGCATTGAGTTTGCCTTAGTATTTGTGACAGTATATATAGAAAGCAAAATCTTTGGGAAAAAATGTAATCTAAATAAAGATTTTTCTAGATGTTTTTTATTCTTCCTCACCTCGGGGCCTCCACGGAAAATGCTGCGTGGCGATGGCGTCCATGTCAAAACACTATGATAATAATAATATTTCCTCTGCAGGGTGTGTCAGAAACTTTACTTTACATTGTAAACAGTCAATGTACAATGAATGATTGAATCATTTATGAGTGAAAGTGGTGGTTGCCGCTAGTGTTTGCCATTAAGAATTTAATCTCTGCAATTTTACGGTTTGGACGGAATTATTTCCGGAGCCCCTTCCATTGATTATTATGACAGTGTCTCCCAGCCAAAAACTTGACAGAACAGCCATTAATCACAGAGCTGAAGGCGCCGGTGGAGCTGAGCAGTCACATTCAAAGATCGTGAATCGAGATGGCAAAAATATACTTTGACCAGAAACTCAGTCCGAATCAGAATCTCTGTCTGTTCCAACCACTGATCTCTTGCGTCGTAAATAAGAAAATGTACTGATGATTACAATATCCTCATTTCAAGTTAAACTTGAGTTGGCATGAGTAATGCAGGCCTAGATTGCCAGGGCAAGTGGTCACATCATAGTAGCATTGTGATATGAGTACTTCATATTGCGAACTGCATGTCACGGACCCTAACCCTATCTCCGATTTGAATGGGTGTAATTGTAGAGCACAGAACATGACATGCAAAGCAACACTTTAATGGTTTTGCCGGCTAGCTAAAAACGGTTTTGCTCTTCTGTTTTTATAGTCGGTCAGCGTGCTTGCATATTGATTTTGTTATCTTGTTCGTGTTTATCTTGAGGGAGACATGCTGTAATATCATAACTCATGCCATTAGACCTCTTTCGATATGCATCATAGTCACAGCCTAACAAGCATATATCGTGTTTGGGTGTGCATGAACCTGGTACCACAAACAAGTTCACAAAATATTACATTTTTCACACTGTGTGTGTTTGCATTTTGTATGTGAATACATTCATGAATACTTGTGAAAGAAAATTCAATAATTTTGTGGGAATTTATTCAGCGTAAATACATCGTTCCTTAAAAAAGGAGGAGATATTTTGGTTTTCCGTCTTTTTATCCTAAGTTTCTTTATGTTTGTTATGTTATGAAAAATAGCCTCAAAGACTGCCTCATCATCTAGGATACGCAGATAGTCTGTGAGATGAGAAGAGGATTCCAGCACCAGCTGACATTCAAATTCTCCTCGTCGCTCGTCTCCAGAGACGACTGGTGGGACTCTGCTTCCCTGTTCAATTAGCAATTAATCTCTAACAGCATGTCCCCGACGTTTAAAAATCCAAACACAAGCTCAGATTGTGTTTTCGCATCACCCGACATGACACCAGGTAAACTGGCTCAAAATGTTGCACAGAAATTCATCGGCCTTCTTTACTACTTCAGTATACTCGTTGGTATCCTTGGGCTAGATGCTTAACCCCCCTACCTGCTCCGGAATGACCTGTGTCTGAATGTGTCCGCTGAATAGTAAATAGAGATCAGGTCGGTTGTCCTTGACATCATCGCGGTTAAGTAGTCACAAGTGCATCCCGGGGAATTGTGGAGGACCCTGGCCTAACAATACTAGCTTGACTGCCACCCCTGACCATGTGGCATAGGGGACCTCATCCCTTGTGTTGAAAGCTCCATTGAGGCGTTCACGAATGCGGTCTGGTGGGATCTAAGAGTGTGTTCTCCCATCAACACTGTCAGCCTGTGCTCACGGGTAAATCTCTTTGTACCGTTCTCACCGTGATGATGTTCTCTTTGTGTTTTCTGTAATTCACGTGCGTGTCTGCATTCGCTTAAGTACATCACATACTTTTTTGTGCACTTGTGTGTGTACATGTCCAGTCCGTGCGTGCAGAAGCCCCTTGGCGTGTGTGTGCGTGTGTACGCAGAGAAAACAATGCCACATGCAGTATTAGCTGAGGACAGATGGTGCGCAGAGACGCCAAAAGGGCAGCAATTACCTCCATTGAAGCTCTGCCGGCTGTTCCCAGCACCGCTCTGGGTTCAACGGTTTGATCACCAAAATAATAAATGAGGAGTAACGACTGACTATCCATCATCAATTGGTCTCCGTTTAGGTCTGATCACAGTTTTTCACATTTAATGGAAAGATTTATCTTGAATGTTCCGGAATCGGAGTTGCGATTATAAATAATACATGTGGCGAAAGCTCCTGGAAGCAGACAGTGACATTTTTCATTTTATTGATCGCTAGAAACAAGTCAAATGGCATATATTTATATATTTGATAGTACAGCAGTTGTTTTGGACTCCCCAGCCAATGCTGGCGGTTCTCTTTCAGTCTGCTGTCTACTGGAAGTGCAAGGTGCCTCACCCCCCTACCTGCCCCTTAATGATGATATAATATATGAATCAACACGGAAGTCCATCTGGCTAAGGTGTCTGCTAAATTACTTACCTAAAATATTAATTGTAATAAATAAAGTAAATCCTGCCTCAAAATGCCATTTGCTGTTAGGAGAGGAGGAATTATGGGTTGAGCTCCTTATCTACGTGTGAAAGGTTGACCGAGATTGACATCTAAATAACTAACTGTACATTTAGTAGGATAGATAAAAGTGCCAAATGACTTGATCGTAGTAAACAGTATTGATGTCTCCAGTAAAGTTGACATCCTCAGATGCCCCCAATGAGGTTATCTGACCTGTGAATGGCGTCCAAACAGTGTGGTCAATGAGCATTTGACCAGTGTGAATTGCCTCTATTAAGGCCCATAATAAACTGCGGTGCAGACTGAAGCATCCATTTAGTGGGTGAGGAAAGGCTATCACACCACGTGATAGGCTGGGTGGACAACAGGGATGGCTGGCCTGAGTTCGATATTCCCACTCAGGAGAGAGCCTGCCTGCAGACACTGTGCACACACCGAGACACACGCGTACACATAGACACACACATAGACACATGAATACACATAGGCACACACAGAACATGCACATCTATGCATCGATTAATGCAGATAAGCACTCATACATGTACACATACACGTGCACAAACACTAACACGCTCAGTCTTTTATTACACTAGTTGATTCAATGCGGCTTTTGGGATCAGACGGGCTTGATGGGATCAAAGGTTTGAGGACCACAATTGACACTTGTGTGATCTTTGTGGCCGGATCTGCATTCAGATTTCACTCATCCACAAATAAAGTTCCTGGAAAATTAGCGAAATGGAAATGGCATTGGGTGGATCGCCTTATGTTATTGCTGTTTAATATGACATCAAACAGTCAAAAGTCTTTGTTTTTGAGAGGCTTTATAAAATGGGTTTGTGCGCCAACGTTTAGTGGCTGGCACTGGCGGGCGGAGCTCCCACACGTTCCACAAGTTTTACACCGCCTGCCAGGAACTTCACAATATCAACATTGAACATTTAATAAAAAGCAGCATACTGCTGATGTGTTGATGTGTTACAATAATCACACATCTCAATAGCAGCTTGTCTAGTTCCTCCAATAATTGTTTTATGTTTGAAAGTTAGTTATTCGCCCTCTGAATTAGCGATGTGACTCACGAAACTAAAGCCTTGATGACCGGTCTGAGTCCCAGTGTGAAGGAGGCATTGGCCGTGGCTTTAATGACCAAGCCAGTATTCTGCCCACAGTCTGTCTAAAGCCAAACAGCCAGCCTGACCACCTCTGACCACCTCAGGACGTTGGCTAATCGTATCCCACGTTGATCAACGGACAGTTAGTGCATCCTGGCACGAATAGATGATAAGAGTCGCTTTGCGACAACAAGCATACTCAACAAGTGTGGTCTGATATGGACACACATACATCACAGCCTGAGGCAACGACTGGAATTCAAATGGCAGAACTCATCTTGCAATGCATGACAGATAGTGATTCATGTGTGTGGGTTGGGTTGGTATCCAACAGGCCCACGTTTTCTACTCCACAGTCCATAAAGGTGCTCAAAAACAGCCACAGGCACGGAAGCACACTTGCTGAGATTTAGGTGCAGCACACACGCGCACACACACCTACGCAAAAACCTACTCACACACTTACACCTAGCACACAAGGACACTCCTTTGCACAAACCCTACTCACACACTCCCACATAGCAAACACGCGCATACACCTTTGCCCACACATAGGACATGCACACACACACACACACACACACACACACACACACACACACACACACACACACACACACACACACACACACACACACACACACACACACCATCTGAGATAGTCTCTCTGATATGGAATACTATAGCGTTGTTCCAGACAGGTACGAGGGCCAGCCCTGAATGGAACAGTAGTCAATAGAAGTAGGGAAGGTACCAGGGCTGGGTCCATGCTGGCCAAACCCCCTCCTTCAGCAGGCCTGGCTCTCATCCCTGCTCCCTTCCTTTGATCAACCAGATCCCTCGGCTGAGTGACGGGAGGGTTGGAGTCCCCCCCCCCCACACACACACTTTGATTGGCTGTTCAGAGACCCTCCCAATTGACTTCCCCTTCTGCTCACACGTCCTCAGCAAGAAGGGTCCCCCAGCCGGGCATGCTCAGTAGACACTCGGGGTCGAGGAGGACAAACACACCAGGAGGAATCCAGGGGATTGTTCCCGCGGGAACAGGCTATTTGTAAACAGAGCTGCATTTGCTTAGCCTGACATTATCAGACCAATTCGCAAATGCGTATTAGTCTTGAACCTCTCAGTACATCTTCGATTTCGAAGGTCCAGAGAACAACAGAACTAAAACCAATCAGAGCAATGAATAGGGGACAGCTCAGCCGCAGCAACCCTGGTTGTTTTAATAAATTGCGTCAACGTCGCTCCCATAGGCACTCAGCCATCAGTGTTAAACCTGCCCCATATTAGATACCCGGTCGGATTGGCCCGACGAAGGCCATGTCTGCTGGAAATATGTCGGAACGGGAGTGGGGCCGGATGCATATGCCACAGAAAATAAAACATGAGCTTGCAGATTCATCTGGTTCCCAGGTTAGCGTTGACTGCACGACGTCACTTCAGATGTATGGATGGAGTTTCAAAGGGGCCTAGGCCCCTTTGAAACTCAGATGTAATGTATGTTGAGGTTTGTTTGAATTCAACGTTCATTTTTATTGGCCGATACCAAAACGTCAGGCTGCCCAAACTTGGCAGCTTAACATATTTAACCATTCAGCCAATTCCAATTCAGTTTATACACCACACATTATCGCAATTAGTTTCAGATCTGACAGCCCCAGCTGACGCTACGGCTATAAAGGGGCAAAGAAAAACTCAAGAGAACTCTGGTTGGGAAAGTAAAACAAGTAAAGGGAGGACCCGGGTGGGGCCTGGGATCTAGATAGTCGTGGGGTGCGATTTATGCTGGAGGGTGAAGTATGGCAGCAGTCCAGCCTTGGGCGCACGAGCAAAGCAATATGGTGGATGGTCGTTTGGAGGTAATGTGTTTCCTGTGGACCCAGTGCCCACATCGCATCACACATTTCCCATCATGCCTCTCAATAGAGCAGTTCACTAAAGAATATGCTATTTTTTGGATCATCTAGTCGGCGCCGCCCGGAATATTCCATTTGACCTATCATATCCCCCCCCTGGCCCTCATCAATCCACGGGATATCTCCAACGTCTGCTCATCGTGGGCAATGAGCCCCGGCACCATCATCTCCCAGTAAGCGATCATTATACAGTAACATTCAGCATATTGCTGTAACCCCCCACCCCCCCCCCCCACACACACATATCCTCACACAGATGGCCCGTACTCCGCTTTGCCGCTCCCTCTCCAAGGCTCCATACAACCGACAGCAATGCCAATGTCATAGGCCTCATGAGATCATCGGCAACAGCAAGGAAGTTAGCGGTGGTGCATACAGGCAGAGGATTGGATCGAGGGCAAGAGCTAGCAGCTGTTATCGCTCTGCTAACCTTGTGTGATGGTTCCTATAGCTGCTCTTCCCTCCAGATGTTGTTGTCTTTCTAAACTTTGTCCCGCTGCACTTTGAGTTCTCATTGTGTTGTGGTTTTGATTGTTCTTTCGGCTTATCGTTTTGGAGCTATGTTTGACCTCTTCATGTCTAGTTTGCTTTGGATAAAATGTATATAAAATGGCGAGATGTCTGTGTTAATCATGTGAATTATGGACTGGTCCCCGTTTTTAGGGAGGTATCAGGGAGGGGGATCAGGAAGATCTCTTTCTTTGCTAGGCCCTGTGGTTACGGTCCAAATCGACAGGACCCAAGCCAGGAGAAAATGTTGAATTAGTCAGTCAATCTTTTCTCTCTAGATTTTACAAACGCTTTGGGCCACTTCTTATTTTGCCTAAAATTATAGAGATGGCTGCTATAAAACAAAATGACCACATCATTCAATTGAGGTTTAATCACAAATTTCAATTGAGCTTTAATCACATCAGCATGACAAAATATCAAATTTCCTACTATGTTTATATTTAAAGGTTGAGCAATCTAGAGTTTCTTGCACATTACCCAGTGTTTATATGATTTAAAGGTGATATTACCTCGATAAGATGCCAAATAATTGTGATATCGACTGAAGATTTTGTGCTAAACCATTTTGTGGCAGCCTTATTGGATTCAGGCATTTTATATTTATTCATGCATGCATGTGTGATTAGAAAGAGTACTTTAATAATCACCAAAGGGAAATGAAAGACTTCTCCCTGGATAATTTGCAGCATCTCACACAGCAGTGTAGGCTGGATCGTGTTGAAGTCACTGGACATCAAACAAACATGATCCTCACAGTTCAGCTTGCTTTGTCCAGGGGAGAGTATGCTTGCTGGAGCAGGTAGATGATGGCATCTTTAACCCCTATCTCTGGGCTGTCAGCCAACTTCGGTGGGTCCAGAGAGGTGCTCACCTGAGGCCTGAGAAGGGTAAATATCAGTCTTTCCAGAACTTTCATGATGTGTGATGTTAGGGCAGATGGAGATTATACCCCAAGTGTGTGATAAACGATGCACTTCTTTGTCTTCTATGTGAAGGTGGCTTGTATCCAAAGTGATGGGCAGTGAATTCAGATGGATGACAGTAATGAGCAGTTTAGGACTTAGACATGGTGCTCAAGGGCATAGGTAGGACAGGCAGATTGCTAGACATGGCTGGACTCTGACCACCACAGCCCTTTACACTGTCCTTCAGTACATTTTAAATACTATTGAAATATGGATGGATTTTCATTAAGCTGCTACTTATAACTAATACTTCTCAGAACTTCAGGGCTTTTTCATGGAAACCAAGAGGAGCTCAAATAATCCAGCTGAGATGAGGGGGACTGTCTTGCCTTCACCAAAACATATTAGTAATGGCTCGCAGGCAGCACTCGTCCAAATAAATGGCTCCTGCATATTCAGAAATATCCATGAAGGAATCGTAGACGACAGTGAAGGTCAGAATCACGGAAATGCGTTATAATGTGTCACTGTCACTTTGTTATGTGAAATCCATTCCTTGTTATTTTGTAGTGCTCTTCAAGCGATAAAGTTTGATTTGATTTGAATGAGTGCTCTAATCAGAGAGAGGTCACATGTGTGGCTTGGCTTCCAATGAGGAGTTCTGGGACAGGGTCTTGTCCCCGGGGAGTGGCCAACGATTTAATTAATTAGTAGGGTTAGAGTAATAAATGTAAATTTTCTCGAGAATCTCTGTTGTGTTGCCGTTGCATCAAGTTTGAGTATTAATTGTATCCTAATTGTAAAAATATCAGGCCAACAGATTAGTAGCAACTATTTTGTATGAATGTATTACATGTTGTTGTTTTGAGATCAAATTGAAAGTGACCCATATTTTAATTTGTAATATGAGGGTGTTAGGCTAACACAATCCATTGAGAATAGGCCATAATAAACAACAACGACTATACTCTAACATAAAATCTTTCTTCATGCACATGTGATTAAACCTCAATCGAGGGATGTCTTCATTTTGGATGATAGCTGCCATCTTGGTTTTTATGCCAAATTCCAAGTGGCCCAAAGTCTTAGTTCTGTAGACGTTAGAAATCTGTTTAGTCCGGAGATGAGATATACATTGAGAAAAGTTAAACTCACTAATTCTCCTGACCTGGTCACTGTTTACACATTGACAACAACTTTACTAAACTTCTCTCAGGGATGTTGAATAAACAAATCAAATGGGATCGGAATCTAATCAGATTTCCTCCAATCTACAGAGGAGATTAGTCAAAGGAAGTAAGAACGATCGTTGAATCCTTACAACACACGTTTTTCAATTTTAAATAAAATTTATTATAGAGCTATGTATAGAGCTTCAAGCCTTTTTTTCCAAGGAAACTGTTACATTTTTTGTTATGTTGTAGTGCTGTTCAATCAACAACGCCTGATTTGATTTGAATGGGGTTATCAAAGGGAGGACACATGTGGCGTGGCTTCCACTGAGGAGTTCAGCGTGTTCTTGTCGTGTGTCCGGGGAGAAGCAAAAAAATGAGATTGGTGACGCTTGGTTCCATACCTGCTAAATCTATCATAAATACAAGGAGAGTTGAGGAAATGATAAAGATTTCATTTTGTGATGTAAACACTACCGATGTACACTCACGGCAAGGTACAGTGTTGTGTCAAGTTGTGTTCGTGTGATGATGTTGCCACCCACTCCTAATAGATGTTGAGTTGCATTAATATTTGTGTGTCTGGTTTGGGTGATTAAGTTTTCTTTTACTTACTTTAGAGTGTTTTTAATCTCAGGAGGTATCCTAATATCTTATTTCAGATATGCAAATTAAATTCTATGCCGAAGAGTCTTTTTTTGCTAAAAAAATTTACGTCTTGTATTTAATCCCTTTTAATCCTATTTTATGATTCTTGTACCCTCTATAGTGGTAACTAACACCAGATTCTAGCCCTGCAGTGTTTTCTGCAGACAAAGTAAAAGTACAAGTTAACTCATCCCTGTTTTTTATTAATTTCCAAATGCCATTTCACCAGCCATTTCCCAGATTGGACATTTAATTAGAAGCCTTCTGGTGTTTAATATTCAGGCAGCGCAGTAAACAAAACACAGAGAGGCGGAAAGAGACCGTGACGGATCAAAACACACTTTCAGGTGTTTAAAAAGCCCTTCCCAACTCCTAGGGAGGCATTAGCATCAGAGCGTTTTCATTGGTTGGTATTGAAGTGGATTGGCTCAGCGGGATGCAAAGCACGGAGACGTGTCGGGCTCAGGCAGGACTTTTCCCCTCGGGGGAGAACAGGGGGTGTCTGTAGTGAGCCCACCGATAGCCCGTTAGGAACACGCAGATATCCTTGGCTGAACTTCCTCCCGTTGTTCCTGTCCGTCACTCTGTTGGGAGAAAAATAAATAAAACTAAACTTGAAATGACACAAAGCTCACACACATTTCAAGAGACGTGTCTGTGTGTGTGTGTGTGTGTGTGTGTGTGTGTGTGTGTGTGTGCTTCGTACTTGTGTGTGTGTGTGTGTGTGTGTGTATGCTCGGTGCATATCTGTCTTTGTGTGTGTGCTTGATGTGTGCGTGTGTGCGTGCGTGAACATCATCAAAGTGTCTTCCTTCCCTCCGGGATAAGAATGTTTTTTTGTGGCGCTGTGAAGAAGGCGCTCCTGGCACTTGGGTTTCGGCTGGCAAAATGACTGCCGTGCTGAGGAAATTCTTATCAACCTGCGCCACAAGCTCCCGACGCCATCTACAGTCAACAGAGATTACGCTGTCGCAGTGGGTGGCGTCAAACAGCTCAGGAGGATAGGCTCCTTGTGTGCGCTGGTCTCCCTTGAATACGGAACAGAACGACTGGGATGACCTCATACGGAACCAAGCAGCTCTCTGATGCTCCGACTGACGCATCCGTCTGAATAGAAATAAAGCGCTCTTGTCTAGCTCAGCTGGCAGAGCTTGGCATCAACACTGCCAGAGTTAGGGGTTTGATTACCCCCAGTGCCAGCCCGTATTTAATGTAAATATGCACTAGCTGTATTGTTACACACTTTGGATGAAAGTGTCCTTCAAATAGAATATATTTTAGATAAGTATAGCAAGTTTCTACAGTTTAATACAAAGGAGAGTTGTGGTAACTCTGTGGATGCCTGTCGGTGCCATTTGATGGGACTGGTTTAGCACATTTAGCTAACTTGCAGAATTGCAAAGGAACGGAGACCAGCAGCGTCACGTTGAACGTAATTGAGCCTGACAGTACAATTAGTCAGACAGCCAGTCACAAGGTTGGAAACAAATTGTGGTGTGTTGTATCCCTGTTTAGTCCGGAGGGCTCCACCTGGGACTCTCGGGGCGTCCCTTCAGCTGCACTTCACTTGGCCTCCACAGGATGGCACTGTAGGGCTTTGACACTGGTGCAGCAGACCAACCAGAGAGCTCGGAACAAACAGTCTGTCATCGGCCTGACCAATCAAATCACTGAGCCACATCAGCACGAAGCCGCCACCTAAACTGCCTGCATGATAATGATCTCTCACGCTCACACACACGCACGCTCTCACACACACAGACATACACACGCACACGCAAACCGTTTAGCCAGTGCCAACTCTCATTATTCTCTATTTAATCTCAATTCTTCCAGTAAACAGTTCTAGGGGTATTCCTCCTTATTCCCTGAAGTCTGAGGACTTGAAACATAACCGTTGAGGACACCAGACTGCAGACCACCCTCTCGTGGAGTTAGCAGTGTGAAAGCGGGTTTTTATTTCTGTGTGTATTTGTGTGAGGGCGGGGGGGGCAATACATTGGCAGAATATGGTAGCAACAGGTAGAAACAGAACTGCATTCCAACTTCACAAGACCACGCCTCTATAAAGACACAGGAGCTATGGGGACCTACACTGTATATTAGCCCAACTCATGGACCCCCCAGAGCTGGACCTTCCCAGCACCCAGGGGGGGCTGGGGGTAGGATATTTGGTTAAACATGGGGGCCGAGTGATGTGGGCGCTTGGATTACAAAGACAGCTCCTGTCTTATCAGACCAACACATGCACCAGGAGCTCTGCCATTAACACTTCTGTTCTGCTCTGTGCGTGTGTGTGTGTTTGGGTAGGTGTGTGTGTGTGTGTGTGTGTGTGTGTGTGTGTGTGTTTCTGTTTGGGTGTGAGAGTGTGTGTGTGTGTGGGTGTTTGCAGAGACCGAATAATATACGAGCGATGGGGAAAGACGGAGGCTTGTTTGTACTTTGCATTTAAATGCCACCAGGAGATCTGCATCTTTTTGCACGGTATGCTTGTGTGTGTGTGTGTGTGTGTCTGCCGGTGCATTTTTCTCGTGGGAAATAACGCTTCTCTCTCTCGCTTTCTGTTCCTCTCTTACTCTTTATGTTCCCCTCTCTCTCTCTCTCTCTCTCTCTCCCTCTCTCCCTCTCTCCCTCTCTCATATATTTGATCCATTTCCAGGTCCCTCTCTTCCTGAGCTCGCTGTCTGCTTTCGTCTAGAGTGCCATTCAGTGGGGGAGACCTGCCTACCCACCTCCCTCACCCCGCCATTCAGCCATTGCTGGGCGAGAGCACACGTACAAAAAAGCTTGCCAGCCTACTCTCAATGGCAGTGCCATTATACCTTGATGCTTGGCCTTCACTCATCCTGACAGAGGTAGGAATTCGTTTAAACAAATGCTGTCCTTTGAAACTCAATGCCGTTCCTCTGTCTGCACTCATAAGTATGAAGCGAAGAAGGACAAAGAAACTGCAGGGCTTTTTTTTATTAACTCACCGGAGCCAAAGGAACCCCTCTTTGCCCACTGTTTATTTGCATATATAAATATATACTGTGTTGGTGTGTGTGTTATTGAGCTTTTGTGTTATTGCGTGTCTTTTTAATAATGCATGTATGTTTTAGTGTTGGTGGTATTTTGTGCCTGTTGAATGTGTTTGTGGTATTTTGACTATGTTGTAGTATATGAGTGTATTATAGTGTGTATGTGGGTGTTTGTTTGTGTCATAGTGTGTCTCTGTTTTGTGTATATATATACTTTTTTTGTGTTATTGTGCGTGTGTGTGTGTGTTTCTGTGTGTGTGTGTGTGTGTGTGTGTGTGTGTGTGTGTGCGTCTCTAAGACATGATGAATGACTCTGCGAAGGAATCTAATTTGCGACAAATGCATCAAGTCTTCAGTGCAAGCACACAACTGTTTGCGAGGTGCCCGTGATTGATGATGACATCAGAGCAGTGGTGACAGTGGGAATAACGTCTCTCACCTCGCCGCCGTCCTGCCAGCGTGGAGCGCTACCGCTCTGGATTAGCCCCGCCTGCCTGCTAGCCTGAAGTATGACAATGTGACCAATGTGACCAACGTCTCATTAGATGAGACGACAGATGCCGGGAGGAGGTAATTGAGCGAGGGAGGAAAGTTTTGGTTTAGACTGCACTGAGCAAGTGGAACGTTCATCTTGGCCTGCCGGAGCCATCAGATTTTGTTTTTTGTTCTCACTGTTTCCATGGGAAATTTGACATTGAGTCCCTCGCCAAAAAAAAGGAACAAAAACTCGGTTTGGGATTGAAAAAGGAAGAGTGAATTAAAGTAAAAGGAAGACCATTGCTTTGGACGTTGGATGGCAATGTTGAGTCCACTTTAGTCCACTGGGGCATGGAGGAAAAGGGAGGGTGGGGAATGAGGGGTACACAGACAGGAGCTTGTGTGCCCAATTTGGTCACAAACGAAGACTTAAGCAAACAACAATTATAAGGTCCCTAATATGTGTGTATGTGTGTGTTTGTTTGTGTGTGTGTCTGCTATCCAACCGGTTTCCACCCCACTCCCCCTGTTTTTGATTCAGTTTGTTTGCTGTGTTTTGACAGCTTCGGACAACAGGTGAGATATCACAACTAGCATTGTCGCAGTGACGCCCGGAACCAGGCCACTAAGTGTAGGGGGGGAGGGGGGGATGGGTGGGAGGAGGTCCCCACCACTCTCCGGGGAAGAGTAAGGACGTAAAAAGTTGGATATAAAGTCTGTGTCGGGAAGGCGCCAGTAAAAGCATTTGTGCTTAATGGGGGGACGGGACCACCCAGGGGAGTAAGGTCTGAGGATGGGGCGATGTTTCACACTGGGGCGTATCCAACCCCTCTGCCTGTATTTATCACACACACACACACACACACACACACACACACACACACACACACACACACACACACACACACACACACACACACACACACACACACACACACACAAGAAAGAAATACTGTCTAATGTGGGAAAGGATAAAAAAAACTCCCACAAAACTGTTCATGAATTCAGATTCTGGTCGCGCTTGCTACGGAGAATAGCTTCACTGCAAGATGCTGCATACATTAAGTTGCTTGGGGTTGAGGTGAGTGGTAGAGGGGTGTGGTTGGGGGGTTGGGGGGAGGGTTGGGAGAAGTGGGATGGGGCGTTCAAGCTCTTGTGACAATCGCTGAGAGAAACCAGAGCAGCCTAGCGTAGCCTAGCCTAACTTCTTCGCCCGGATCCTAAATACTTATTATGAACCACTGATTAAAGTCTCAGGCCATGATTTTCCTTATGCATGTTTACTCTGCGATGGGAGAAGCCATCGTCCTTACTGTAAAAGAACCAGGAGTGTGTGTGTCTGCAGGTGTTTTAAACTTTGCGTGTGGGTTATTGTGTTTGAGTTGCTAGGATAACTTGATTGCACTTCCCTAGCCAAGGATTTGGTCGCCAAGGTAAACTCTGGCTAAGACTTGAGTGCACTCTGTACCTTGGCTAAGGCCAATCTACACTCTGGCTAGGGAAATACAAACACATGTCTCCTCTGAAGACCTGTGTGGTAAAACTGTCATACCACCTTGTAGTTTACAAGTAGTATTGCCTCTCAATGCTGTATGTCTTTTAAGGTTCTCAAATATGTCACTCTTTACTGGTTGGGGGACAGCCATTTTGTTCTTGTGTCTAAATTCAATACCATAAAAAAAGTTTTTGATGATCAATGGTGTGTTGTGGTGTATCCTCAGATAAAGAATAGAAATGACCACCAACACCTATATTTTTTATGAATGTTACACTACTCCCCAAGCTAGAAATGCTTTTCTGTAGAAAATGCTTTTCTGATTTACAGTCCTGCATTAACTGTTCCACCCTTTAACAATTACTACTACAATATTGTGAATAATCAGACCTTCCCTCTTTGTTTGGATTCTAATTGTTTTTTGTAGTTTTTTCCTTGGTCTCTGTCTCTTCTTACCTGTGTCCCTCTCCATTTGAGAGCTTGAAGACGGAGGGCAGAAGGCAGACAACTCTGCCCAGGAGGGGAAGAGTTAGTCTCGGCTACTGGCGGCAGAAGTAGTACCGGTGATTAAGGAATGACTACAGCTTACCCCCCTCTCTCAGCCTCTGACACTGCCCTGCTGTTAACACTGGACCAAACACAAACACACATGCACACAAACGGCCACACACACACACACACACACATACACAAGCATGGCCAGACACACGCACACACACACACACACACACACACACACACACACACACACACACACACACACACACACACACACACACACACACACACACACACACACACACACACACACAAGCACTCTCTTTCCTAGAAGACTGTTCCAGGACGTAGCAGTGGCACTCTGGTTCAAGGGGGGGCGGCTGATAATACAAAGACGAATTGTACTACCGGTAATGACATCATCTTAAATGTGGCACATGACGCATGACCTGCACAGGAAGTGATGTGTCCCATGACCCCCCCCCCCCCCCCCCCCCCCCCCCCCCCGCGCCCTCTCATAGAGAAGCGAGCAGGCGGTTTTGGTTGGCCAGCACTTTCCGGCCCCTGGGAAAGCCAGAGGGTCCCCTCGCTCTCCTCCTCTATGAAGTACCTCCGAGGTACACAACCTCGAAATGTCATTATTATCAGCCACTTATAGGGTGTGGTGTGAGCTGGATCTGTATTGGCACTGCATTGTTTATACAGATTCAAATGTGCTCTCAGGCAGCCCTCTGAATGTGTTAGAGAGCTTAATGCCGAGGTGGAACCGGGCTGAGCCTAAACTATTCAGCAAGCTCCAGCTATTTCCGGTTCTTTCCGGAATCAAATCAAGTTGTGTCTCCATTTGTTTGTGGTACAATGCTGTTGAATTTCGCCTTTGGGCTGAGGCAGATTATAGAAGTTTGCTACCGTTAAGTACGCTAACTGCATTTGAGTTTGGCCTATTTGTAATTCATCACCAACGGTAGTTAGCATAAACAAACACAGTGCACTACCTGCGCTGACAATCTACCTTCTCACACTGAGCCAAGACGGCAGTCTGTGGGCTTTGTTCTGAATAGGAGATTCACATCAACTGTCATTACGTTTTGTTACCAAGACAACCGCTTCCACACTCCCTCTCACCCTCTCTCTTTTGCTTTTTTTTATCTCACTCACTCTTTTACTCTGGCTCCGATTGTTTCTCTCTAGTTGTCTCTTCCTCTCTCTCTCTCTCTCTCTCTCTCTCGCTCTCTCTGGCGCTCCTTCTCTCTCTCTCTTTCTCTCTCTCTCTCGCCCTCTCTCTGGCGCTCCCTCTCTCTCTCTTTCTCGCTTCGTTTCAAAGCTCCTCAGAATGTCAGCAACAACAATGTGAATAAACAGTACACCTATTGATCAAAACCAAAAAATAAAGCAAAAAAATAATACCCAAAGAAACCAAGAAAGAGAAAAAAAACATCAACACATGTTTGAAATGAAAGGCGCGTCTCTTCCGGGCTTCTCCCGTCTTTCAACCCAGATGAATTCCACCAGTGTCCGCACACCACGGGGGGATGAGGTCGGACGCCGGCCCCCGCTGTCGGGGAAGTGGTGGCTGTGCCACTGCAGCCAAGATGAACTCCCTTGTTTTACCCGGGCGCTGTCACACTAAATTTGTACCGGCTGCCAAATTTGCACCGGGCGCGTCATCCATACGTAATCCATTCCAAACCTGCCTGTCAGCAGATGATCGCGTCGTCCGTTGCCGGGCAGGTTTCAAAAACCATTCGCGCTCATGTTGCCAAAGACGAAATAACATGATACAGTTAACGGATCGCTAGATAACACTTGTTTTTACTTTATATTTGTATTGTATTTAATTATTTGATCAAATTTAGCTAGTAAACTGAGTGTTTAAAGCGGGTATCAAAAAACATTCGCGCTCATATTGCCAAAGACGAAATAACATAATACAGAAAACGGATCTAGATAACACTTGTTTTTACTTTATATTTGTATTGTATTTGGTAATTGTTTAATTAAATTTAGCAAGTAAACTGAGTGTTTAAAGCAGGTCAAGGACGAAATAGCACAATACAGATAACGGATCGCTAGATAGAAGGTTCGCGAATGTTCGTGAACCTTTCGAGTCATTCGACGCAATTCGAAGCGATCATCTGTTGCCAGGCAGATTTGGAGTGGATTACGTATGGATGACGCGCCCGGTACAAATTTGGCAGCCGGTACAAATTTAGTGTGACAGCGCCGTGTGAGAACGCCAAGCAGGGGCGAGTTCTACACCGAAGATAACGCCGTTGTGTAATTGCCTGGCGGGTTACGTAACGGCCCGATGCACTGAGCCTATAGGGCCAGCCTGTATTATTCATCACTCTGGTTGAATATGTAAAAAATATACAGTGCAACCAATCCCCATTAGGTCTAATTAAAAAACAGCCGTATTAATTAATTCATATATAGTTAGACAATGAACGCTCTAAGGCGATAGGGCGCAATCACACATTACAAGAATGATTAGTAGGGAAATAAAGCTTTTTATGCTGATAAGAGCCTCTATGTTTGAAGCACAAACCAGCCTTCTGAAAGAGGAATGGAGACCTTCCCATGATCTCGGGAGCGGCCGTCAAAAACGAAAACTAGACTCTACAAACTAGAACTGGAACCAGCAGGGGAGGCTTGTGCTTTGCTCACGGTGATGAATCGAGTGGAGGTGCTGTGGTCCCAGCGACCGTCGTACCATACAACCTTACGTTGTCAGCCCTCACCTTGTGAGCCCTCATGTTGTCAGCTCCTCTTAATGTCAGGTGCCCACGTTGCTTTATATTGCACTGGATTCTCCGTTGGCTGAAAGCTTCTTTCGTAGCATGGTTTTGGACGAAGTATAAAGGCGTAAGCACACATAAAGAAAGTACAACAAATCATGTTATATACATTCTAATAAGAGTAGGTCTTTCTAGGACCATGCACTCTTCAATAATTATTATATGATGTGCAGACCATTAACATGAATTATTCAGTGATTTCCTTTAGCCAAAGGGACGTTGAAGCAAGGCTGTTGGAAGTGAGGAGAACAATCAAAACATGTAATCAATGTTGGAGCAACAACAAATTAAAGCAGGAGGGCTGTTCATTTTCCTTAATTATGTTAATGAATGTGTTTACTAGTGGATGAATTCTGGAAACAAGTCTATTACCTTCAGCTCGTGTATTAACTCGAACGCGGTATTATTAAGTTGAAATGGTTTATGTATATGTGGTATATTCGGAATATAATTTTAGCCAATAGCTATGTTTTAGGTTAGTATTAACATTCTACTCAGTTCTATGCAATTACTCCATATGATGGTCATAAAGAGCATCTGTATACAACTGTTGTGTTTTTGTGTGTGTGCGTGTGCGTGTGTGTGTGTGTGTGTGTGTGTGTGTGCGTGTGCGTGTACGTGTGTGCGTGCGTGTGCGCGTGTGTCTGTGTGTGGATAAGCCATGTGTGAAAGGGACAGAGTGCTGGCCTCTACATCACCGGCACATGAAATGTTTGATTGTGTAAACTCATTATAATCTGCAGTTCACTCAGAGCCCAGAACCCTTCTCGACTCTCCGCTTTTACTCAAGTTTCTCTAGTTTATTTTTCTCACCCGCTGTTTCACACACACACACAGACACACACACATTTACAAAAACAACAACCCTTATGAACACCCAACCCCCCCCCATACACACACACAGACATGCACACACACAAACACACACACACACACAATTATAAATACAGCCCATATAAACACGAATATGTATATATGTATAAACACCCAAATGAACACCAAACCCCCCCACACACACACACACACACACATATACATACATATGTGCCTTTTCCTCCACTCCACATACACACACACAAAACATTCAAACACACACAGACACACCGACATGGAGGCAGCCGCTCTTCTCACCTGCCCACGTGCGCTGCCCCTGCAGACCCCCCGGGGGTTGGTTGTCAGTCTGCTCACACGCTCCGACAATAATCCCAGGTCCGCGCGGAAACTGAGTCCGCGGGCCGCGTCGTAATTTGGGCCAAACGAGGAAGCAGTTTGAATGCAATCAGGGGAGAGAGAGAGAGAGAGAGAGAGAGAGAGAGAGAGAGAGAGAGAGAGAGAAGTATAAAAAAAAATGTGAGAGGAGATGATGGAAAGAGAGAGAGAGAGAGAGAGAAGAATGAGTCCTTAATTAGACATTCTCCGAGCTGCGGCTATCTATAGGAGTCTCCCTCATCTGTTTCTTTCTCCACTTTCTCCTTCTCTTTTTTTCTCCGTCGTCTTCACCTCCGCTGCTCCCAGAGACATATCAGGGAAATTGTAATTACGAGAGTGCAGATGAGAGCGTGCCCACAGTGGCCTAGATACGAGTGAGAGCCTTCATCACTGTGGTGGTGGTGAACCCCCCCTCACCCCCCACCCACCCGCCCACCCCCCATGCTATCAAGACATGAGAGAAGAGAGGCATGTCTCAAAGCAACTGGAGAGAGGAGGAGGGCGGAGGTGAACAGATATGTTAGTGGTGGTGGTTGTCTGGTCAGTGGGGGGTGGGGTGAGGTTCGGGACTACAAGGTCTTGCTAGAGGCCAGGGACCCTGGGAGGGGGTCTAAGATCACAGCCACACATATCGGGCTGCACCCATTTGAAGTTGAAGCAAAGTCTGGATATGAATGTGTGTGTGTGTGTGTGTGTGTGTGTGTGTGTGTGTGTGTGTGTGTGTGTGTGTGTGTGTGTGTGTGTGTGTGTGTGTGTGTGTGTGTGTCTGTGTTATTATTAATGCTTTGAAATGGCAGACTCTTGGGGTATCTCATAATAGAAGTGAATAGCAAATGGTAGAAAAGTTCCTTGAAAATACATTATTATAATGTTACATTTTTCTATATTTAATGATCATGTAATTAATATGGTGTCCCAGTAGGTGACCTAAAGAGTAATGGATGATTTCTCCAAAGGATGGGAAAATATCAGGCCACCAAAACACCCAATGTAATTGGTCAACTGTTTATTAATCAATTTCTGTGTGTGTGTGTGTGTGTGTGTGTGTGTGTGTGTGTGTGTGTGTGTGTGTGTGTGTGTGTGTGTGTGTGTGTGTGTGTGTGTGTGTGTGTGTGTGTGTGTGTGTGTGTGTGTGTGTGTGCGTGCGTGCGTGCGTGCGTGCGTGCGTGCGTGCGTGCGTGCGTGCGTGCGTGCGTGCGTGCGTGCGTGCGTGCGTGCGTGCGTGCGTGCGTGCGTGCGTGCGCGCGCGCGCGCGTGCGTGCGTGCGTGTGTGCGCGCGCGCGTGTGTTCCTAGGATGAGAGGGCCATCGTATTCCATACTCCAATGGGGAGTGAGTTGATTTTAAATCTCACCTCTCGTTTGACTAGGCCTCCTGGACCGGTACTGGTCTGGCATCGTATGATGAGGTATGACTTGGAAGGCAAAGCGAGGGAATGAAAAAGGAGAGGAGGAGGGGGAGGACTGGGGGATGGGGGGGGTCAGTCTAGGAAATGTTCTCCTTGGTGTTAAGACATTTAGCAGCAGGTGCTACAAGCCATTACAGCAGGACTCAGTCGTGACAAAAATAATAATAGTCATCAGCCAGCCATCGCTGAAGGAATCACTGTGTCCATTAAGAGGATGAGCTTCCAAACGACCTCGGACACGGGGTAAAAAAAAAAAGAATGGCCAATGGCCAAGGAGCTTGTCAGCCCCTGTCTGCCGCCCACCCCCAACCTCCCCGGAGCTTTCTGTCTGTCACTTCCTGTTGAAGACAGGACACGCCTCTCCTGTTGAGGACGGATTCACGTTTGTAACTGTCGCGGAAAGACCCCACCTTTCCTATTGATAACAGGCCACGCCCCTTCCTGTTGAAGTGTGGCCAAACCTCTTACTGTTTAAGATAGGCCATACCGCTGAAGAGAAGAGGTCGTAGTTCTTCCCGGTTAGGACAGAGTCGCAGCTCTTCCTGGAGAGGACAGGCAAGTGTAGCCACATCAAGGTGTAGCCAAGCTACACCGCTTCCTATGGAGGCCGAACCACTTCCTGTGGAAGACAGGCCAAACCCCTTCCTGTGGAAGACAGGCCACACCTCTTGCTGTTGGAGAGATACTGATGCTGCACACAGTAATACACTCCTATACTACACACTGATATACGCCCATAATTTGCTTGGATTGGCTCAAATGTTCCTGTCAGCTTGGCAAGGGATACGTTTGCAAAAGAAAATGGATGGCAGCAAAACTGACAACTTTATTGCCCCCCCTGGCAACGCGACAAAGATGGAGATGAGTCTTGTTCGAAATAAGCAACCTAACTAAAGCACTAAAAAATGGAAGAAACCGTGAGAGCAATATACACACGGTTTTATTGTAACTTGATTTACAGAGCTAATATCTGTGTTGGGAGGGTTCCGCGGAGGCACTTTGAGTGAGGGGTTAGAACCACAGAGGAAAAAGGTAAATTAGAGAGGAATAAAGACATGAAGAACCGACGGGGGGAAATATATGAAAAACCGAGCATTTAAGATTTGGAGGGGGGACCGGGGAGGTTATAACATTATTGAGGCTGAGGCGAGTCCTTTGCGCACAAAGCTAGAACAGCACGACAGCAGGCGCGAAGGAAAGATCGGAAATATCCAGAAACGAGAGGCAAAGCGAGCCGCAGAGAGAGGGAGCGCAAGAGATGAGGCTCTGGGTGATAAATGAGATGAACACCGGACGGCAGCCTCTACTTCTTCATCTTCCCCTGCTGACCTCGGTGCTTATGAGCTGCACTCAAAGCCAGCCAAGCACTCTGGGAATTGGTCCCTCCCTCCCGTCGTAATGCTCAACGTACTCGCTGTGGGCTGTTGGACGGAGCTTTGGCAACAGACATATGCTCGGCAATCCTTGGCGGATGTGTGGCCAGTGTGTTTTTAACCAACGCCGTAGGTTGGAGCGGCGGGGGGAGTGGGGACCGTGAGGATGCTGATGATGAGGAGACGATGGCAAGTGTGTGTTTGGGGAGGAGGTGGTGATTAGTTAGAGGGGAACGGGAGGACGTTTTGGATGCGGACACTGCAGTGCGTGCAGTGATTCTTGCAATTACAACATCCTGTCCTTTTCATTTTTTTGGTGAACTTTGCAGCCCCTCTGTTTCTGCGCCGTGTGTGTGGTAATGATGTCGGCTGTAAGACACATCCACCCCTCTTAGACAAATATTAAATGTCACGCCTCGGCACAGTCTGTTCTGTTCCATGGCAGCAATCATTTCCTCTCCCTGCTATCTCACTCTCAAATGTATTTTTTTGCCTGGTGCCAACGTCTTGCGTCTTGTGTCTTCAGCCTTTACCAGCAGCACCTCAAGCATCACTGTAACAACCACCTCCTCTACCAAACCAATACCTCGGTGCCTCCACCTCCACCCACTGACCCAATAACAACCATCACCTCCAGCAACACATTATCTTAACCTCCATCACTTCCTCCCTGACCCCCACGTCTACCCCCCCCCCCCACCACCACCACCAGCCCCAGTTACACCACCTCCATCCATCTCCTTGGCCTTTCTGCAATCCTTGTTTAGTCACAAAAGAGAGGTCTTCTTGCCTGCCCCTACTGCCCCCACCCCCCCCCCCCCCCCTGCCTGTTCCATTCCTCGCTTTCACACAAAAGGGAGAAGCCATCCTCATCTGCCATCCTTTTTGTTTCTTTCTTCCTTTTGTATCCGTGAGTGCAGGAAAGGAGTGGGTGGTAATGACACTGGAACAACCAGCATGCCTCACCCCTCCACACCCCCCCTCACCCCCCCTCACCCCCTGGACACCTAGGGCTGGTTTTATCTTCAGACTGTATTATTACACTGCTGCCGCTGCTCAACCCCTCGCTCTTGGGGTCACTCCTCATGAGAACCAACCACCCCCCCTTATTCCACCACATCCAGGTAATGGAGCCACATCATTGTTCCCCTGGTGGGAACCGGCTTCAGATTAATTGCTCTTTTTGTACGTTTGGACAACTAATCGATTGAATCCGGGTGCAGAAATTGTCCCTGATTAAGTATAAAGACGGGGTGGACATGCAGAGGCGGTTCTGGGGCAGGGTGGGGAACGAGGAGAGAGAGAGAGGAGAAGGGGGTATATAAATAGATAATAAGGCAGGAGGACGATGTATGAGGTGAGAAGATTGTATGAGGATAGGGAGAAGAATGAGGTAGAGAGAGAGAGAGAGAGAGAGAGAGAGAGAGAGAGAGAGAGAGAGAGAGAGAGAGAGAGAGAGAGAGAGAGAGAGAGAGAGAGAGATATGCAGGGAGAAAGCAGGGGAGCAAGGAAGGAGGGAGGGAGGGGAGGAAGGAGGATCTAAATTAAACTACTTGAAGCTGGTAATTTGATGAGGGGGGTTTATATAGCAGGCAAGACAGAAGGGGCTTAAGGAACATTCCCCTCTCAACTTAATAGATCCAGAACAGCAAACGGATGATGGTACAGGTGGTCCTACAGAGATGGATTCATGCAGTACATAGAGCATTATTATACTAATACTACTACTAATAATAATAATCATAATATTGTCCAAATGGGGCACATGTGGTTTTGCTCTCTGTGTGTGTGTAACTTTAAAATGATTGTTTTAATTGTGCAATCTAATTAGTAATACATAATGAATAATATTATAAATAAATACATTATTCATTCATGTCTATATTTTAGCAATCACAAATTCAAATAAATAAATGGTTGAATGAATGGAATATTGGACGGGTTTTCCATTTCCCTTGCAGTTGTTATCCGCTAGCTTGCTAGTTCTGTTTCGGCAAACGGCGAATGCTAAACATCGGATTAAGAAAGTGTCCATGTGTGCAGGAGCGATATGTGTGAAGCGCAGACGTGCTTTTGTGTTTGTATACTTGTGTGCAGTGACAATCGCCTGTGTTTGAGTGTGAGTCTGACTCTTTTTGTGTTCTAGGAAAGGTGTGTTTGTTTGTGTGAGTCTGTTTGCATGAGTGTGAGTGTGTGTTTGTGTACGCATACGTGGTGTGTGTGTGTGTGTGTGCTTGTGTGTGTGAGTGAGTGTGAGTGTGTAGGTGTGTGTGTGTGTATAATCAAAGCTAAATGGGCAGAAGGGCGGGAATCACAGAGTTCTCAGGCTGTCTGCCAGCAGCACGTGTGACTGTCTGTTCCCCTCTGGGAGCAGTTGTCAGCCGTTTCCTTCTCCTTCTCTCCCGGCATCAACAAAAATGTCCTAATTAATATGTGTCTCAAATATATTAGGTTTGACACAGTGATGACGCGGTGTAGGGACACTTGACATGTGCGCCAAACATTTAAAAAATACGGGAGTGACAGTTGTTTATCATTTGGAGAAGAGTTGTGGCCCTGCGATGGTACGCAACGCGTCGAGAGACAAAGGTACTCACAGTTCTCAGGTTCTTTTCGTTCTGTTCAGTCGTTTTATGCTAAGCTAGGGGGGTCGACTCCCAGCCTAAAGGTTCTCAGTTCGAAGTCCCATCGTCTCCTGCCTACCTGAATAAAAAACAACACTAGGCTGTGTTAATAATAATTAACACTAGGCTGTGTTAATAATAATATCCGGGGCTAAAGCCCCGGATATTATTTAATTAGCCCCGAATATTATTTTTCCTGTCCTTGAACGCCCCTCGTACGACAACAGAGCAACAGGTGAGTCAGTACACTTCAGCAGTCTGTCTCAGTGTTTACAACAGGTTAGTACCACTTATGCTCAAAGGACAAAGGCCCAAAGAAAGGAGAAAGAAACAGTCACATAGCAACAGGGAATGAAGAAAGGCAAGTGCAGAATGAAAGTGAAAAGTTAAGTGCAAACAAGAATTGAATAAAGAAAGACAATACATGTAGACTAGAGTAACATTTAATAAGAAATGAATGAAGAAAAACATGTAAAGAATACATACATGACTCTGTGACTCACTAAACATCTGAATGTTTACTTTTGCTGAATGTTACTGTTGGTGTGTTTGTGAATGAGGCACTTTTGTGTTTTGGCAAAGGGAAGTTTGTGAAAATTTGTATTTTTTACCATTGGTATGTATTGGTATATTTACTGTTAACCATGGAATGCATGATTCTAGTCACTAATGGTATTTAGTTTTTTTTTTTTTTGTTGGATGTCCTGTGTGCTTACCCTGCGTTCACACCAAAAGATGCAAAAAGTTGACGCACGTCACGATCCCATTCAAAGTGAATGTAGAGACGCGTTGCTGCTTTGCTGCCGCAGCATTTGCTGCCGAGAAAACGGGCAGCAAAATTTGATTTGTGGCGCGTCAAAATCTGATTTGCAGCGCGGCCCGTGCCCGCTGCCGGGCACGGGCGGCGGGCGCGTTCACGTATTTTGCGGCGCGTCAAATGCTGCTCGAGTTGAAATATTTCAACTTTTCGGCAGCAAATGCGTGATGACAGCCAATCAGCGTTCAACAGCGTTGCCACTGAGACGTTGCCACTGAGTGACATGCCGTAACAGCCAATCAGTGTTACTTAAATGGAGGAGAAGATAATAATTGCAGTCTCCGCATACCCGGTGATCTTCAACACCACCGTGGCCAGTTATAAGTGTCCAATGCATATATATATATATAAGTATAAATGTCCAACCGAGAGATCCTAGCACCGATCCTAGCTAGCAGGTCATCAAACTGGGCCGGAGTCAACCTCAAATAGCGCTGGAAGCGTTCGTCGTCCAGACGGAGCTCCTGCAGAAGACGGTGAAATTCACCAAGATCTGTACGGCTCCGAATGGTCTCATGAACCCATAAACGACGGGCATTCCGACGTCTCTCCCTCTTCCACAACAGGTAAAGACATGCAATGCTCGTAATGTCGGCCATGGTTGTGAATGAATTCAGAAGCACCGCGGGAAAAACTTGCCGCGCATCAAAACTGCGGCGCAGCAAAACTTTTGCGGCGCAGCAAAACTTTTGACGCGCCGCAAAACCTTTGCCGCGCTGCAAAACTTTTGACGCGCCGCAAAACTTGATTTGCGGTGCCGCAAAACTTCGGCGGCAACGCGTTCGGGCAGCAAATGCATCTTTTGGTGTGAACGCAGACACTACACTAGACTACACTACACTACACTACACTACACTAGAAAGAAACATGGGGATTCCAGGGGCATCTCAAAATAAAGTAGCCTAGGTCTGTCTCACTTGTATTTATTTTACTCTTGAATAACTTGATGTTTCAGAAACCTAGAAACTCCCCTGCCTACCTGTATTGATATTCTTGAGCAGCCTTACCTTACAACAATTAGAGAACAACGATGACAAAGGCACATGACAAATACAACGAACCGACAAGCAAACATAGGAAGGGACCTCATTCACTGATCAGTGTCTATATATATACACACTGATCAGAGAACGAAGTGCAGGTTGGAAGTTTGACAAGGACGCTATGGTGAAGGGAATGAAGTGATTGCAGATGGGAGTGGCAGGATCTGTGAAGTGAAGGGAAAAGCTTGAGGACATCTGGTGGACAGGTCGAGAAGGGAAACTAAATAACAAAGTCAGACTGACACGGCCACCTCCATTAATAGACCAATAGATGTGGCCAGAGTGTGGGCGGGCAGTTGGACAACAAACCGTCAACAAAGGGGAGTTCCGGGTAATGGCTGCAGCAGTGCCTGTGTGTAGATAGTGTCACCCTCAAAGTCTTTGGACTGGAATTTCAAATGATTAGCCTTTGGTGTTTGTTTGCATCCCCCAGGAGCATATAGTCTTCCTGTAAAGGTACACATGCTTCTACTTTTTGGAAAACAAGCTGTCAGCTATGCTGATATTCTTAGGAATCTTGCAGAATTCAGATGAATGTCACATTGCAAAAAAAATGTATCTCTTCTGGTGTAAAATAACGCTTGCTTATTAAATAAAACAAATTGTGTCGAGAATTAAGCTGAAGTGAAATACTAAATTCCCTGGTCCCCAGTGAGACAATCTTTGTGTTTACACATGCATACAAGTCAACTAATGCCCTTTAATTTGTTGCTGTGGTCTTTGTTATCATAATTGCCATAAGATGCTGTTAAAAATCATTGAACATTATAATCAAACGATCGGCAGCAAGTAATTTGTTGAAATATAATGGTATTTTTGGTATAAAGTTGTGTCAGTTATTGTCGATTGCAAAATAATTACACTTATCAGCCAATCAAAAACACAAACAATATTCATGTGGAGAAATCTTGCAGTAGGCCATCCCTATAATGTATTGTATTAATACTTATTTTTGTATTTAATAGTATATTATTATCTTTGTTATGAATGGGTTGTTATTACTCGGATCGCGTCAGATGAGCTCTCACCGTTTTTCTTAAATTTTGGCACTAGTTGCATCCAGATATTTTCGTTTGGGGGGCTGCTTCATATTTAGCTCTGGGTTTCATTGAATGTCAAAAATCCAAGAATGAAAGAATGTAGCTCTAAATATTTTAGCCGGAGAGATTTATTATCTAGATTTATTTTCACACAATGAAATAGGAAACCTGTAAAAATGTATAAATAAGACAAATATTAGCCTTCCTTATTAAATATAATTATATTCCAATATAATTTGGAACGGAATCTGAAGCAACATTCAAAGTATATGGCCTTTCCAAATGCGTGGTGTGTGACCAATTGGGAGTTTGCGCTTGATTTTGTGGGCATCGCAATTAGCAGGGGAGGGGGCTGGGGGATGAGATAATGGAAAACTTTAATTGTGAATTATAAAAAAAAGTGCTCAGTGCATTACGCCCCGCAGAGTGAGAAAGACAGACGGCCATCTTAGATGCCAGGCATAAGACAGACATCGGTAATCTACTGGTTATGTCTTGGCAGCGGATGTCAACTGCTATCCCCTTAGCCCTTTAGGATAACGCACCACAAAAACAACACACAGTGATTTACACAGAGACAAGCACACACACACACACACACACACACACACACACACACACACACACACGCACACACACACATGCACACACACACACACACACACACACACACACACACACACACACACACACACACACACACACACACACACGTCAACAAACCAATATAATGTGCCTCTAGAAACTCCTTTGCTCGATAATAAAGCTCACGGACCTAGATAAAGAAATAACCAACCCTCACAACCAGACAGATATGCACACACACACCCACCCACACAAACAGACAGACAGACAGGCAGTCACTCCACAGTACAGCATCATCTTTAAAGTGTGGTACAACATTCATATTGGCAAACAGCTATACACAGGGAGGGGGAGGTGTAAATCAGTTCCCCAAAATCTCCAAAACAGGATGGATTAGGTTGAGGATGGAAGCAAAGAACGCTTCGGGTTGAATGAGTATATATGTGTCTGTCTGTCCGTCTGTCTGTGTGTATGTGTTGAGAGTATGCTTGTGCCTATTTGGGTGTCTACGCCTCAATATTTGTGTCTGTGTGAACGCCCACAGGCCTTTCTTCAAAGGCCTTGGTGAAGCTCCTGCTTCCCACTCCAAATCACGGCAGCGAGAGATAAGACTCTCTGACTGAAGTTGTTAATTTCAGATTATTTCCTCCTTTCTCTACTTTCTAAAGGATTGTTTCACTCTGCCAGAGAGAGAGAGAGAGCGCAGACAAGGTATTGATGGCGGGATGGAGCGAGAGACAGAGAGAGATTGAGTGAATTATTAATGTGAGAATATTACTTCATATTAATGGCTGGCTAGAATGCAGTGCACAAACTCAAGGCGCTACTTTTGGCAGCTTAATACAACACACTTCTGATGGAACCAGTGGAACCAGTGTTGGTGGAAAACATTTACTTGCATACATCTGCTTGCCCAACCCAGTACCTTGGACAGAGCTTTTGTGCATGGACCCAAGTAGTAGGCGGTTTATTCTGAATGTTTATTTGAAGCAGGTCCAATGAGGGTTGGACCAGTGTCCTCCGTGCTGTTTTCCACATGCCTCTTAAACTTCAATTGAATTACTAATTGAAGGATCACGAGAACAGGATCCATTTCTTTGCTCAAGGGCAACAGGAGAGGCATTCTTTAGTCTACACAGTGACGATTGTCTAAAGAGAAAAAGGAGAGAGAATGCAAAATGGAAAGAAATGTATGATGTGATGCCGCACGTAAGTCAAGCGACAATGAGGACATTCAGAGGAAAAAACACACAGACACAAATATCTGCAGAGAAATACACAAACACAGGCTACACCTTGTAAACAAACAAACAAAAATGTATGCTGTGTGTGTGTGTGTGTGTGTGTGTGTGTGTGTGTGTGTGTGTGTGTGTTTGTGTGGGCGTGCATATGTGTCTGTTTGTCAAGCGGGGCTCAGCCATGTCCCGGTGCTCACAGAAGACGACAAACAGGCCCATTCCACCAACAGACAGACGGTCAGACAATCAGACAGTCGGACTGACCGGCCGACAGATTCCTCTCTTAACGCGTCTATATCATCTTTGCAGTTCAAGAGGAAGAACCGTGGACTATTGACCGAGGATCCAGTCTCCTTTTTTAATCTCCGGCTGTCTGAAGGAGTGGAAGTGAAGGAGGGGTTGGCGGGGGGCGGGGGCGGGTAGCCAGCGGAGTTCCAGCCAGCTGTCATGATGACCCTGGTGGGGTGGGTGGTTCGTGGGCTTGGTGGTGTGGTGGTTGTGGAGCACTGGGGGGGGGGGGGGGGGGGGGGGGGACTGAAATATTGATGGTATGAATATTGCAGGACTGTTCCTGTGATAAAAGTAGCGCTCTTTATTAATGAGGTGACAAGGGGAACCATTGATCAAGCTTTCTGTTTAATGTCGCACAGCTAGCACTCCAATCTCTCTCTCTCTCTCTCTCTCTCCTCTCTCTCTCTCTCTCTCTCTCTCCTCTCTCTCTCTCTCTCTCTCTCTCCTCACCCCACCCTGCATGGTTATCTTCGTCTCCTATCTCTTCCTCTCCGCCTCAATTCTTCCCCTCTTATTTTGGTCTCATACATTGATACACAAATTATGCCAAGCTAGATCTCTCTCTCTCTCTCTCTCTCTCTCTCTCTCTCTCTCTCTCTCTCTCTCCTCTCTCTCTCTCTCTCTCTCTCTCTCTCTCTCTCTCTCTCTCTCCTCACCCCACCCTGCATGGCTATCTTCGTCTCCTATCTCTTCCTCTCCGCCTCAATTCTTCCCCTCTTATTTTGGTCTCATACATTGATACACAAAATTATGCCAAGCTAGATCTCTCTCTCTCTCTCTCTCTCTCTCTCTCTCTCTCTCTCTCCTCTCTCTCTCCTCTCTCTCTCTCCAACCCTATTTCTCTCTTTGGAAGAATATAAACTTTTACCATGTTATTTATGTGTCTCTCAATGTGTTTTTTCGCTCTTATCTTTTCCTATTATTCCTCCATCCCCGTGTCTGGTGGGTAGATGGCGGGCTGGCTGTGGTAGCCATGAGTGTGGTCCAATCAGCAAGACGCTGAGCAGTGGAGGGAGAGAGACACGGAGAGAGTGAATATGTGTATGTTTGTTTGTGTGTGACTGTATGTGGGACAGAGAGAAAGAGATAGAGAGATAATATATATGAGAGTGAGAGAATGGGGGTATGCTCCACAGCAGATGACAACTCTTTTCTCTCAATCTTCTTATTCTACTGACCATGCATTCACTCTCTCTCACTCACACACACGCACACGCACACGCACACGCACACATTGCATTTATTTATTTATTAGGCTTATCACAATAAGCCCATTAAAGCTCATTAATTTGTATCCGGTTTCATCCCATGAGGAAAACACAAAACCTTCAGTAGTGAGAGGCCACAACAGCCATTATGGCTTCTCTGCCAACAAGTCCATCTAGCTTAGCATTCGACTCACTCAACTTTTAATAGGATAATATGGCTTATGCTAACATGGACATTACAGTTAATGCTGGACAGCAGAAACATGATATTCATCTAATCTTAACAAGTTTATCGTGAACTTTTCCAATCCCAACCACCTCAACTGTTGAGGG
>NC_082387.1:12476229-12511317 GCF_031168955.1 Gadus macrocephalus
GCACGTGCGTGTGGAGACTTATCGTGTGTGTGTGTGTTTGTGTGTGTGTGTGTGTGTGTGTGTGTGTGTGTGTGTGTGTGTGTGTGTGTGTGTGTGTGTGTGTGTGTGTGTGTGTGTGTGTGTGCGTGCGGTGCGTGCGTGCGTGCGTGCGTGCGTGCGTGCGTGCGTGCGTGCGTGCGTGCGTGCTGTGCGTGCGTGCTGCTCTATGCGGCGTGCGTGCGTGTATGAGAGATTATGCTCAGAAAGTCCATATGTGTGTGGCTATTTAGCATGTGTATGTATGTGTGTGTCAGTGTGCGTATTGTGCACCCTAAATGCTCTATTGGCTGTGAGTGTGAAAGTATGTTCAGAAGTGTGCCTGTGCGTGTTAGTGGAGGTAAGGAATGTGTGTGTGTGGTGTGTGTGTGTGTGTGTGTGTGTGTGTGTGTGAGAGCAGAGTGTGCAGGTGTGTATGTAGTTGTATTTGTGTGCGTGCGTGGAGGGACAGCATGGTGGAGGGACAGCATGTGTATGTGTGTGTGTGTGTGTGCGTGTGTGTGTGTGCATGTGTGGAGGTTCAGCATGTGTGTGGGTGCGTGTTTGGAAGTTCAGCTTGTGTGTGTGTGTGCATCTGTGTGCGTGTGTGTGTCCGGTTCACCATAAACGCTCTGTTGGTTGTGTCCAATCTATTCTCTTCTCCGTCGCTCAGTGAAGTGCAGCCGGGGGGAGGGGGGGCGTTCCCTGTGTTGGGGTGATTGTGTTTTTGTGCTAACTGTCCGGCTGCATTACTGCGGTCATCCGCAGGCCTTCCACTCTGATCTTGTCGCATTGGTGACTTGGCCTGGACTTAGCCCCTAGCTGTTAGCCCCTAGTGGCTAACAGCTAGCAACTCATTGCCTACTTCCTTCTCCCGCACTCAATTTCCCGGACTGGGAAATCATCAGTTTTAAGTGCGCAGACTGTGCAGAAGACCACTATGGTAATATTTTAGCATACCATAGTTCAGCCTAGTGCTGTATGGTTTAGTATTGAGATAGAGTTTGAAAACACAAAGTCAGGTAGACTTGGGTGATATGGCTAAATGATAGACATGGATAAAGTAGACAGAGATTGATAAGTTAAAGAGAGGATAGAGAAGTTTGAGCGACAGACAGCGGAAAAAGAAACCGACGAGCGAACACAACGTTCCAGTTGGTCTGGTACCACAACGAAATAGAGGCCTTGTGAGAAGGTAGCATTATCTCCTCTTTTTTCATTCTCCCTCTTTTCTTACACAGCTGAGTATCACTCCGATACAATTGGCCACTGTACGGGCGGTCTGCGTACCTTCAGAATTCCATTAACCTTATCCACCTCTGTTGGCTAAATGTCAGCATGGTGTACAGAATTGAATTGGGCATTGATTTAGTAGCAGGACGATTCGCCATTCTCGGCTGTCCATAGGTGTGCTTCAGTTTCACACTGCTCGCCGCCGAAAAAGTCAAAGAAAAGATTGAGGTCTTGCTCGAGCAGCGAGGACGGCACTAACCAACGCAAGTGTTGTTTGTTTACTCCTCACGATGCAGGGGGAGTAAACAGGACCTCTCTCTCCGCCCTTCCCCATCGAAATAAGAACTAGCATTAATGTAGCCGACTGATACTTCGTCTCTCTCTGGACAGCTAAGTCACTGTATAACAAAGCTCTGCTCGTTCAAACGACAAGGAGTAACAGTCCCCACCGGCTTGAGGGGCCCCCGGATCGATCGGGGGGAGATTACATGCAGCAATGTGAACGTCGATAGGTGGGGGGGGGGACGCCGCTCCTCGTTAGAGCAGCTGAGTTACGACGGCCGGCCTCGTGACGGCGGGCCGTTGGGTCAAATCCCGGCCCTCTCCGCTTGGTTCGCTTTTGTTTCTGTCTTGCTGTAGATCTCCATTAGTCCTCTGGCTCTCTTCATCGGAGACCTGTCGTCATCTGCCCCCCATACACCCCTGTTGTCTCTCTCTCTCTCTCTCTCTCTCTCTCTCTCTCTCTCTCTCTCATCTGTCTCTCTCTCTCTCTCTCTCTCTCTCTCTCTCTCTCTCTCTCTGTCTCTCTCTCTCTCTCTCTCTCTCTCTCTCTCTCTCTTGCAGTGTTCTCATGTTACTTGTAACCAAATCGCAAGGCTCTCCGTTTCCTTGTAGCAGACACGTCACTAATGCAAGCACACACGAGCACACGCACGCAGCACGCACGCTCACATGCAGGCACGGACGAACGCATAACCATAAACACACGTAAACGTGTACACACATACTCCAACACAAACAGCCACGTACAACTCAAATACACACACACCGTCTTGTAGGAATACATTCGCACACGCGTGCTCTCACACACATACACACACACACACACACACACACACACACACACACTGACGTACACACACTCTCTCTGTCATTGAGCCCAGTGCAAGGATGTACCGGGCAGTGGGCGGTGGTTGTGGAATATTCCCTGAGGACAGCCTGCCCACGCGGCCGGGGGGCCCGTTAAACTCCATCTCCACAGTGATTTTAAACCTGACTGACTACACACACCAACATAGACTCTCCTGGCAGAGGCAAAGCAAGTAGCTCGCAGTCACACAAACTCTCTCTCCTGGGTTTGTGTGTATGTATGTGTGTGAGTGGCTGAATGTATGAGTGTGTGTGTGTGTGTGTACGTTTGTGTGTGTGTGCAGGGGGAGGGGAGAGGGGATCTCTATGTGCATCTGAGTACGTCTGTTCCACAGTCTGATGGAAACTAGGGCTAGTGCTCTTTAAAGACCTCGGTTTTCTCCACTCTTACCCCAACATGATAGAAATAACTGTAATTTTGTCACACCTTCATCTGCCGATACCCCATTTTTGTCTGTTGTCATGGAAACAGATCCCTTGCTAGTAAGATTGACATATAAGGGGGTTATGTTGTTTTTTCTTTTGCAAAGGCAAACTTTCATACCGAATTTGGACCGCCTGTGTCTCCTTCGCTCTCTCCCGCTCTCTCTCTGTCTCTCTCCGTCTCTCTCTCCCCCTCTCTCTCCCCCTCTCCCTCTCCCCCTCTCTCTGTCTCTCTCTCTGTCCTTCTCTCTCACCCTCTTTCTCTCACTCTCTTCTGTCTGTCACTCCCACTTTCTCTGTCTCTCGCTTTATCACACTTATTTGGAGACTCTGTATTGTCTGTAAAAAAAAAAGAAGAAGGATTTTCTGTGGTTTGTGTGCTCCACGTGTGTGCGTGCTATGTGTGTGCGCGCGCTTGACTGCACATAAATAAATTGCTAGGAATCCAGCAGTAAAGAGGCCGAGATAAGGACGTAGCGGCGCTGAGAGACCGAGCGAGATAGCGAGAGAATGACATTCTCACAGGGAGCTGTGAGTCCACAGCAAGACCCCTCGAGGGTGAAACCAAAGCTCCACCATCAACTTCTTCCACACATTCAAAACCCATTGAATGACCAACCTATGAGGGTCTCAATGTTGATTCTCTATTTCATCACCCGTTTTAGAATGTATCGCTATCAGGACGCCATTTCCAACACCATTTCATCCCAGAATGCCGTTCTGTCCGACCCTCCTACCCCTGGCAGTCTCTCGCTCGGCTTGCGTCATGAAATGACGTTCGGAGTGTATCTCACTTCCGTCATATGAGATATTGTTAGGTAAAATGTATGATAAGCTTGGAAGGAGAAAGCGTAGGAGGAATGTGATCAAAGTATGAATGAAACGCGTTAGCTAACGAAGGCACAGTTTTTATATAACGAGGAGGGGAAACATGTTGATGTTGTTGGTTGATATTTGGTTGACAAATTGCTTTCCGACATAAAAATAATTTCCGCTCCAGAGGAGGTTTGGTTGATTTAATTTAGATGTAAAATATGTTGTGAATTGAATTTGTAATGAGTTAAGAAGGTGAAAAAGTCGTTTCTCATTTTCGCACTGTCTTTTAATGAATATTTTTCCACCCAGGGCTATCAAATTTAGATTGCGTACCACACAGACACCATCATTCTACAAATGATGGTGTAAGCCATGCAAATTTGAGAACAATGGTTCAATATAATATGGGCCAAAGCACAGTGGGCTGGGACCATGTTTACAACCAATGAAATTGCTCTAAAGGTTACCGCTGCTTCATTCAGAATCATGATGCACAAAACGTGTCGCTGCTGGAACACACTGAGTTCAGGCTTGAAGCCTGTTTTAAAACGCGCCTGGAAGCTGAATGTTGACAAAATGAAGCAAATAAACTGCTATAAAATTATCAACACTGTTTGGTGAGGATTTTGAATAATGCACCGGATTAACATATGAATGAGTTTACATAATTTACATATCCATCATTCTCCATATCCATCTAGTATCTCCTCATTTTGTTTAATCTTTTAAGGCTATTAAATCTCAAATGAAGGTAATGCATAGCTTTGTGTGTGTGTGTTTGTGTATGTCTCTGTGTTAGTGTGTGTGTGTGTGTGTGTGTGTGTGTGTGTGTGTGTGTGTGTGTGTGTGTGTGTGTGTGTGTGTGTGTGTGTGTGTGTGTGTGTGTGTGTGTGTGTGTGAGTGCTTTCCTGTCTTGGGTCTAAGGATAGAGTGTCATTTCCAGCAGCTGATCTGACGAAAAGCAAAACAAAAAACAACAAACATTGCCAATATTAGACAAACATTGAAATTTGATCCATGGCGATCTAGACTGGTTGTTCTCAGAGACTAACTACTGGTGTTGGTTCAGTATGCTGATGACAAAGATTTGATCAATCTCCCTGGGTTTCGTTTTCTGGTATTGTTGTTGTCCAAAGTATTCGTCCGAAGTTACATTTGGTTCACATATCTTTTTAGATTTATTCATAGACATGCAAGTAGCCTAGTAGGGGGAGAAACCTGAGAGCTGAGCTCAAAGGAAATGTGAAAATCAATGACCAACTGCCAAATATTTGCTTCGAATATTGCAAAGACTTAGTTATGTCTGTGGTGTCACAGTGATTCAACCAATAAGATGGAAAATCTCCCTGCCACCATGTAAATCAGTTTGGCGTGGTTAAGGATACTTGCTCGCGTCAATATCTGTGTAATGCCGGTACATATCAAGCAATGAGTTTTCTAAGCTCCTCCATGTGTTTCTCACAGGTCCACCATGCTTTCACTACATAGCCAGTGTAGACACACTTACACCTGGACACACTTCTGTAATGCCCCTGGGACTTCTGAGAGGAACGTTTCCCCCAAACATGATGTGTGTTTTCGCCAACAGGAGTTGCAACATGAATAAATTCAAAATTGGGTATCTGGTGGAAATGGGCCAAGTGAATGATATGTTATTGGCAATAATGAGGTGTTGATATGAGCGTCATTATCACCGATGTCTTCCCCAGTCCTGAGATGTAAGATTACCATTAATCAATATTAAAGGTTGCATCAGTGATTCTAGGCTGGAACATAAATGATCACATTCATCTTTCCTTACGATCCGCTAACTGCCAAAACCAAAATAAATAGTATTCCAAACAATCACGATAAGGGGTGGGTGTTGCAGGGTTTTGTACTGCGTTCATGATAGTTTTTACTGGATGCACGCAACATGGAAGGGAGGGGCGAACTTGTTCTGTTTGTTTGGGATCTCGCTTCAAATACCAACAGAAGTGACGTCAACCAACATCGCTGATACTACCATTAACAGTAATTTATTGCACCCTAACTTAAAGTAAAAAATTATGCTGTAACATCTAGAGTAAAAGGTAATGAACTGGATATATCGAGGCAGGAGAGAGAAATTCATAGGTTATTAATAAGTAATTTGGTCAGCTTTTAACAATTACATAAATGGGATTTTATATTCTCCACCTGTCTTTTGGATTATATTTTGATTTCAAATTTCTGTCCAACTAAGCTTATTATGGCAAGTAAAAACTCAAAGTCTTGAAATACAAGAATAGATGTTGAAATTTGTGATCAGACCAATGCTCGGTTTGAGGTGTTCAGAGCTGCACAGCTTGGATATTAAAGCATGGCGACGACTTACTTTCACCTTGTAACATTGCGGGGGATCAGATTTAAAGTTATTTAATGTATTACCTACAAATATACTGCCAGTATATGCTGGTGATATTCCCCACATTATGTTCACAACTTGGTCTGTATTTCAGTTTTGGAATCCTAGTTCCTGGCCCCTAGTTTGCGCTGTTATTGTTAGGGGGGGATATTCACTGACCTTGGTGATGCCTTTGGTTCGACTAATATCTTCTTCAAAGAAACAGCAAAACAGCAATGGTGGCTTTTAGTAAGGATTTGTGTTTTCCACTGAAACAGTGCATTGTGTGTGAGCTAGGGTTTAAGTTGGACCTTTTTCAGGAAATGACACAAGCTGATGGCTTCATGTTGGCCTTCCATGGATTATGAGGCTTAAAATTGTCAATGCACAAAACCTTTCGGTACTGACAGTTTTCAAAGCTTTCTAGCCCTGTACATAATCTTAGTGTTCCGGCTATTATGATTGCTTTTGGTTTATATTAAACCTTGTGTTGAAGTTTCACTATCTTTGCCTTCCCACAAAAAAAAGAACATGGACTAATGTTCCTTGCTTGTTTATTTTGGTAACCATGAGCCCAGATTTTTAGCCTGATTCATTGTGGCTCAATTGTTGATGTCACTTCTGGTTAGCTTTTAGTTCCAGATATCCAGTACATTTGCAACCACCACTCATTTATCAGGGGTGTATGTGATTGTGTGTGTTGTGGTGGTGTGCGGGTTATGTGTGTGTGTATGTGTGTGTCTGTTGGGTGTGGGTGTGTTTGGTGGTAGTACACTTTACATCTTGTTTCCCTATTAGCCCAGGTAGAGGAACCCCCTAGAGAATGCACACATGTAACATAATGGAGAGTAATGAGAGAATCACAGTGTTTGCAGAGGAGTGTTGCAGCGCGACAAGAGGTCCAATCTCTCCTATTAAATCTGTGTGTTATTTAAGGCCAACCCCCTATGCACATATTGCTCAGCAAACCCTGGATACCTTCAAAGTGTTCAAACTCATTGTCAGTAACTGTTATACTATTGCGTTTCTATTTTTTACGTAACCATATTTACACAGATTCTCTCCCCCCACTTTTTTTCTTTTTTGATCTAATTATTCACACGCTTATATCACAACACTTCCTCTCTCTCTCTCTCTCTCTCTCTCTCTCTCTCTCTCTCTCTCTCTCTCTCTCTCTCTCTCTCTCTCTCTCTCTCTCTCTCTCTCTCTCTCTCTGCCCTCTCTGTGTCTATCTCTTGCCCCATGGGGCTCTGTAGGGCGTGCTGGAGGGTGTATCTTTCCTGTTTTTCTCATCACTCGTCCCCCAGCGCAATTTTCTCATTTTGTCAGCCTTTGATATCCATCAAGTTTGTCATCCTCCGAATGCAGACGGATCGCGCAGCCCGGCCCGGGATGTTTATCTTACGTACCCCGCCCTCCCCTTTCCTTCTATCAGCAATTGCTCTTTATCACTGTCCTTTTTATTTCTTCCTCTCGTTCTCTCTCTTCCTCTCTCTCCCTCGCTCTCTCTTTTTCGCCCTCTCTCCTCCCCCACCTTATCTCCATGACGTGGGCTTGTTTGATAACGGACGTCAGCTCCCAGCACTGTCAGCCGGTCCGTTTAACTCTCAGCATGCCTAAATCGGGACCGGGCCGCTCTCCAGAGCCTCTCTGAGAGACGCCCGCGCTTTCGGCCTGTGATCCATCGGCTCGGTGATCCATTGGCCTGGCCTCATCAATGAATAAAAATAGCGGGTCATTATTCAATCCCACAGAAGCCGTTGTAAAATTTTAAAGTGTTGCTAATGAGGTGATTAAAAAGTCTAAGCGAGGGAGGTTAAAATGTATTCTGATACTCGAACCCAGCCAACCCACTCACCTCACACACACAGGCGCGAGCACACAAGCAAACACGGCCACACACACACGGCCACACGGCCACACGGCCACACACACGCACACGTTCACACACACACACACACACACACACACACACACACACACACACACACACACACACACACACACACACACACACACACACACACACACACACACACACACACACACATTAATTTGCACAGAATCGCACACACACACTCAAACGCTTACACACAGATTCAATTTAGTCATTAATGAAAATAAAACTACCCCTGGCCACCACCACTCCTACTTGAACTCTGGCAACCCCGACACACATACACACACACACACACACAGACACACCAATAGACACACACACCTACACACATATATACACCCACACACATCGACACACATACACAGACTTCATTTTAGTCATTAATGATCGAGTAGAAACCACCATACCAAATACGGTGTACAAACTCACACTCATACACACAATGTCACACACTGTAATTTTGTTTACACTTGAGCTAATCTATATTATAATATATATATATATATATTTATATATATATTTATATATATATATATATATATATTTATATATATATATATATATATATATATATATATATATATATATATATTTTATATATGTATACATTGCATTGCAATACATTAAGCAAGGAATTATAGAAAAAGATTATAGTTGTCTGTGTGAGTGTATGTGTGTGTGAGAGGTGGAATGAGGTGGCGGAGTAAGGGACAGTGTACAAAAATGGACCAAGGAACGCCCGTAGGCCAAGTGTGTCTGTGTGTGTGCTCGCTTGAGTGCATGTGTGTGTGTGTGTGTGTGTGTAAGTGTGTTGATATGTGTGTAAGCCCGCAGCAGTGTGTAGAGTGGACCAGGCGTGTAGCTGTCCAGACACGCAGGCAGAGCGCTGAGCCCACTGGCTGGTCTGAAGCCGGAGTTCTCCATTAATAAAACACAGCAAGCGGAGGCCGCGGGTGAGATAGCTTCCCAGACAGCTGGACAGAGGTTCTCACAGCTCCGTGCCTGTGTGTGTGTGTGTTGTGTGTGTGTGTGTGTGTGTGTGTGTGTGTGTGCGTGTGTGCGTGTTTGTGTGTGTGTGACTCCTTGCGTATGAGTGTGTGTGGGCGGTAGTGCGTTCTACTCTGTGTGTGTGTGTGTGACTCAGTGTGTGTGTGTGCGCGTGCGTGTGTGCGTGTGTGTGTGTGCGTGCGTGTGTGCCTGCGTGCGTGTGTGCGTGCGTGCGTGCCTGGTACATCATTGTGTGACTCACCCTGTGTCTTTTTGTGTGTCTGTGTCCCAGTGTGTTTAAAATGATCTATCATTAAAAAAAGAACACAATGGGTCAGTCTGAATTATAAGGTTCAGTATCATTGGGCCACAAAAGACCTTTGTTCCATTGTAATCAGTTTGACACACGTGTGTGTGTGTGTGTGTGTGTGTGTGTGTGTGTGTGTGTGTGTGTGTGTGTGTGTGTGTGTGTGTGTGTGAGTGTGTGTGTTTGACATTTGTTTGTGTGTCTTTGTGTGTGTGCGTGTATCTGTGTGTGTGTGTGTGTGTGTGTGTGTGTGTTAAATTGTATTATAATAAGGATGCATGTGGATGTTTATAGTGGAAGGTTTGTGCGAAGATGTCAAAGTAAATGTTTCCTGTGTGTGCGTGTGCGTTTGTGTGTGTGTGTGTGTGCGTTTGCTTCCGCTGTCCTTGGCGAGTTAAAATAGGACAGGGCAGGAAAACGACGAGGAAACAAGCCATCCTACAGGATGCAGTGTTTAAAGGAGCACACACACCGACACACAAGTAGGCAAAAACTGACACATACATACTGACACCTACACAGATAAACACACCCGCAATCACACACACACGCACACGCAGTGACAAATACAAACATAAACCCACATGATCAGACAGAATCCCTTCTTTCATGCTCTCTGCCTTATCGCCTTGTCACCCTTGCTGGATTTTTCATTATGACTCTCTCTCTATTTCTGTTGTTATCCGTCCTCTCTCGACCGCTAGGTTCCTGACATTATCACATCTCGTCTAGGTTCTGGGGCCCCCACTGCTCTGGCCTGGCCGGCGTGCTGTGTATGTCTGTTAAGCTAAAGCTGTGAGTGTGTGTGTCTGTGTGTGTGTGTGTGTGTGTGTGTGTCTGTGTGTGTGGTGACTGCTGGTAAAGAGGTTTGGTCACAGTCGGAGTGGCAGCGGCAAACGCAGCTGAGGATTTAGAGCTTATTAAGAGCACCTGGGCCCAGCTGTTGCTCTCTGCCTACTATTCCCCCTCTCTCTTTATCTCCCTCTTCCTCTCCTTTATCACTCAGCCTCTTACTTTTTTTTTCACCTTCTCCTTTTATATCTTTTCTGTTCCCGTCACTCTTTCTCTCCCTGTTTTCTCTTCCTTTTTTCTCTCTCTCTCTCCCTCACCCTATCTCTTTCTCCTCTTTCTCTATCTCGCTCTGTATCCCTCTCTCTCCCTAAATCTCTCTCTTTCTCTCTCTCTCTCTCTCTCCCTCTCTCACTCCCTCTCTCTCTCTCTCTCTCTCTCTCTCTCTCTCTCTCTCTCTCTCTCTCTCTCTCTCTCTCTCTCTCTCCCTAGAGAGGGGTTTATGTTGTGGCTTTATTGCACAGCATCATGTGGTTATGCTCCCCCAACCTCAACCATGCTAAATGCCTTTGTGTGTGTGCGTGTGTGCGTGTTTGTGTGTGTGTATGTGTGTATTTGTGTGTGTGTGTGTGTGCATGGGTTTGTGTGTGTGTTTGCATGTGACCTAGATCCAGTGATTTGGGACCGACCACTTCCTCTGTTTGTTTTCCCATATTCAGCGGTGAAGAGAGAGAGAGAGGTAGAGAGAGATAGACTGGGATAATGAGTATTGGTGGAGATGCAGAAAGGGGGGGGGGGTGAAGAGAGAGTCGAGGTCACCTCACCTCGGCCCGGTCATCCTATGTCACTGTGATGACACAGTCTTCCCTAGTTCTGTGGAGTCCGGGGGTGGATAAGTCAGACATGTATTTACCATGGAAGTACTCAGGACCAATAGCAGCGACTCCCCACTGACCTCTTCAGGCCGTGCAACCCTCGCTCTATCTCCTTCTCTCTCTCTCGCACGCGGTGTGTGTGTGTGTGTGTGTGTGTGTGTGTGTGTGTGTGTGTGTGTGTGTGTGTGTGTGTGTGTGTGTGTGTGTGTGTGTGTGTGTGTGTGTGTGTGTGTGTGTGTGTGTGTGTGAGAGCGAGATACTGTGTGTGTATCTGTGTGTGTGTGTGTGCATGTGAATGTGTTTGTGTGTGTATGAGAGTGAGATAGAGTGTGTGTCTGGGTCTGCGTGAGTGTGCGACTGTGACCTTTGTTATTATTCCAGGGCCAGGAGTTCTGGAAAACAAGACGTCGGGTTTTCAGAGCCCATCAGCCTCCATGCAGCTGAACCGCTTATTGACAGAGAGATTATCGACTGCGCATTAATATATCATACCCCGAACGCAACACACATATTGTCTACCGATTCTATCAGAAGACCTTCTTTGACCCATGATGCCCCTCTGAACAGAACCTCATTCCAAAGCACAGCACGTGATTCAGCCTGACGCGATCAATGCATTTCAATGAGGGAAAATGCCAACATGCAGGCTTCGATAGAGTGCGTGTGCAGAGAGGACGTGGGAGAGGTCCGTCAAAGCCCTCAAGCTGTTCATCGCATTTAATCGAAACTTGATTTAACTTGAAGAAGTTGAACTAGGTCAATGCCCGGCGGTCCCGATTCTCCACAGACGCCGTCCTCGTGTCCTTTGAACCGGCGTTTCAGAGTAACCGGACCTGCCAGCAAACGCAAACTCATCCATTGTTTTTTAACGTATCTACAGCACTCCGTGTCCCGTCTCCGGGGTCCCCTGTTCCTCACTTTCATCATTGCTCGTACATCGTCATCACTTCCCGTCTTTCCTTCCGTTCCACCCCAGCTATCCCCTCTGCTCTCGTTGGTCAATGTTTATTTCCCTGAGCTCTCTCTCTCTCTCTTTCTCTCCTCTCTCTCTCTCTCTCTCTCTCTCTCTCTCTCTCTCTCTCTCTCTCTCTCTCTCCTTCTTTCTCTCTCTCATTCGTTCTCTACCTCTACCACTCCATATGTCAATCCCCCCCTCAACCTCTCCCTACCTTCTCCATGCAGCCCTCTCCATCGCCTCACCTCTGTCACCCCTCTCTCGTTTTCCCTTCCTTCCCTCTCCGAATGACCTTCCTTTTGTCCTCGAACCCCCCACCCGCCCTCCCCCTTTTTCCCTCTGTCGCTCTCGCACTTCCTGTCTTTGTCAGGGACAGTATTTCCAGGAATTATTCTTCAGAAGGAAGTGTTGGTTTCCGAACCCTTGATAACGCCTCTGTCGCTTTACGCCCATCTCCTTGGTTCCCCATAGGTGAGGGACCACTCAATCCTGTTGTTTTTTCTATACACTCTCCTTCATCTCTCGTGTATGTATTCGAAAGCCAATACCACTCTAGGGTTTCGGTTGCACATGCCCTTTCAAGTGACCGCATCACAGATCTTGCGTTCTGGCTTGATACTTGAACACAGTCTCTTTGGCCAAGTCTGATGATGGGAGCTCTCGTTCCCTGCTAAATATTCAAAACGCTTGCTGTTTTGAAGTTCCCCTGATTATTGTGGTTATTATAGTTTGAAATGGTATCGTATTTGTAGAGCGCACGACAACCGCACAGTGTTTTGGAGAGTATCGCGCTGATGACAGGGGTGAAGTTTCGTTTCATATTCAACTTAATTTTACGTTTTGGCACCGAATGGCAAATGCTGTATATTAAGTGAATTACAAATATGGAAATATGATTCAGAACAGAGTGCTCTACTCATGCATTACTTTCCAAAATACTTCTTTAATTTAATTTTTCCACGGTAGTACCCTGTGCATACTGGGAGCCTTGTGCCTGAATTTATGGCATTGGTTTTAATGAATAGTTAATAGTTAATAGTTAATAGTTAATAGTTAATAGTTAATAGCCAGTTACCCGTGCCCAGTTTGCTGTTCACACTACTAGGATATCCTTGGAAGGCGAATTGGTACATCAGATCAAAATGTGAGCAACAGCCGATCTGGAAATGACAGTAAAAGTTTCCCACGGTTATCGAATCATAAACTGTGCCCTGTAACCAAGGCCTTTTCATAAATTGTTGTCATTTACCAACAAATTAAAATGTTTGTTTGAAAATGGCAGATGACAACCCTTTCAATTAAAATTGATGTCATGATGGGACGATTTATTTTGGTTGATAATGGTGGATATTCCTATTTTAGAGCAGAACTGAAGAATAACACCACAAACCACCAATATTATGACAGTATTCACAGAATTATCCCTAATGGCTGAAATTTCCCTCAATGAGTATAACATTGTCAGGGTCTATCCATTGCTACCGTTATACTGGAACATGTTGTGGGCCACGTGATACCAAGTCAAACCCCATGTATAATTGTATTAATGACTTCAAAGCGCAAAGTGAAGCTTTTCTAAAGCATTCTTTACGCCGCAAACCGTCTAGCAAGACATAAACGCTGCCCTCATGCATTTCAATTGCACTGCAACTCCCTGCAGTCATATTCAGCGTTGTCATAATCTAAAGGAGTACTTCAGAGTCAAATTTACATTTTTTTCCCCCTGGTGGAATCAAACTATCATGGAATGTGCAAAAGGGACTTTGTGACGTTCAACTGGTAGTAGTGGGGGCCGCACATTTTCATCACTGGTAGCTTTATGTACAGATGTACTTGTCAGTCCTACAGAGATATTCTTTCAGATGATTCCATCCAAATCCTGGTGACCCACAGGCCGATCTTGCAAAATCCCAATACTTGGTGGATTCACATCACTTGCTCCTCAGATCCACACAAACCTTCGGAAACCCAAAATAGTTTTCTCCCATTTTGACATCTTTAATACAGCCAACTTGGCAAGGCCGATTGACATCATCAGATAGCCGGATTTCTTGTGATCGACAAATTTGAGTGAATTTTGCCAAGATTGAAATAGATGGAATTCAGCAGAATATATATAATAGATAGAATAGAAAATAGATTCAAAAGGGTTTATTGTCATAAGCATACCATTTAAAGTAGCAGTTAGTGGCAATATATATAGTGGAATCTATGGATACTTGCTACTGTAGGCCTATGTATTTATTGCAAGTCCAATTCCTTGAAAATTGACTTGGCAGAACAAAATCTGACTCTGATTCAAACTGCCATTTTCCTTGAGGCAGTAGCAGCAAGTGGAAAATACACAGACCAGATGATTAAACGACTTCACCATTTGAATAGGCTCAAAGGCCCTATGTGTCATCTACAGCTTGTATGTGTCAGATTGTTTTTGTTAGGGCATGTATATCGAAAGGTGATTACAGTGTGAACAAAGTGAGACATCCACACCGCCGAGAGAAGATGAATATATAGCCTGACCCCTCAGGCAGGCCAGGGTGAAAGGGGTGATGGGATTTTTTTCCAGGCTGCTTTTCTCAGACCAAACACCAATACTACTGGGTCACGCAGTGCGTTCTCATAATAGGAAAGCCCATGAAAAATAGATGTTCTCCTTGTCAAAAACAAAAGCGAAAATCGTGTCCCTGTGTTGTTACTGTGAGATATATTAAAGATCCGGGGCCTGGGGAAGGTTCCGGAAAACAGCCTTGGTTTAATGATAAGATAACTGTTTGTGTTTCAGGGCCAGAGCCAGTCGACCCGCTGATGGGTGCACACAGAGCCAAAGAAACCCACAGTGGGTGGTAGTTCCGTCTGTATTTTGCACCAGACATGTTATTCCACTCTGATAATGGGGGGTGGATATCTAATTTGACTAGCTCGCACTCTCACTGAGCTCTTGCAGCCTATCCCAAAGAGGGAACAGCCTGTGCGATTTTTGATGATCTGAAAATGCTAGCAGCCAGCAGCGGCCTTGGCAGAGAGGTGCAGCGCTGATGTTGTGGTTCTGGATGTTATCTTAGCAAGCACATCCTGGGTCAAATGTTGCGGACGGTCTTTCTTCTCGTCCTAACCACTCCCTCGCTTGACCACAGAAACCTTACTGTGTGAAAGAACGATCAAATCCTGAGCGTTCTTATGCATTTTTAAGTAATCTTTGTGGAATAGTGTTACATCTTTCTTACATTTTAAGCTTTTCATGTATATGAATTCACTGCAAGTCACTTTGGATCAAAGCTATCGGCGTAATGACGAATGAAAAATAGAAAGAAATTGTTTCTAGAAGCACCTATTTGAAAATGTACCATTGTGCTCTATATTAATGCAGAGGCAGGAAAATGAAAGGTTAGTTTTAATTGCAATTTTGATGTAGTGAACAGAAACAAACACATACACACGTGCACACACACACACACACACACACACACACACACACACACACACACACACACACACACACACACACACACACACACACACACCACACATTTTTTTACATTGAACATAAAAGTATACTTTCATTGGCGACTGACCCCGAGGGCATCACAGGGAGGGGTATAACACAGCACGAAACAAACAACAGAACATACATTTTGTGATAGAAGTGCAGAAAGAAAGCATGGACAAACACACACCCAAACATACACACAAGCCTCTCCCTCAAACACACACACACGCACACGCACACGCACACGCACACGCACACGCACACACACACACACACACACAGCGCGATAGCAAACCACAACTCTCCCGGCCCTTGTGCCCCGACACACTGGTCCCCCCCGACCGTAATGTTTCAGTTTCTGTTATAATAAACTCTTATTGGTGTGAAATATGGATCCCCTGTCCATACACGCCCTGAGCAGAGGAGGAAGGGGGCAGAGAGAAGGCATTAAATATTGAAGGGCACACCATTAGGAGGTTCCTCGCGGCACGCTGGCATGTCATTATTCTCTGTGACAGACTTCTGGCCAATCCCTCGGCTTCAAATGCGCGCGTTTCCTGAAAGCCTGCCAGTGACATCATCATCATCGTCTTGCCTAATGAGCTCTCAGCCGGTTGGCCTCTAGATCACACTTAGACTGGCTTATTTACTCAGCAACACCGAGCCACGGTTTGTTTTTGAAACCCCTCTTCTTATTATTTTCATAAGCAAGACAATCTTTTTGTCGACGTCTCATGTAAAGTGTCAATCTTTAAGTTGTGTTGACAAGTGATGACTGCTTATGAGGCGAGTGGAACGCCGTGAAATGGAACGACGCTGGAAAATGTCATCATGCCGTAACTGCCCACTCAACAAAATAAGCAGGCAACTGAAAACAAAGGCCTTAAACGAACATTGAAAGATACAGGAAGTCACACATTAAAACATCAGTCACTTGAAAAAGTTGTGAAAAGGATAACGAGTTTGACTTGCCAGCAAGCCGCTGAGTTTGAATGTGTTGTTTTGTTGTGGCCTTGAAACTAATGGCTAATGGTAATTATCACCCATTCAATATTGTCTGCCGTTTAATTAGTGGATCTAGCCTGGTGGACCGACCACCGCTGTTCCACAAAGGACATTGTGCTCAAGTCATTTAATTCAGGGAGAATTGTTCAATGTTTTCTCCAAAAACTGCCAAAATAAAGGCCCTTTTTAATTGGCATTTGTTGGAGCTCAACAAATACCAGCAATCACAGCCTGATGCTAAAGCCAATATAGCAATGCCTTATGTTAGCATTCTTCCAATGGCTGATAAATGCATTTCGAATCTCTTCTTCTGTCTACATATACCAATTCAAGGCAATTTCACACCATTAGGTTAGGGTGACAATTGGTGCTGTTTACTTTCAAATCATTTATCCTGCAAAACATGACTTTTTTTTTTTTTTTTTTACATCAAAACAAGATTTAAAGATTTTACAATTGTTTTTTTCTTCGGATTGTCTGCTTCAAATAGCTTAAACCTCAGGCCCCATAGCGCACTGCTGTTTGCCAGATTTGGATTAATCAGGTTTCAATTGGTTGTCTATCCTCCACAAGCATTGTCCAAGAGCTATATCCATATTCACATCCAGCTTTTGTTACATTACTAACTTGGGAGGTTGTACCATGCCTGAAAAGCCCACTGCAGTCTACATCTTTACTGGCATGCTAGGCTTTCATAGGGAGATAGTCCACTCCACATTACTGTGTGTCTATTTATACAATTTCACAATCAATCTTCACATTGAAATGATTCACATCTACTGTATATAAACCAGTTTGTTGTTGTTGTTGTTAATTTTGTTAATTCAACAAACAGAACAATACAAAACAGCACAATAGGGTCCTTTGAAAAAATAAATAAAAAGGGGGACTTGCAATAAAACATAGTAGGTATAGCATCTAATGGTTTGCACTCACACAAACCCACAGTGTGCTACAGTCGTAGAGATTACATTGTTGTTGTTGTACTGAATACAAGAGGCGTTGGTGGGAGACAGTGAGGAAAACGTCCATCCTTTTATCTATGTGCGGGCCTTTCAACCGGCAAACAATCTTCAACACAGCTGGAGTGAGATTTATTCGGCGCTGGTCCCCATGCTGAACACATTTGTGGATGCAGATGGGCTGCCCTGGAGGTGAACGTACAGGGACTGAAGGTCCGTGAAGTGCTTAGACATGTAATTATATAAAGTCAGACAATATCAGTTGCGAGTGTCTCACTGGTAGACACCAGTAGACAAGTGTGTGGAGCAGTGAGATGAAATGGATATCACAAACTGAGAGATGAGGGAGCGAGGAGGTAAGCAGAGGTGACAGAGAGAATAAATATATGCAGATGAGTCCAGTCTTTCCAGAGGAAATCTCCCAGACGCCCTGGTTCAGATGCTCACGGCTGTTGTAACCCTGAGAGGGCAGTTACTTTATCGAAGGGGGCTCGTTGCCTCTACACAGTTTTCTCCCGCATTCCGATAATGCAGACAGCTCTGCCGGCCAGACCCTGTAATATTCATGCAAAAAAAATAATTCTTATGACTCAAGGCTGTTCAGACTGTTGGTCAATTATTCATGGAGCACAGAAATGTATCCTGATTGAAGTTACTTTGAACTCAGGGCATCGCGTTTCACTGAATTCACTCTCTCCCTCACTCTCTTTTTCTCTCTCCCTCTCTCTATCTCTCAATCTCTTTCTCTCTCTTTCTCCCTCTCCCCCCTCCCTCTCTCTCTCTCTCTTTCTTTATCTCTCTCTTTCTCCCTCCCCTCCCCCCCTCTCTCTCTATCTATCTCTCTCTCTCTCTCTCTTTCTCGCTCTCTCTTTCTCCCTCTCCCCCCCTCTCTCTCTCTCTCCCTCTCTCTCTCGCTCTTCGTTTGAGAATAATTTCCTCTGTTGCTCTTTCTTTTCCATCTTTCGTCTGTCTTTCTTTCTTGTCTTTTCTATAGCTCTCACTCTTTTACGTTTACTCACACTCGTTCTTTCTCACTCTTCCCTACACTTTTTCTCTCTCACACGGTCTCCATCAATCTTTGCTTGTTGGTCTCTGTTGCGCTCTCTCCTTTCCTTCTTATCCCTTTCCCACCTTCCCTTGTTCTCTCTCTTGTATCTATCTATGTTGCTCTCTCTCACTTTATATTTCCCTCTCATCATATCTCTCTCTCTGTGTGTCACTTTCTCACTTTTATCCTCATAGCCGATGTAATGTTTCACAGAACCGAACAGTTTCTCGCGCTCTCGCTCCCTAAAAGGATCTCTGGCTGTTAATTTATACCTGCCTTAATTATTTATAACATAAAGTCTATTTCTGCTAAATGAATCTCACATAGAGCCTTAATAGCTAGTGAACTGTATCCGAGATTTTGCACATAGCGCTAGCTCATGATTCTCAAGCTTAAGACATCAGCAGATGATTCAAATGTTAGATTCACTCCTCAAATCTTATACCATGAATACTGACAGTGTTGATTGGAAGGAAACACATCGTTCAGTTTGTCCCATGACCATGCATGTCTTCATCTGGGGTAGGCTGACCAGCCTCACTTTGTGGACATACATCTAGAAAACAACTCATTGCACTGCACTCAACCCTAAATGAAATGTGTCTGCTAAAGTAACAAACTATTAAATAATTACAGAGGGTAATGGTTCTTCTGTGTGTTGTTGAACAACATATAAAAAACTCGGATGAACCTTAGATTACCCTGAAGCTTTTTAATCTGTCACAGTGTTCTTACACCCACCCCGCTTATTTCGGATTAGCCCTAAAATACAGCAGACATTATTTTTTGTCAATTTTTCTTTATCCCTCTCAAGACCCTTAAAGCGCTCTCCCTTGTATCGTTAGTAGTAGTAGAACATAACTTACACAATACTTTCTTAAATATACTGGATACGATTGGCTTCATACATCTCTCCATTAATCTAGCAGTACAATGGTAGTACAATCTGCAAGTAGCCGGTTTAACCCATCTAGACCACTTTCACACGGAGCACCAGTGCAATCGTTTGTCCTTGTCACCAGAAGAAGCTGACTTATAAATATGCCAGTGCGTCCTAACGCGGCGAACAGGCGGAAAGCTTTTGCAGTGCTGAAGCACCGTGCTAGACTGTGTCCGGTGGGACAAGTGTGTTGGTTATTTCCTAAGAGCATCGTTTATTACATCTATCTCGCTCCCTATCACGATAGATCCACAAATGCTACAACACAAGACCGCACGCACGCACGCACGCACGCACGCACGCACGCACGCACGCACGCACGCACGCACGCACGCACGCACGCACGCACGCACGCACGCACGCACACACACACACACACACACACACACACACTCATTCTTATTCATCCCTAAAACGTGGTTCTTACATAACCACACATATATCAAGTAAATTAAATTCAAAGCATGCACGCAAACAGACTCAAACACACACAAACACCCATACAGACACATATACACACACACAAACACACACATATATAACTCGCTTAAGATAAATGATCCCGCCTCCACATGCTTTTTTTCCAACTTAACCAGATCTCCAGTGATCTGAGACGTGTCTTTATTTGTGCTAATAATGTTGAATGCCAGGCTCCTGTCACTTAGCTGGTTCCCTTTCTGCTACCATCAGGGGAATTCAAAGCCAAGGGGGCTGAAGGAACTACGTCTCACAGACAGTCAGCAGCAGGGCGCCCAGGTGAGAGTCGCACAGAGTTCACCCTATCATGCTCCCACAACACGCTCTCTCCCGCTCCTTCTTTCCGATCGGGTTTCCTTCTCAGGAACTTTCCTCCGCCTCTCTCGCTCTGAGTCATTCCCTCTATCTCTCTCTCCTCCTCGCAACAACGCTTCTCCTTACAGCTTTCTGTAATACAAGAGAGACTCGCGGTGGCCGTCCTGGTGTTGCGTTATATCGCCGGGTTGGTGTCAAATTAAGCCTTTTGAACACACATGCATGTTCATACACAGACAGACACACACACACGCACACTTACACACACACAGACGTGTCACTCCATCTCCCATGCAACCAAGTGTGTGTTTGTGTGTGTATGTTGGCATCACTTGTGGCTAAACAGTGCAAGTGGGCGTGCAGCATGGCCTCCCCTGAAATGTTTTGTGTGTTCATGTATGCACACACAAATGCACACACACACACACACACACACACACACACACACACACACACACACACACACACACACACACACACACACACACACACACACACACACGGCTGTGTGAACGTGTCCCTCTCAGTGTCTCCCTATTCGACGTCTCTGTCTAACACTGTTTGTGCAGCAAGACATGAATTGAACCAGTAGGAATGCCGTTTTCCTCGGTCCCTCTCACTATCAGGGTGTTTGTGATTGTTTACTTGCATTGCTGAGCAGCCATCTCCCCATGCATTGCCCAGAACTCCAACATGAAGGCACACCATGTAAAATATTTACACTTTGGCAGGAAGTAAACAAGGCACTGCTTGGAACCGATCCGACAGTTTTTTCTTTCGGGGCGAGGACATGAAAAAGTCAGCCTGTGCCCGGGAGAATATAAAGAGAAATTGGCGAGCCCTGGTTATGTTCAATCATAGATATCTATATGTGTGTGTCTGTGTGTGTGTGTGTGTGTTTGCGTATGTGTGTGTATCAGATCCTAATCATCACGAGCAGTGTGAGCAACATGTGTCGCCGTGCCAACGTTGTCGGTGACATCTCCCCCCCCCCCAACCACCCCCCATCGCCATGAGTTCGCATCAGAGGATGACTATGGATAGAGTCACAAACAGAGCTTGTCACAGCCCCGTATTTTCAATCTTAAAACATTAAAGCGTTTCCTTGCTTTAATGTTTCATAACCCCTAGCCAGTATTATTTAAATTCCTGCCTGCAAAAAAGAATAGGAAATGCGTTAATATTCTCTTCTAAAATTCGAGGAAAAAATCACACTGCTAACAAAGACCCTAGATTGAACGTTGCACCCTTCTTTAATGTACACCGTTGTAATGTGCTTTTAATCAGTTCGGAAAACTGTAGTTTCATCAGCAGCAGCCTGGTAACCATGGAAACCCTTAATTAAAGGAGGGAGAAAGCCAGGAGCCGTTTGCGTGGTGCTGTTGGCGCTGGTGGTGGTGGTGGTGGGGGTGGTGGTGGTGGTGGCTGCCTCTGCTTTGGGTGTGCGCTAAGTTTTATCTTGCTCCCTCTGATTAGCATATTCCATCATGTTAAACAAATATGAGACAATGATGGCCTCTGGGACGGCGGAGGAGGCGCGTGTGTGCGCTGAATACAACATCAAGATCATGTCTCTGTTCGCCACTGCTGTCGCAAGAGAACGACTTCATCTGGACCGATGCCGCTCTGCTTTAGGGATTTGGTTTCATTTAGGTCTCTGTATGTATATGTGTATAAAAGTCCATGATGATACGAAATGGAGAGAAAGGGTGTTTAGGACATGCACCTTTTTTTATACTGTTTTACCTGAAGGTTTAGGATTAGCCTCCCGAGTTTTCTAGCTGCTATGATGAGATGCTGTTGCTTCCTTAGCTCCATTGATGCTGCTGTTGCGCACGACGCGGACTGTGATGCTAATTGGCTGATATGCGCGCCGCTGGAGCGATGGCGCGGGAGGGCGGTTATTACCCTCTCGGCTATGTGCTGCGGAGATGTGCATCCCGATTCCAGTGTCGGCACCCCTGCTCCCTGCCTCTCTATCAATACAGGCTCTTTAATAAATAACTAGCTCCTTATCGTGCTGCTGATTAAAAATAAAGAGGTGAAGGGATGGTAAATGTAATTACTACCATGGGAGTTCTTCTCTGGGTTTGACCAATCACCCGACCAACTCAGGGCTGTAGTGGGCATGCTCTGTGGCTATGGCCATGGCTCCTCAGTCTCTCTCCACTTGAGCCAATGACTGACATTCCCTTCCTCTACACATCTATATACCATTTAAACACTAACGCATTTAGCAGACATTAACAAGAGCTGAACAATAAATTCAGCTGAATATACTGTGCCTACATATGCATCTATGTATTCATGCTGAACCGCTACATCAGTATCCTGCCCGTCTTCCTCTTTCCCTCTCTGTGGTAAGGGAGACAGACTATGGGGCCAAACTTTTATCCAACTTTTTTTTTGTTTTAATACTGTGGCCTCATGTTTCACGATCTGCTATACACGAATCCGACAGCTCTGTGTGGTTCTCCTTCTTGCGGCGGCCGCCATTACTGCGGTGGTCATAGTGACTCAGTGTCTGCTGCTGCTGCTGGGTGACGGCAGCATTGTTATTTGGGTTTGCTAGACGTTGAAACCGTCGGGCAATGGCCCCCAGTTGCTGATGAGGGTACCTCATGTGGTTGCCGATCTTATCGTTGTTAAGAAGTTATTAACCAAGTCAACGTGTTTGTTTGAGCAGAAACAAACATGTCCGCCTACCCCAGATAAAAACATGCATGGGTCATGGGACAAACTGAAGGATACATGTGTTTCATGCACTCAAGAGCTGCTCAGGCTCTTTAAGTAACGTTACATCAAAAGTAAACTTTTGGAGTAGAAAAATGTACACCTTCTAGGTCAGCTTTCAATCAAACACAGGCGAATTTCAGGCAGTAGTCACCAACACCGTAATGGCGACCTGACTTATGTTACTTCCCCGGATTCCTGTCTATCACAATATTACATTGTCATTGTCGTCGTCTTGTGATAACCTCTCTTTGAAACAGTAGTTTTAATAGCGTCAATCGTCCCACTCGCTGTGTTCAAGCGATTTTTTATGCAACACAACGCAGTGACGCGGTCGTGTGTACGTAACGCCACGCCCTCCCTGGTAGGTGCTCGCGTGGAGAGGACGAGCTCAATACGGGGCCTTTTTAGCCGGGGAAGGTTGCCAAGCCGACGCGCTCTTCTCCCCAAGGTGTGTCCTCCTCTTGCATCAGAGCAGAGCTCGTGCACGGCGACATACAAAGACTCAAACCAGTCGGGGGTCCCGGCGAATGACAGCGAGACGCGAATAAGCGGGAATGAGGACGACCAAAAAAAGAGAAGGAGTAGAAGAAAAGCGAGGCGTCTAGTCACGGTGCTCACAGGGGCCCGTCGCGTCCCTAGTAATTGCTGTCATTATGGCGTGTACTTGTCCGTTGATGCTTCCTGTTTAGAGGGAAAAGTATTTCATCGTCCCATTCTGCCTTGTTTTTTTTCCGCCCGCTCGCATTCTTTTTGCATCCTAGGCACGTTGCCACGGCAACATCCAGTTTCTGTGACAATTGTCACACGATTGGAAGTGAAACAAATTGGGCCGGAAAGGAGAGTGGGGCTGGCGGTGTGAAACGGCTAGCGTTTTAAAGTCTGTTTTCGTACATGGGGAGGGGAGGGGAGGGGGGGTGGGGACGCTGGGGGAACGGCGCGATGGGAGGGGGGAATGGGGGGAGGAGGGGAGGATGGTGGAATGGAGGCTGGTGTTACCGCCCCGGGCGGCGGCGGCGTATCCGAGGGCAGTGTTCAACGCACACCGGTTATTGGATGGAATCAGTGGAGAGAGTCATCGATGGAGAGAGCGTCAGGGGGATGAGTCGGAGCTGGAGATGGGAAGGGGGGCGGAGGGGTGAGGAAGAGAGAGAGAGAGAGAGAGAGAGAGAGAGAGAGAGAGACGGTGGTGAGGAGAGCGAAAGAGAGACAGTGGTAATGAATGAGAGAGGAAGAGAGAGAGGGAGGTAAGGAAAAGGAGAGAGCAGGGGAGAGAGGGTAAAAGAGAGAGAGTGGGAGGCTTGAAAAACATGGTAGATGGCAGGTTGATACTGGGGGGGGAGGAGGGGGTGAGAGTGTCTGAGAGGTGAATTAGAGATCCAGGAAGAAGGGAATGAAACTGAGAGGATGGGAAGTAATGTAATGGTAGAAATGAGAGACAGCGGTAGAAACAAAGAAGCAGTAGAATCAGAGTGTGTGTGTGTGTGTGTGTGTGTGTGTGTGTGTGTGTGTGTGTGTGCGGAGGGGGAGTTCGAGGTGAATCGGGGGAGAGCGCCTGCCCGCCTGACAGCCCCCACCTGTAGACACGAGGACAGGGGAAGACGTTTGAAGTCGAGACAGGCTGCTCATCTACCAGGATCACGGATGACAGATCGGAGATAGGTGAGGGTGGTGGGTGTGTGTGTGTGTGTGTGTGTGTGTGTGTGTGTGTGTGTGGGGGGGGTCCCAGCAAGGCAGCGAAGGAAGTGGGCTATGAGAACAGAGATTAACGGGAATGTAAGTATCAGTAGGGGGGGAAAAGGGAATGCGATGGCCGAGAGAGCGAGCGAGAGGGAGCGAGAGACGGAAGGGAGAAAATGTGTCTAATGGCACTGGGGAAGACGAATGTAGAAAAAGAGAGCTTGATCCATGTAACAAATTTCGTTTTGCCACGGCTACGCCTCCGTCTTAGCCCTAATTGCATTACTTAAATCCCCAATACAAAATATTTTCATAAGCACGCCGCTGAAAGTGCGAGGCGCACGGTAATTGCACGCCTGCTACAGTATAATACTCAGTCCTCTGCAGGTTATAACCCTCCCCCCACTGCCAAGGCGGCGGCGGGGCCTGGGCTGTCGCAAACACATACAATTAAACACATTAATGGGTCTCGGATTACGCGGCGATCGGCGCATTATTGCCTCCCACGCCGTGGCATATCGAGACGAGATGAGGCGATGCGCGGCTCTCAGCCACCGTTTACCCGCCCCCCCAGCGCGACACGCTAATCCCGCCAGTAGCGCTTCTCCGAAACAGCCCTCACGACACGCGAGTCAAAAGAAAACTATTAGGTGTGATTTCTTTCTGAGTACGTCCCCCCCCCCCCCCCCGCCTTGCCTTCACTCAGGCTGTGCAGAGCTAGTATGTGTGTGCTCGTTTTTTTGCGGCACACACATGCCCACGTGTGGCGTTCCCTGTTTCTGGGAAGCGCCGCAGGGCTTGCCGGTGCGGTTCTTCTGACGTGAGAGGGTGTGCGCCGCGGCTAGCCCTAAGCTGCAGCCTGGGCTCTGCTGGGCCGCTGAGCACGGAGCTCTGTCAGGAAACAGAAGGACTGGAGAACAAACAGACTTCATCCTCCTTGTGGTGGTTGTTGTTGTTGTTGTTGTTGTTGTTGTTGTTTTACTCGTGAGGTTTAAAGGTCGAGACCCGCATGCTGGACTACCCACCGGTACTCCAGAGCTCGAGCACGGGATCCTAAGCAGTATCAGATACAAACCAAACAACTGATGCCTTCATTTCTGCTGCTGAACACTGCGCTGTGCTATGCTAGTCCACACTGTTCTATTCCGAGCTATGGTTTGCAGGTCTACTATGACTATGCCAGGTTGTCTACACAGTCTTAAGTACAGACACTACTAGTAAAGACGCCTATGTTGTAAATTTTTTTTTTTAATTTAATCCTTGAGTAAGATGCCATGGACCTAACTGCTCCTTAATGGCATGCATCTAAATTCACTTTTACGTGCTATAGAACCCAAATTCATGGTTTTCATTTATTTTGATGTCTGGGGGAATCAGCTTCTCTGACACTTATTGTACAATGCCACGATGTGTGCCACTTTTCCTATACATCATTGCTTATTATAACACTCATACTACACAATGACGGTACTAAAAAGTATCACAATTGGGTCATTGCCATGGGGATAAAACGCCCCCGCCCTTCGTAGAACTCTTATCATAAAACGCATCGAATTAAAAACTATTTCTCTCTAGAGCTGTAAGTCCGTTCTGGGTTATCGCACAAGGCAGCCCCCATGGAAGATTTCCTGCTCCATATATAATATATATAATAAAGGGCTGATTCTAAGTTAACGAAGACGCAAAGATTCTTACTTTCATGGGGTTATACTCCAATTAAAACATACTTATGAATATTATATTCAATATCTGCCAAGTCCATTCATCTCGATGTCACTTAATTCTAGAGACTGCATCTTTAATGTGAAGTGACTTTGATTTGATTTGATTTAACTTGACTCTGCGCTATTACGCAACACAATGATTGACAGCTCCCCGTTGAGACACTGCGGCGGAGCTTTGCACTACGCACACGGACAAGGTGTCTGCTTGACATTTTCCTCGAGGGCGGCTGTGCCTCTGTCCTCCTGTTCAATGCACACACTCTTTCTCTCTCTCTCTTTTCATCTCTCACTTTCTCGCTCTCGCTCTCTCTCTCCTTCAATCTCTCCGTCAGTAGGCATGTCACACAACGTATTCATTAGCCTTCTCGCCCGTCGCCTGATAGGCCAATCATTTCCTCAGAGACGTACCACTCACGAGCACACAGAGGGTATAGATACACACTGAGGGTATAGAGACACTCTGAGGGTATAGATACACACTGAGGGTATAGAGACACTCTGAGGGTATAGATACACACTGAGGGTATAGAGACACTCTGAGGGTATAGAGACACTCTGAGGGTATAGATACACACTGAGGGTATAGAGACACACTGAGGGTATAGAGACACTCTGAGGGTATAGAGACACTCTGAGGGTATAGAGACACTCTGAGGGTATAGAGACACACTGAGGGTATAGAGACACACTGAGGGTATAGAGACACACTGAGGGTATAGAGACACTCTGAGGGTATAGAGACACTCTGAGGGTATAGAGACACACTGAGGGTATAGAGACACACTGAGGGTATAGATACACACTGAGGGTATAGATACACACTGAGGGTATAGAGACAAAGGGTATAGACACACTGACGGTATAGAGACACACTGAAGGTATAGAGACACACTGAGGGTATAGATACACACTGAGGGTATAGAGACACACTGAGGGTATAGAGACAAAGGGTATAGAAACACTGACGGTATAGAGACACACTGACGGTATAGAGACACACTGAAGGTATAGAGACACACTGAAGGTATAGATACACACTGAGGGTATAGAGAGAGAGAGAGAGAGAGAGAGAGAGAGAGAGAGAGAGAGAGAGAGAGAGAGAGAGAGAGAGAGAGAGAGAGAGAGAGAGAGAGAGAGAGAGAGATGGGAGAGAGGATGGGAGAGCGAGAGATAGAGAGAGGGAAATAGATTGAGAGAGAGATAGACTGAGTCGGAGATTAAACAATAGAGTAAAAAGAAAATATAGGGCTTCAGTCGATTTTTTATCATGCCGGGGAACAATCTGAAGGTAGACATCTCGTGAAAGTACCATCCATACATGTACTTCCAAAGAACGAAGCTGCTCTTGTCTTCTTGTCAGACCAGATAAAATAAGGCACTAACGACAATGCGGGACTTTGAGGGCCAGAGGCAGGGCTGATGTCTGCCGCAGCCAGAGCGGAGGCGACCTCACGCTTAAGCAGCACAGCCGACAGTAGCGACAAAATAATGGCCTCATTCACAAAGACATATTGACAGCATAGCTCGTCAACAAGCGCCGCTTAGGAGTGTAGCCAAAGACTGCGCTCCCTCACTTTATTAGAGGTGAGATGTGACAGTATGGGCACGGCAGCATAGCAACACACTACGTATCGTCCCTCCGCCGAAGGCAGCTTCAGATGAAGAGAGTCGGAGTGTCGACAGACCAGCGCGCGCTCTTGGGGAACAAGAGGAAATGAATTTTTGTGTGTTTTTTGTTTTTCTCTGAACTTTTGTGTCATGTCTTTAAGTTGGAAAAAATGTGTGCAGGCAGCAGGTCTTTTCTGTGCGATGCAAGGGAAAACAGAATGGCTGGAATCTCACGAGAGGATACTAAGTGCTTGGGTTTCAGAATAGCACCATCATTAAAGTCAAGATCAAGGCTGCCCTGGATTGGGCTCACAGAACCGATTCCATACGAGCTCAACATGCATACAACCCTGCATACATATTTAAACGGCAGGAATTGTTTATCAAGAGTTTGCACTTCAGAAAGTCACTTGACTGTTGAGTTGACATACATGATGTTCCATTACATGCTTCACATGTGCATGCAAAATTTGTTGTCCTACATATGCAAGTATTGACGCCAAGAAAGAAAATGGTACAAACCTTATTATTGAATTTATTAGGTACCTACATTAACTCAGTAATTCAATGAAGTCAATTCAAAAAGGCAAATTGAAAAGCATGTCTAAATGGTCCCCGTCTGTTTTCTATTATCATAGGTTATAGTTGCTATTTTACCAGCATGCCGCTGTAACCTCACAAGATTGGGGTTTAGCAGAACAAAACTCTGATATTGTATGCGAAATGCAGAGCGTTTTTCATTATAGGTCCCATTGAGTTGTGACCGTTTCTCAAGCGTTTACGGATTGAGGGAGCAGCCACTGGCATGGTAATGTTAAGAGACAACTGAAATAATTAATTATCTTCTTACCGTGAATCACGGTAATGAACTACAGTTGTTAACCTTCAATGGCCAATGATGAATTGTCGGTTATTGCATTTCCGATTTCCATTTGTTCACTGCGGGGGGAAAGAAAACCTGTGCATGTATCATATTGTCATCTTAATTTATTATCCTCCTCTTCCACGGTATGTCTACAAATCAAAATGTCTACTGATTTACTCGCTGCTTTTCTTTCAGTAATGCTAACCTTGGGCTAGTATCCAGGCTAGTGGAGAGCCAAATCTAACTCTTCTTCAGGCTTAGTGCCAAAACTAGTACCCAATATCAGAGTTTCCAAGGATGTTCGAAACTAGCTTTATACTGCAGCTATAAATACTTGTGTGACTGCTCTGCGTTGATTAAATTGACTAGTCTTCTCCCCTTTTAGTCATCCAGTTCATTCATTTCTGATAAAAGAAAAGTCAATATCCCATCAGGGTTCTCTGTTGCGCTCCCCTGACCAGCTTTTACATCCAAATTATAAACAAAGTTTGAAAGCAAACAGACACAGTTACACTGCCAACATACAATATAAAAAACATACACATTGGGGGTTGACCATTGATTGAATGAATAGGGAGAACATAACATAAAAAGGATCTACTTGAAAAACACACCTCTTCATATCACGATACACATGTTTCACGGACAATGAAAGATGTGTTGGGGTCGAAGACACTGCTGGAAAATATGACACGAAGTGAGCTCCGGAAATACTCTTCCTAATAGGCAAAAATAATAAATGAATTAAGAAATTATAAGTTAATTTATAAATTATTCGAGAATAAAATGCTGGAGAGTTGTTGGGTAATTATTATGCGCAAGCAATTTCCACAATCCTTTACCTGCATAAAAAATAATTATCTCCTTATTGGTCACACTTTAATTGAAAAAAAATTGGTAGCAATCAAAGGGGATTTATCCCTGTGATTTATCACAGGGATAAATCACACCCAGACAAAAAAATCGTTTTAATTTCTGTAATTTTCTCCTATTTCCAATTTTACAGAAAGCGTTTGGCCTGCTTAATTTTCCACACACACACACACACACACACACACACACACACACACACACACACACACACACACACACACACACACACACACACACACACACACACACACACACACACACACACACACACACACACACAAAAACATAAACACACACACACAAATGCTCACACATGCATACTCACACATTCGCTCACACTCATTTAGCCACTCAACAGTAGCTTAGTTTTGGCCCCAACAGCACTCTGGCGGGAGACTAATAGCTATGCAATGTTGTTAGCGCATGTCCCCTGCGTTGAGAGTTCTTCCTTACCAACCGACCCACTCAACCTCAACCCCCTCCCCGCCCCCTCCCCGCCCCTCCCTCCCATCCACTTCCTGTTGAATCACGGCGGACGGGAATCCTTGTCAAGGGAGGGAGCAAGCGGGCCAGCGAGCGAGGGAGGAAAGCAAAGAACAGAGAGAAAAAGAGAGACAGAGAGAGAGAGGGGAGGGGGGGGCGAGTGGGTTTTGTGGTGAAAAGAAAGGAGGAGATGAAGGCAAATGATAGCTGTGTGACACAGGAGGAGGGAGGAGTAGGAAGGTTGAGGAACAGGAGGGGGAACGGGAAGGGCCCCTCCCCCCCTCCCAGACCGCCGCTAGCTCCGTCATCTCTGCGGAATCACCTCCAGCTTTATGTATTCTTTTGCTTCGCCTCTCTTAGCTCCCTCCTCCTCCTCCATCCAGTCCTCCACTCCCCTACTCCCCGATGGTTCCCTGGCTGTTTGATCCCACTGCAGGAGCTGGAAGCCCCTGCAGCCTATTGAATTCTTTCCCTCTCTCTTTTATTCCTTTGCTTTCTTGCTTTCTCTCTTTTTTTCCTCTGTAATGAAATAACGTTATACGGTAATTTATACACACAGTGGGCAGGCTAAAGAGATGCACACCCACGCAGACACACACTCGCTCAATCACACACACAGACTCACGGATACACACTCACTCACTCCAACACACACACACACACACACACACACACACACACACACACACACACACACACACACACACACACATAAATACATAAACACACACACACACACACACACACACACACACACACACACACACACACACACACACACACACACACACACACACACACACACACACACACACACACAGATTCATACATGCACCAACATGGCATAGAGGAGTGGGTGGAGGTTCATGGAGTAAGTGACTGTGAAGTTAATTAGAACATCCTGTGTTGACTTCTTTATCTTTCTATTGCTCTCTCTCTATTAATTCCTTTCTCGCTTTTTCCTCTTTCCCTCTCTTCTCTCTGTGCCCTCTCTATCTCTCCCTCTCTTCTCTTCTCCGTTCCTCCTCTGTGTCCCCCTTCTCTTCTCTGTGCCTTCTCTATCTCTCTCTCCCTTCTCTTCTCTGTGCTCTCTCTGTCTGTCTCTCTCTCTCTCTCTGTTCTCTTTTCTGTGCCCTCTTTATCTCTCTCTATTTCCCTTTGATGCGACTTAGAGCTAGAGCACGGAAACTTAATGAAAAATATATAATAGCCCTGTCGTTCTCTGTAACTCTCCATCCCCCTCCCCACACACACACACACTCCCACACACAAACGCTTGCCCTCTCTGCCTCGCTGCTTAGGGTCTGCATGACACGGCACTTTTGGATTCATTGGTAGGGCAGGTTTCTATAGTAAGGTCCTTGAGACTGCCTGTCATACCGGGTCTCTCTGACTACTGTCTATCTGTTGCTCTCCCTGTCTCTCTCTTTCTCTGCCTCTCTATCTCTACCTCTCTCTTTCTACCTCTCTTTCTCTACCTCTCTCTCTGTCTCTCTGTCTCCAACATCTCTCTCTCTCTCTCTCTCTCTCTCTCTCTCTCTCTCTCTCTCTCTCTCTAGGGATCCTTGCTTTCTGCTCGTCAGCGGAATCCGTTGCTGGATCTAAAGAAGAGGACGTTTGATCCCGTCTCTTTGACTTTCTCTACCTCTCTCTCTTTCTCTCTGGCACTGTGTGTGTGTGTGTGTGTGTGTGTGTGTGTGTGTGTGTGTGTGTGTGTGTGTGTGTGTGTGTGTGTGTGTGTGTGTGTGTGTGTGTGTGTGTGTGTGTCTCTCTCTCTCTTTAGCTGTTTGTATGTTTTCTTTCTCTGTCTCAATGCGTTTTTGTATGTGAGCCTCTTTTTTCCACCCCCCCCCTTCATACACGCACACAACACACACAAACACTCTAAAAAATACACACTCTAACACACACACACACACACAACACACACACACACACACACACAGACACACACACATCGTTCATTCCTTTTCTCTTTACCCGTGGGTGTTTGTGTGTGTCTGTGTGCGTGTGTGTATGTGTCTGAGTGCGTGTGTGTGTGTGTGTGTGTGTGTGTGTGTGTGTGTGTGTGTGTGTGTGTGAGATGAATCAGCTCCCAGGTGAGTTACAGGAACATATGTCAGACCGACACCATCCATACTTGGCTGCTCTCCAGCTTCCTGAGAAGCTCTTTGGTAGATGCAGTTGAGGACCCTATAAACAGAGTCAACCAGAGTGGAAGGCCCCACACACACACACACTGACGCACAGACACACTCACGCATGCATGCAGGCACTCACACACACACGCACGCACGCACCGACACACACAAAACACAAAAACACACATGCAGCCATCTGCACACACACACACACACACACACACACACACACACACACACACACACACACACACACACACACACACACACACACACACACACACACACACACACACACACACACACACACACACATGCATGCGTACACAAAAACACGGCCATATGCACACTGTAACGGTGCGGCTGCCCGTTACCACAGGCAATGGACACAAACAGGACTGACACCGGGATTTACAAGTACCCTTTTATTAAACACACACAGAACATTCAAACACTTTCATGACGCCACCTGCAACACACAAAAAAACATACGTTATGAGGAAGCCGGTCATGAGACACGGCACAAACAAGGACATCGTAAAAACACTCACGTTACGGTTGCGCTGGCTTCCGGGTGCCGGGGGCTGCGGGAGGACCCGACGTGAAGTCCGGAAGAACATTTGTGCGGTGTGGGGGTGACGTCAGACGGGCGAGACCAAGTGTGTGGGAAGAGAGGGGTGTGTTGGGGTACTTGGGGAATATTTAAGGTGTCAGGGAAGTAGGGGGTAAGGATGGGGTTTAGACAAATAGGTCTGTAGTAAGGTGTGTAACTAGGGGTGGGGATAGGTCAATCAGAAATGTGTAGGGGAGGGTTAATTGAATTAAGAGTGGGATGGGTCGGGCCAGGTAGGATATATTCAGGTCCAAATCATGTAGGAGGGGCAGAAGGGTCTGAGGTGAGCGGTCGACAACACCTGGCCCTTAGACCAGCCAAGGGCTTAATTAGTGCCGAGGGGGGAGACGGTTGTTCTTGGATTATTGAATGTTTAGATTGTCGAAAGTTATTTTGAATTATTGATTTCGGTTTTTGTTCATTCATTTTTGCCTCCTGTTGGACAATTTTTGTACCTGAATAAATTCAGGCCAACGGCCTTGCTCACATCCCACCACTGCCTCCAATCCTTCACCGCCGCAAGGCCAGCCTGGTAACACACACACACACACACAAACACACAACACTGCACAACTGATTGAAATTGCTGAAGTTTTAACTCCATGTCAGTGGAGAAATTCCTCCCTCTCATTAACCATCTCTCCTTTCATCTGCGAAGCACAGATTTTTGCCACTGTATCTGTCATCTCTCATTCAAATCAGCGGGCTACCTCTCTCTCTCCCCCCCTCCTCTCTGCCTCGTTCACTCCGCCACTCCATCTTTGACATGATGAGTGTGTGTCGCCCTGGTTGCTTCGGCCTAGCGAACCCTCTGCCTCTCAATGGGTCTGTCTGAGCGCTACCTCTCTCTCTCTCTCTCTCTCTCCCTCTCTCTCTCTCCCTCTCGCTCTCTCTCTCTCTCTCTCTCTCTCTCTCTCTCTCTCTCTCTCTCTCTCTCTCTCTCTCTCTCTCTCTCTCTCTCTCTCTCTCTCTCTCTCTCTCTCTCGTGTTCTCTAGCTCTTTCTCTGCTTCACAGAAAACGTGCATTGATTATATAGAGCACATTAGTGGAATATTATTTTTAATTAGGTATGCAACGACCCTCTTGTCTTTCCCTATCCGTCCCTCCATCTCTCTCTACTCCTCCCATGAGTGGTTTTGTATCAGTTGTTGTTGTACTGTTTTTCTTCACATTTGTTGTATACGTAGGTGGTTATGTATAATTCACATCTACAAGTGTATTTATACACAATTCTTTTGTGTCAAGGTGTGGTTGAATATAAGTGAAATCTTTGTGTTGCTATGCATTAATTGCATCGGCAAAGGTGTTTGTATACAAGTCCTACATTAAGTAAGTTGTAGTTGTAAGTTGTACCTGTGCAGGTGTGGTAGTTATACAGTGTGTGTGTGTGTGTGTGTCTGTGTGTGTGTTTGGTGACGAACCTCAAGTGTCCCCATGAGGTCTGTATGCAGTGCGATACGCTGCCTTCCTGCACTACACTGGTGTGCACAGTTTTCAAGATCTAACCTGACACTTCAAACTCATACGCTCCGATGGTCCCCACGGGATTCTCCCTCTCTCTCTCTCTCTCTCTCTCTCTCTCTCTCTCTCTCTCTCTCTCTCTCTCTCTCTCTCTCTCTCTCTCTCTCTCTCTCTCTCTCTCTCTCTCTCTCATATACCCCGGCACTAGCTTGCGCTCTTACTCATTTTCTTTCATGATAAACACGACAGCCGAAACTCTTTGTGTTTTCATAGTATCAATTTCCTGGCTAATGGATGGGTTTTATTTCTAGCTAAAAGAATGTATTTTGCCTTTCAGTACTACTAAGTCCTGAACAAGAACAGCTATTCGTGCACAAGCGTGCGCAAGCTTGCACACATGCATGCACGCGTACAGGCACACACACACACACACTCACAAACACACACACAGGCACATGCACACATACACACGCACACACAGCCAATGCCCCTATTTCATTACTCATGGATGTTCTCCTTCTCCTCTCTGCACCCATCCATCATCTCCAAAGTTAAACCTCACACACACACACACACACGCACACGCACACGCACACGCACACACGCGCACACACACACATACACACAATAAACCATGTTAGACAGCACAATATCACACTTTCTTTCTCACACACAGACACACATTGTATAACACTTACTTTACAAACACACACACACACACACACACACACACACACACACACAGACACACTTCCTCAGGGCCCTGTGTCCTGTCTGGGTGATGGGGCAGGTCATAACCATCAGCAGTGCATTATGGGAACAATGGCAGTTAGCCATTCTGACGGAGAGTGGCCCACC
>NC_082387.1:12518917-12543917 GCF_031168955.1 Gadus macrocephalus
AACAGCTTGTAAGGCTAATCACACCCACACCTGGTGGTATAATATGTCCCCTTTAATCTCGGATCCAGCAGTCCTACTATGCTAGAGCAGAACTTTTGGGGGCAGACCTGCATGGAATCTGGGCTGTGAACCAAAAACTGAAATGGGCGGAGTTACATCTTGTTTCCTCTTTCGTTACGGAGATATTCTACCCAAGAAAACCGTCGGGTGAGTGGATAAAGCTTTCCGATGTTTTCACCATTTGTGTTCGTTAATGACAGTCTTGCAAGTCCTTGCATCCAGCCACATGATGTTGGAAACAAATATGAAGGTAGAGAAAGTGAAACTCCCTATTCACCCACACGTGTACTCGTCTGCCATCAGACTTTAGATATTAATCTAAAATCAGATTTGTGTGACTAGCAGTGGATGGATGAATCCTAGAGCAGGATTCGTAGGGTGACCAGGCGTCCCCGTCTGTCCCCAGAAAGTTCCACCCTTTAAAATATGATTTAAAAAACGGATTCATAGATTTCTAAAGGGCATAGATTCTAGCTTGCTCATGAATATAAATTTCAAGACTATTAGTAATTAGTCTGGGGTCTATCCGATAGCTGTGACACGACCTTGCTAAGTGTTAGTCTATCAATCAGCTTCATAGCGTGTTCGAGCTTAAAAAAATAGGCTGTCGCTACAATGCAGAGCGATTCCCCATTTGCGTTGTGTAGCAATGTGCATGCAACACACGCCACCTAGGTGGCTGCCACACTCCACCTCGGTGACTGGCCCTCAGAGGACCCGAAACAGCCCTTGGTGGGGCCACCCTCCCCCCAGGGCGACAGGGCCTTCCCCCGTCTCCCTGGTGGAGCCTGGGGCCTCGGGCTGATGTGCTGGCCAGCAGAGGTGCGGCTGAGCCTGGGCTGCTGCAGGCGGGTCCCAGGGGGGCAGCTAGCCGCAGACGGTTGCCTGTGACAGTTGCTTTCCCGCCTCCCCCGGTCCTCGGCTGGGCTGCGCCGCGCGGTTGCGTAAACGGCTGGTGCTGTGTGGTGGCTGCCCGTCTGGGTTACCTTACCCTGGGTTACCTTGCCCTGCCACTGCTGGTGACCCAGTATGTCTGAGGACAGCCCTCTTGTGTCTCCTTTGTTGGTCTGAACAGGGCCCTGCATTGTGCGCCAGTGCTCCATGTTGCTCCCCTTTTTTTTTGCCTTGTATTTGGGTGGTTTATCAAAGCTTAAAGGGGGTGATATTATGCCACCATGTGTGAGTGTGATTAGCCATTTTTGCTGTGTTTTAGTGACATCACAAGTGGGAGTGTCGGACTGGATGCATACATCTAGGTGGACACTCCCACTTGTGATGTCACTAAAAACATAGGAAAAGGCCGATTTTCTAACGGCTCGTACACACTCACACCTGGTGACACAATATCAACTCTTTCAAACACACCATAGTACCCCATTGGGAATGTACTGTCCAAACCTTTTCAACGTTTATTCATCTACCATGATAAGAATAGGCATGTGTTAATATGTCCCCCTTTATTTGTTTCAGAAATGTGTTCACGTTAGCCCACCCCCATAATGGAATGAATCTCAGATAATGCATAAAAAAACTAAAACAGCCCTGGCCTGTAGTCATTTTAGAAGCATCTGTTAACTTAGTAAAAGTTAGTTATACGTAGTAGATAAAGCTCACAGTGGATCTTGTCAAGCGATTACCCCGGCGGCCTTTAAACTCCCCCCTTTAAACTCTTTATACTTCATTTCACCAGTTTGATTTTCATAATCCTAAGGGGTGACCTTGAACCTTTGATGATTTGAATCTGCGGAAGAAAGACGTTTAGTTTATGTCATTAATAGTTGAATGGTCGATGATTTTGTGAGCGTAACAGCGGGGCCTTCCGTTAGGAGATTGGGGGTACTGAATAAGTGATACAGCACAGCAGTGCTTGGCTTCTGGAAAACGAAAAGCCTTTAAGTTCTACAATGTTTTTATTGTGGGGGAAGCGAGATTGACTTAGCCGTCTGTGTGCAATTTGCTGCTTTGCTTTCAATAAATGTGCTTATTGTTTGTTTGATATCCCATTTGAGAAATGGCAGTGGCACTACCCAATCATTCTCTTTTCGATGTAGGAGTTCACGCAATGTCAGGTAAAATAACCGAAACATTTTGAAACCATTAAAGATGATTCAAAAAAAGTCAGATGCAAATTGTGTCTACAGCAGCTGTCATAACATACCTCTGGTCCTGGTGAAAAGTAATCAGTACTTTCGTAATTTCGCTTGTTTGCATGTTCTGCTCAATTGAAAGGTGCCGCGTTTTTTATCTAAACTGTAATGAGTCACATGTTTTGTACAATTTCAGTCAGTCAAGCGCCTCATGCTCACCCTCTTACTCCGGGGTTTTTTCTTGAACGGATGTGAACGCCATGAATAATTATAGCTCTCCGTCTGCACAGAGACCCGCAATTGTTTGACTTCCTAGAAGTATGATATTAACTATTCTGTAAAAGTAGCATATATTTTCCATCAAATTTGAATTCAGATGCTGAAATGAACAGACAAAGGTATTACCATAACGAAAAAGAGTGAATTTGCTTGTAGAGGCGTGCGTTCGTTTAGCGGAGGTGCCGCGCCTATAGTCAGCTGTGGGAAACCCTGAAAGACAATGGATCATTTTCAAGCATAAAAGACACAAGAAAAGTAGGCATCATGGAGCCGAATATATAAACTCATACATGAGGTATGATTCGACAATCAGTCGGCGATGGGGCCTGGCCTGACAAATAAGATATGATCATGCATAATCACGGACACCCCTGATCCTGATCGGATTCTGTCCAATCGAGACACGGGAGGAGAACCAGGACGACGATGACTAAAACGGCGACATCATATCTGGCCACCAGACCTGATGATGTCATCGTTGATCCATAGCGGGGACGTTCAGTCCGTCGTTATCATGTTACAGTCGCTTTGTGCTGCCAGTGGAGCTATACAGCGCGTGAGTAATTAGCTTGACTCCCCAAACCAACGCTTACATTTTTTTAATTTCACTGTGCTTCTCCAGGCGAGGTTTACACGCTCAAACACACTCTCGGTCTGGGTTTCATCACTTTTAAACATGGCCAGATGAGTGAGCCAAGGGCTGAAGCTGAACCCCCTTTATCCCCCCGTAGGAGTGTGAGGTTCTCCGGCAGGCAGTCCTAATCCCCGTCTTCGTCCCGAAACAGGTCCCCGAAAGGGGCCGAGTGTCAGACAGATTTTATGCACTGTAAAGGGCCAAGTTAACAACACAATTAAAAAAGTGAACGGCAGAGGATGAATTTCCCTTTTACTCCACAGAAACACATACATTATAAATAATTACAAATCCCTTTTTCTTTTTCACTCACTGCTAACTGCTGTTCTGGTTTCAGAGTAGTCTTTCTGTTTTATTTACTTTTTGGGTGGCATTTACAAAACAACTAAACAGTCTTGTCCTTGCTTTGCACTGCCACTAATGGCTTTAAAAGCCAAGAGAGCCGTTCGTTCCCCAGAAAATGGCACAGCTTGGCTGCACAAAACACCTCATACACGCACACAAACAAACACGCACACGTACACGCACGCACGCACAGACACCGGCCTAAAAAGTTCTCTCTTATTAGCTCGACAAAATCTTTGTGAGCTTCACTCTGCTTTTATTCCTCCCCCCCTTTCCTTTTTCCTTGTTCTCTCTCTCTCTCTCTCTCTCTCTCTCTCTCTCTCTCTCTCTCTCTCTCTCTCTCTCTCTCTCTCTCTCTCTCTCTCCCCCCACACCCCAACATACACACACTCATATGTACATCTGTTTAAATCGGACTTCACCTTCACATCTGGGCTGTCCTCTCATTTTACAGTACAGCTGAGCCACTTAGCGTAATGTCCCTCTCAATCTCTCTCGCACTCTCATTCTGTCTCTCTATCTATATTTGAACCTTGTTCTCCCATCCTCTCTCTCTCTCTCTCTCTCTCTCTCTCTCTCTCTCTCTCTCTCTCTCTCCCTCTCACATACCCTCTGTCTCTGACTCAACGCCTCCCCTCCATTTGGCTTTCGTCCCCTCTATTAGTCCTGCCTCTTCTTCCTGACAGTCTTTCCTTCTATTTTAGTTATTCTGCATCTCTCCATTCCTCATCTCAACACCATGCTCATTTTCTCTTCAGTCCTTTTTTCCCCATTTTATTTTCACAAATATATATTTGACTGTCCTTCCTTTCATAAACTCTTTCATTATGCTCTCTCCTCACTCTTTCTGTCTGCTGCCTCCCTAGCTTTTTCCTTCACCCTCTCTGTAGCGCACACTCTCTCACTCCTCTCTGTAGTGCCGTCTCTCTCTCTCAACCTTCGTTCTTTTTCTCGTTCTCTCACTCTCTCGCTCTGGCTCTCTCTCTCTCTCTCTCTCTCTCTCTCTCTCTCTCTCTCTCTCTCTCTCTCTCTCTCTCTCTCTCTCTCTCTCTCTCTCTCTCTCTCTCTCTCTCTCTCCTGTTGTTCTTCTCTGGGGTCTTGTTCTCATTCAGTGCCTGTCCTGCAACCTACTTTTCAAGCCTTCAAAATACCCTTTTTTTATGAACTGCATTCAGGGACACCGAGCTCATACAGTAGCAGGAGCCCTCCTTCTTCCTCTCTTTTCTCTCTTCCTCTCTGCAGCTCTCCCATTCTCTTCTCTTCACCTCATATTTTGCCCCCACGTCATTCCCCCTTTTAACCTCTCCTGCCTCTCTCCTCTTTACTTCACCCCTCTTCCTTGTCTTCTCCTCTCCACCTCTCACCTTCTGCTCTCTCCTCTCAACCCCACCTCACTCCCCTGCAGCCCGCCTCACTCCTCTCCGCCTCGCATCCATCCTCTCTCCTCTCCACCTCTCCAAAGTGCTATCCAGAGGGCCAGCTAAAAGGTTTTTTTCTTTTGCAGAGAAAATAAATCAAAGTTTTGGAAAATGCGCACACACACACACACACACACACACACACACACACACACACATGCTCAGACACGCACCTCACACACCTCCACACTCCATCGCTTTCATCACTGGTGATGCCGCCACTAGACCTAAACATGTCCCTCTGACAGCCCCCTTCATCACACACACACACGCACGTCTTCGCACGCACGCGTGGACGCACAGCGGGATGAACACAGGCGGCTCACGCACGCCGCGGACACAGAGGTAAGGGAACGCGCATGCATACACTGTGCTACCAACCTCTAGTCATTCCTTTTGCATATAGATACGCCTTCCTCGGCTCCTTTACATCCCACCGCTGCCCTCAGAGACGACCCACTGCAAAAGCTGCCAAAATACATCATAAAACAAATTAGAACTTGTTTTACTTTTACAGCAGTGGCAGCAGAAAAGTGTGGCATTTTAAATGGATCAGTAGCCGGAGGGGACGGTCTATTTCCTGGTCTGACAGGTCAGACCTGGCCAGCTCCCCCTGTCCCCACTGCTAGATCCCTGGATCAATCTCCAGAAACTAGACAGCACCCAACACAAATGCATGCACACACGCACGCATGCACCCACGCACGCGCACACGCGCACACACACACACACACACACACACACACACACACACACACACACACACACACACACACACACACACACACACACACACACACACACACACACACACACACGATGTGCTGAGGCTTAACCTTCAACGGGAGAGTATTTGAGTTTATGTGCATTAGGGTTTTTCGTGATATTGAAAATGTCTCATCAATCAAAGACTGTTCCATCAAAATATGCTTATGCATTAGTCATTTTACTATTTTGGTTTATGTTAATTTATGGTGTGTCATCAGCCTCAAACTAGGTTTAATCTCGCAATCCCCCCATATTTTGATTATATTATGTTCATATAATCTCATTGAAATCTATTGAGACTATGCATCTGCAAACTCCCTGTAAGTCAATATCTTAATGTCATGACTATAAGGCAATACTCTAGGAAGATGAACAGTATTATTGAATTTTGGCCCGGCATTCTGTGTGTGAATGTATGTGCATCAGGCCTATCCGGATCCCTCTGTGGCCTGCAGTCGTGCCAGGTAACAGTCAGCAGTCCTTAATAATAAAAATATAGCCTATATCCGTATCCTTACATTGCTATCGCAAACATAGCATTTTTAGCCAGCCGTCAGCACTTCGGACAGGCAATACAACATCCACTGCTAGCTTGCATCCTTACATCACTGCTAATTCTATCACAAGTTGTATAGCATTGTAGTCCAATGGTCAGCACTTCCGACAGACAAGACAGCCTCCACTACTAGCTTGTTTCCTTACATCGCTGCTAACTTTATCATCAGCTATGGAGCATTGTAAGCCAGCGGTCAGCACTTTGGACATGCAATACAGACTCCTGTGCTAGCTCACATCTTTACAACACTGCTAACACGACCACAAGCTACGTAGCATAGGTAGCAAGCAGTCAGTACTTCTGAAAGACAAGAAGGCCTCCACTGCTAGCTTGCATCTTTGCAACGCTGCTAACGCTACCACAAGCTACGTAGCATAGGTAGCCAGCAGTCATCATCTTTAGAACACTGCTAACGCGATCACAAGCTACGTAGCATAGGTAGCCAGCAGTCAGCACTTCTGAAAGACAAGAAGGTCTCCAATGCTAGCTTGCATCTTTACAACCCTGCTAACGCAACCACAACCTACGTAGTCATCTTTACAACACTGCTAACGCGATCACAAGCTACGTAGCACAGGTAGCCAGCAGTCGGCACTTCTGAAAGAAAAGAAGCTAACACTATCACAAGCTGCGTCACACTGTTAGCCAGAGGGCAAACCTTAGTGCCAGACGCTTTACAGGTAATGGATGTACACAAAGGTGCTATTCCACTTCCCCGTCCTGCAGCTCATCGTTCATCATACTGAACGCTCGGGCCTGACTGTCAGCTGGCTGCTCAGCAACTAAGAAGAAGAAGAAGAAGAAGAAGAAGAAGAAGAAGACAGAACGAGAGAACGGGGGGCCCCGTGGCAGTGTGGCGTGACAGCGTTGTTAAGTCAAATGTAACATGGGTACTTCTCCGCTTCGACAACCCTCCCCCTGCTATACTGGCCCTCTCCGTCACCCAGCTCATTCCCCTCGCCAGCCTCCTGAGCTACAGCACCTGACAATCAGCGGCGGCAGCGGCAGCAGCAGCAGCAGCAGCAGCAGCAGCAGCAGCAGGCCGAACAGCTCCAGAGAGAGACGTGATTCGGGTCTTGTGTGGTCTTGTGTGGTGGAGCGACAGAGGGAAGGCGTCCATGGTGAACGGATGAGGGCATGGGGAGGACTAGAAAAGAAAACCGAAAATCTGCTTGTGGCGCCATCGGGTTAACGACAGGGCGACAAAAAAGAGAAACGTGGAAAGAAAGGGAGAGGGGGTGAAGTGCAGTGAAAGAGAAATGAAAGGAGGCGACAAGAGGGACGGGAGTGATGAGGGTTTCTTATTATGGGGACGGGAGTGCGAGCTGAGCCCCGCGGTAACGAGCACATCGTCCTTCCTGGCCGCGTCCCTCAGCGATGGAATGCTGCCATCGTGACATGAATGGCCTGTCTGATTAGCTGGCCAGACAAATAGACACGAGCACACGCCAGAGAGGCGGCCAGAGCGCCAGGGAGAGGCGTTGGGCTGCTGGAAGGCCAGGCCGAGGAGAGCACCGGGGGTATCTGTGAGAGAGATGATAATGTGCAGAGTCGGGGCCAGGGCTCGCAGAACACTCGTTTCTTTCTTAATTAGCCGGTGGTACGGGCAGAGAATACGCAAAGCGCTCTCCGACAGAAGTGATGCTATGGACGCTACGAACGCGGCGCACGCGCGCTGTGTGTGTTAGACCAGTTGTGTGTTTGCTTGTGTGTTTGCACTCCAGTTGCCTTTGGTCAAGATGGAGGCATAATATTTGCATAATGGCTATTTTGTCGAGGAATTTGTGCACATTTAGATGTACTTTCTAGGCTGGTGTCTGTGTGTGTGCGTGCGTGCCTGCGTTCGTGTGTGTGTGTGTGTGTGTGCGTGTGTGTGTGTGCACATGTGTGTGTGTGTGTGTGTGTGCGCGCATGTGTGTGTGTGCGCGTGAGCGTGTGTGAGTGTGTGTGTGTGTGTGCGCGTGAGTGTGTGTTTGTGTGTGTGCGTGCGTGCACGTTAATCTCTGCCCGTTGGTGTGACCTGGTGTGAGGAAGCAGGTTGAATTCCGGATGGCCTGTCCTCAGTCAACACGTTGAATTGAAACATCCGCCTCCCCAGCACCGCCATCCCACCCACCTCAGGGAGGGACGGACACAGGAAGTCATTAGGCTCTGGTTTGATCCAGCCCACCCTACACACATGTACCCACACAAACACACACACACGCAGGCAGGCAGACACACGCAAAACTAGACACACACAAACTCCCTAACAGGACGCAACAGATGTTCATGGATATCGGGGGGGTTAGACACGTGTGTGTGTGTGTGTGTGTGTGTGTGTGTGTGTGTGTGTGTGTGTGTGTGTGTGTGTGTGTGTGTGTGTGTGTGTGTCTGTGTGTCTGTGTGTGTGTGTGTGTGTGTGTGTGGCGGATGAATTGAGGTTAGAGGGACAGCAGCTGTGCATTGTTAGTCCACGCCAGCCATTGTCTAGAGCGGGTTGGACGGGGGGAAAGGGGTCAGGGCTGGTGGACCGAGAAGAAGAGAAAATCACTGTGAGAGAGTCGAAGCACTATTCCTATCGGACGGTCAGCAAATAAACACAGCCATTCCTCCATCATGAAAATCGGTGGTTTTTTTTGATCAATCAATCAATTCATCCATCAATCTACTCCTCCGTCAATTGATTGATCTATCCTTCCGTGTTCCCATCCATCCACTTATCTATCCATCGATCCGTCGATTTACCATCCACCCATTTATTCATCCAGGGACCCTTCCCATTTATCCATTTAGTCATCATCTTTCCCCCTATGAATCCATACCTCCATCAATCAATCGGTCCGTCTATCTGCCTATCAATTGGTTCTGCTCAGGCTTCCTCCTGGTCCAATAAGGGAAGCAGTAAAATGACAAAAGGAAGTTGTCAAACAGAGACATGTTCATAATTGATTTAACAGTCAAATTCAAGGGAATACAAAATAGATTTTATACTGCCAGAGATGAATTTTAAGCGGGGGGAGGAGAGAGAGATTGAGAGGTAGAGGGAGAGGGAGAGCGAGAGAGAGAGAGTGAGAGCAAGAGAGAGAGACAGTGAGGTAGAGAGAGAGGTAGAGAGAGAGATGAATTGAGAGCAAGAGGAGGTGGGCAGCATTGTAACTACGGTCCCTCCCCTCTCCTTTCCCAGGTGAAGGATCCCCGTCCACTTCCTGGATAAGCTGACAAATAAAAACATTTAGTTATTATAGAAATAAAAATATTCAAAGCAGATTATTTTCTCTGGTTTGATAAAACTCCATAGCATGGCATGTAGGTTTATAAATTAAATGTCCCAAAATGAAAGGCTTTGGAGAAGTTAATCCATCGTGAATAAAAAAAGAAGGATCTTGATTATGGCTGCACGCACATGCATACCCGTTACAGAGAATTGATTTCCTAAATAAACAATGCAAACATTTTGGGAGGGAAACAATGTTTCCCTGTAGAGGATTACTCGTGCTTAATAAAATTCAACCACTCCACTCCACACTAGATGTAATCTTTCTCAGGCTTTCATTCACTTCCTCTCTCAATACATCTCCCTCTACATCTCTCTCTATTCCTCTCGCTCTCTCCCTGTAGTCCCGTCATAATACTCAGGTGTTCATTTTTGTCTGGGAAAACCTAATGTAGGGCAAAGAGGCCGCATGGAGCCACATTAATTATTAACCGCTACACTCTCACCATCTCTGAATCCTATCTCCTGCTCCATCCAGCAGTTTGGACCTTTCCAGACACAAGCACGCACGCACACACACACACACATGCATGCACACACACACACACACACACACACACACACACACACACACACACACACACACACACACACACACACACACACACACACTCACTGACTCACGTGCATGCCCAGTGTCCCGCCGCCCGTCCATCCACTGTCTCCGAACACCATTGTGCACGCTCACTGAGGCAGGTAATTCGCTGACAATGAATAAAATGAGATGTAATTATTTTTTCAAGCAGTCACTTGTTGAGCCATGAGGGGGGGGAGTAGGGACTCTATTATTGCCGCACTGCTACACTATTTGGTACTGTAGGAAGACAGGTTAATGGCAATCCAACTCCAGTGTGTGTGTGTGTGTGTGTGCGCGCGCGTGTGTGGGTGAGTACATGTGCACGTGCGACTACGTGCGCAGTAAAGGGACAGAGAGAAGGGGTGAGAGTGGTTGTCGGAGAGAGGCTGTGACCGGGAGAGGGCTGGTGGTTGTGGTGGAACGAGGTGGTGGCGGATATAGCGTCAAATGGCCCCCGCAGTCACCCACACACTCTCTCTGCTCTCACATGTCCTCTGCTTCCTCCACGTCTCCCTCTCTCCGCTCCTGCATCTCCGTGCCCGCCCTAGCATTTTCTCTGTCCGTCCACCTCTATGTCTGCCCACCCCGCCCTGCCCGCCTGTTTGTCTCCGATCTCCCTCTGTTTTTCCATTAGTTTCTCTTCTTATGCGAGTCTTCATTCCTCACCCACGTCTATCTACTGGTCTTATTCAAATCACTCAGACTCTTGCAGTCCCCACCTACAGTCGTTGGGACTTCCTTCGTCGTCGTCTCTCTCTCATCTCTACCTCGCTCGTTAAAATGAAGTGCTGCCGCGGCCAAATATGCGTGACCACAACAGATAATTGATACATGAGTATTTCTGGATTCAGTCCGGCAACCAGCTGTTGCCATCTGAGGCTCTACGGAGAGCTCTCTGAAGCTGTTCACAGTTCACTTTATGGTTTACATAATTTTCCTCTGGTTTCTCTCCTCCTCCTCCTCCTCCACCCCCTCTCTCTTCTTTTTTCCACCACTCTGCTCGATTATGTTTTATCTTGAGGAATAGTAATCAAACACTCCGAGGTGCACATAAACCCGCAGAGCAGAAAGGCAGGAGATGTGTGATATCCATCCAGAGATGCACAACAGCCGTCGTCGTCCACAGATCTCCTCTGATGGGCTGGCGCGGGTACAGTGAGCGAGGCTGTAGAACAGATCATTTAACATATTACTGGATCCCAGGGGGCGGGCTCTCTGTGTGTGTCAAAGCCTGCTCACTCTGAGCTCCACGTGGCGGAAGACCGAGATTCCAGTAGCTGTCGTGCATCAGTAGATCCTCTACGGCCCCTGAAGGGCCCCACGAAGGCCCCTAGCTAGTCATCTGGTGCGGCATCATGCTCCTAATTCAGCCATTATGATCGCCGGTTGAGCTGCACATGCTCTGTGTTTACTCTGTGGCCCATGGTCAACAACACACACACACACGCAGACACACAACCACGCACACACGTGTCGATGGATAGACTTGAGTGCACAACAACAAGGGGAAGTACTTCACAACGACCAGTGCCGAACTACAACGGCTTTACATTCTAGTGCAGATCTGACGGGAGAAGAGAGTGGTTGTTGTGTCATCATTTTCCAGGAAGAGGATCTGACTCCTTCACTTAGCAAGAGGAAAGAGCGGCACCGGATAGACAAAGCATAGACACTTCCCCCTACCTCCCCCCTCCCCCTTCCGCAAGTCACCAGTGGATTACAATTTCAACGTGATTCCACAATATTCTCCGTGTAAGGTACTGACTTTGACCTCCTACCTATCTACATCCTATAGCAAGAGGCCCCGTACCTAATTTCTGTTAACTGATATCTGTATGAATGCGGAAGGCAAGGGAGATTGTGGTTTCTCCATTGGCCCAGATATCCATGATCCGTTGCACGCACAAACCCCAGAAATATTGCCCGTTGTCCCGAGAGAAAGGTTAAAAAAAGTCGTAGTATCAGTGCATCATCGTATACAATGCTGGCTGATTTAGAAAACACATGCTTCCCCTTCTCCGAGAGCGTTTTATCATAATGCAATTATCCTATTTCACACAGCACACGTGAATGTGGCCACACGCGCACACACTCACACGCACACGCACACGCACACGCCCACAGCGCCAGTGTCAGTCGGCCCAGCGTGGACCGACCATGTTCCCGGAACGAGTCACATTGCTCACCACATGAAAATCAGCAGGGCTTTCACATGGTCGGCACGGCAACAAAAGCAGCTCTATGGTTCCGACTCCACAGGCAGACAGAATCAGAAACCTATCCAAAGGGCCCCGGTATGGGACAACAGGGGGCCCTGTGTTCTGCCCTGGCCTGCTGCAGGAGCAAGGTAGAGGGGCCACTGGAAGCACATTGAAGAGGGGCCACTGGAGGTTCAGATCACAGGGGCCAATGAAAGCACAGGACACAGGGGCATGCTGTGGAGAGTGGAGTGGAGTGGCAGAGATCAGGGGCCTATGTAGAACACGGGCCACTGGAGTTTCAGAGCTCAGGGGCCACTAGATATAAAACACGGCGACCACTGGAGTTTCAGAGCCCAGGGGCCACTAGATATAAAACACGACGACCACTGGAGTTCCTGAGCCCAGGGGCCACTAGATATAGAACACAGGCACCACTGGAGCTTCAGAGCTCGCTGATGGAGTTTCAGGTTCATGTTTCAAAGGAACAGGCTGTCCTATTCTTTTTTTTTTTTTTTTACCCTGTTTAGTTTTTCTTCCTAACCAGCCGGATCGGAGTGAGTGCAAACGCTGCGTGCGTGCGTGCGTGCGTGCGTGCGTGCGTGCGTGCGTGCGTGCGTGCGTGCGTGCGTGCGTGCGTGCGTGCGTGCGTGCGTGCGTGCGTGCGTGCGTGCGTGCGTGCGTGCGTGCGTGCGTGCGTGCGTGCGTGTGTGCATGTGTGCATGTGTACGTGCTCTGTATTCATATCCAGGTTAGGAACATAAACAGTGCATGCTCTGTTCTCATCACCATCTTCCCACCACCAGAACATTTTACAGCATAACCCACATGTGTATGTGTGTGTTTCTGCGTGTGTGTGTGTGTGTGTGTGTGTGTGTGTGTGTGTGTGTGTGTGTGTGTGTGTGTGTGTGTGTGTGTGTGTCCATGTGTGTGTGTATATTTGCATGTAATTATTAAGGAACAGGTCACATGGTCCAGTTATGTCACAGACGCAATCTATGCCACATGTGTTGCATTAGGTACTTATATCTGGCGGCTTCCCCACCTCGTCCCCTCAATAGAAACCAACCCTCTACAGAGCAGCTCCAATAACAACCCATGAGAGAGGAAAGAAGCCATTGTGTGTGTGTGTGTGTGTGTGTGTGTGTGTGTGTGTGTGTGTGTGTGTGTGTGTGTGTGTGTGTGTGTGTGTGTGTGTGTGTGTGTGTGTGTGTGTGTGTGTGTGAGTGTGTCACCTGGGAAAGTTGAGCCCGGGTGGTAGTATATACTACCTCAGGGGACCACCTGGGCAGTTCAGTCTCAACCAGGAGGGGAACGGATGACAACAGCAATTTTCCTCCTTTAAATAAGGAGGAAAATTATGTTACTATACTACACTACTATATTACTATACTAGGTACACACACCTACACACACCCACAGACACACCCACAACCCCCTCTGCCATTTTCCTCAGCCAAGTTAAACACGTCTGCTCTGGGCTGATTCCACCACTACCCCAGAGCCATAGCAGCAGCAGCTAGCTAGCTAAATTAAACCACCTTCACCTTTGCGCCCCTTGTCTCCCCAAACACACAAGAGGCCCCTCCCTAGCTTCCCTCTAACCCTGTGGTGGGGGTGGTGGTGGTGGTACAGTGCTGGGCTCTGGGGAAGGTAATTATTACTGCAGAGTTGTTACCCAGCCTCCCTGCACCTCACCTAAGCTCGCCCACACCCCGCCTCAGGGCCTGGACTAGGGGGGGTTGGGGGTTTAGAGCCAGTTGTGTTTTCTTTGTGTAGCCGGGCCCTACTATCACATTACTGCACACATGCTGATACAGCAGCCCAACCCTCCCCCTCCTCTGAAGCGCTCCCTTTCCTCTCTAATGCACCGGCTCGTATGTTCTCTCCCCTGGATTTCACCAGGGACGCCAAACAAGCCCTTCCCCTGCATTACATGGGGGCAAGGCAGGGCTTATGATGCAGGCGGAAGGTCCCCCCCCCGTCCCCCGTCCCCCAACCAACCACCTGCCCCCAACTTAACTAGCATGTAACGGGGTGGTAACAACACTTTTAGGCCAGAAGCTTTTAAGCGGAAGTCAGACCACTCGAGTAGTAACAGCAGACACACTTTAGAGATAACGTAAAAGAGCGACCTTTCAAAACCAGAATGTCAGACGCGGGTTGGGGTGAGGGGGGGAGATGAGGTGACGGGGGTGAGAGCTGTTCAAAGTTTGACTTTGAGTAAACTAGTGCAGTGTTCTACGTCAGCCTTGAGCCAGGGAGAGAAAGAGAACACAGCCGGCGTGTTTATTTTTCCCTCGCGCAGAAAAGGGCTTCCTTGACAGTTTCAGAATATCCTGCCCTTTTTGGAGACGTGGAGCGCTTTCTGACCTTGACTTTCCTTGCCTTGACTTTCCTTCCCTTGTCCTTCCTTTCCTTCCCTTTGCCCGCCTCCCGCTCCGTGCTGGAGGGGGACCATATAAAGTCAGTAGCCCATACATTACCTTACAATAATAAGCCTGGGTTTTATTGGGATAGCCGTGGTTAGGCTGGCCCGGCCAGGGAGGTAGGAGGGAGTCTGAACGGTTATAAAGCACAATTCACATCCCTGACAAAAGACAACTGTACTGGGTTAGGCTATACGTAGCGACTGTCCCACAGAACACATTCAACCAGACAAGGGCCGCTAACAGTTGTGAATGGCCTGGAAGATGGAGCACAACGCAGGGAGTGTTTACAACATGTGTGGTGTACGTGCATGTTTCCTTTGCACTTGTGAGGACCCGGTTTGTGTGATTCAGTGTGTGGGGGGGATTAATGACGTGCTGGTATTTAACCAGTTCCCATTACAATGAGGCCTTAAGTCTCCTAGGTTTTGCTGCCCACTGTCTGGACGCTTATTGTACCAGCCCACCGCACTTACCCTGCATAATGGGGACCCTCCACCGAGGATGGCCCCCAGCCAGAGAGATGGGGGGTAACGCTGGTAAACGCTTTAATAGACTTGTGTATTAGCTTTTTCCCTTTATGCATCCTGACATCGTCAGGTAATTTGTAAGGAGGACGAGAGAGGCAGAGACGTCCGACAGAGGCACTTCCTCCACGAGACGAGGCCTTGGCGTGGGAAAATAGAGACATCACTCTGGGAAGAAGAAACTTCTTAGTGAAAGGCTTTATGGGTAAAGGTCAACAGTAAATGCCCCGCGAGAAGTTCAACTTCTGTCCAAGGCTAGCTGGCCCACGCGAATTGAAGCCGCGCTTGGCTTGAAGGACAAAAGGCTCCAAAAAGAAATTGACGGATTAGAAAAGGCCAGGGTACGTCATTTATCTTTTGTTTTTCCTATCAGAGTCCTTCAGCGTTCCCCATGTTGCTGGGAGCAGCATTATAAAGCATGAACGATTGCCTGGATTATGGGCATTTATGGCAAGTGTAAGTATTTCTAATGTGTTTTTCATGGATGAGTGAGTCGCCCTTTACGACCAGCAAAGACGAGCCCTGAATGGAATCCTTGCCCGGGCTGTTGAGAATGCAGGGCATGGTGTAAGTCGAGGGGATTTGGCAATGCCCCACTGGGAGAATGCAGCCCAGTGTTTGGCCCTCGGTGTCCAGACATTTGTGCCGGGGTACTAGGGGTCATCGCTGAAGAAAAATGCAATCAGTGGGATAGGCACGGGTGTGGGAGTTAACGGCTGTTTCCTTCGCCGGCCCACTCGCCAGCAAACATTTTTGCCTCATCCCTAACACGATGAGAGTGTTGAATTAGCACACGTAAAAGGATAGCTGTTGTTTTCCCAAAGGCAGTGGTGTTTCTTCGGGAAATGTGTCATGAATTGGATTACGGCAGGTGGAATTTATGTCACCTCCTCAGAACAATGATTCGATTAGCAGTCGTGATTCGATTCCCGTGATACAGTAGCGATTAAAGGATGATTGCAGTAGGTGACTCCTGCATGGCAATACTAGAAACACAAGATTCCACTGCAGGAGCCTCAATGGACCCTTTGAGGGAGTTTTCTTATAACCTCTAATGGCCTGCCATGCCTTCCAGTCGCTGCCTGTAGGGAACAGCCAGATGTTTTATGCTGCATGTCGTCTATTGTTTTTCTTCAGCTTCGGTCATTAATCCAGTGCATAATCAAGCTGGGAATAGAGAAGAATGCACAGTCACACAAGCATATTCCCGCACTCATACCCGTGGTTTACAGCGGTGGAGTGGGCTGAGCTGGTTGGCCTCAACACCCTTGGCCGGGTTCTCCAAGAAAACAAGTGGACGTGAATGATGTGCATTCAGATCTGCCCGCTAACAAGCCCCAGGCAGAGCCTGGCCTTTAAGCAGAGAAAGACTCTGGAAGATTCTGGCGAAACCCAGAATTACTTCAAATTCGTTTTTCTGGCATTTCAAATGCGGCACACCATGAATAACAGCATATCACGTAAAGCATTTTCCCAGCATGTGTGTGTTGAGATCTTACTGATAATACAGTGCAGGTGAGTTAGGATGCGTCTCTGGTTCCTGCTGATGTTTGCATACGTATAACGACTAATGAAGGCTCTGTGGGGCGGACTGTGCAACACTTTGAAGCTAAGTAATGGAGCCTGTTGGGGTTTAAAGCAATAGCCCCGTGGCCAGGAGCCTATGATGAAGAGGAACCGAGAGAGGGAGTGTGGAAGGAGAGACACTGGAGATTCCCGAGGGCCCTAAGTAAGCCATGGTTCTCACCACAGTTCTCCCCCCTTCTGTGCCTGACAAGCGGCACATTATCAGGAAAACGAAAAAAAGATGGCTATTAACGGGTTTCCATAGGAAATGAAACAACCCCCATGTGAAACTGTTCCTCTTTACATAAGACCGAATTAGCATAGAGTTAGCCCATCAAGAGGGGATGCGTTGTGCACTGCGCGGAGAGACAATATATGCTGGATATTTGAAATAGACAAACTTCCAGTTGATGATTTATGGTCTCAGGGAATTGGTTGGAATTAGAGTTTTGGCTGTGGAGAGCTTCCTTTGCTGCTGTGCTTCTGTGTGTGGCTGTCTTTGGTGAGGAGACAGGGGTGATAAAAGGACAACCGAGCTGCTTTGCTTTTGTTCAAGGCCGTCATTTTATAATAGAACACCTCAACTGCATCTCACGCTGAGATTGAAAAGATGACGTTTATGAACTTGTGATGTCAGGGACATTTTGGGTGCTCTCCATCCTACTAAGAGCTCACACAAACACGCATGCAGGCATACCCCCCCCCCCCCCCCCCCCCCCCACACACACACACACACACACACACACACACACACAAAGTCACATCACATCATGTTTTAATGAATATGACTCGGATTAGATGACTCATCGTTAACAGTAATTTCCTCCCCCCGTCAGTAAAGAGAATCGCTTCTCATCACGTGCGACATTCTTCAACACACTCATCTGGATATATATCAACAGATTAACACATATATATATATATATATATATATATATATATATATATATATATATATATACACACACAGACACACCATCTGGGAATGCAGGGACGATAAAGCATTTTGGACTATTTATTTCAGGGAAAGGGATGCAATTCTCCACTCTACGCCCACCAATGTTTGCGGCTGAAATTGCAAGGGGATGAAATGTGGCAGAGCGCAATTTTATGTCGGAAAACGAATGTAGCCAGGCAATCTTTAGATCAACTGCAGAAAATTATAGTTCATCCTTCCTCATATCTTATCATATAAAGCTGCCAGGATGGTATTTTACAGGCATTGATTAATTTCAGATCGCTGCATTAAGGATAGGTTAGTCTCGCTGAATGTGTTATTTTAGTTCATAAGGATGTGGTCTAGTAGGAAGAAAACGAGAAATCGACTGTACATTTTTACGAATTGTATTTTATGTGATGTTTCTTACAAGTTCAGTTTGTCTAGACGCTTTAATGACCTATCTTCAAAATGTTAATTAGAAAGATAACTCTTGATGACTCTACTATTTAAATCCCAAACCAACTAAAGAGATAAAGGCTAATACTAGTTATATGAGGTGATTGATCTGATACAGTATTTCGTAACAAAAAACCTTCCTCTGCATAAATCGAAAACGAAATTAAAGAAATTAAAGCCCAAACCAACCTAAACTGAGAAGAAAGCTGCAGGCACACCAGGCCTCATGGGACATGCCTTCTGAACCCCGGTAGCGATGAGGCTCTACCCTACTTATTGCTGCCCTCCTGTCCTCATTTCTTTCCTGGAAATGCTCTAAATACCGACCCAGGCATAGCGTGCGTCTCGTTCAACCTTCACGACACAATGTATATGGCGTTTAGGCACCGGGGCGCAACAGTGATTCTGCATTTCTGGTCCAACAGCGTAATGCCCCTCAGATTTCTTTCTTTTTTTGCCTTGAAGCACAAGCTTTTCAGGGTTTAACTCCTGTCAATACAACCAATGGAAAAAAAGGTCCCTCCTTTCTCCTCTTTTGTTGCTGGGAGAAGATTGACCTGAATTGTAAATCGGCCCTGGTTAATCCCCTCTACATTTAGTATATAAAACAGTGCATTCGCAGAGTAAGCCTCCACCAGACCATCGTTGAAACCCACAGGAGCACAAGCTAAGCTGCTTCCTCCACCCGTGTGGTGTCTGACCGTTCATGACACGCATGTACGTTTATGTCCTCAACTCCAAGCCCCTGATGCATCAATAGCTGTCCTCCATATGGCATTGATTTTCAATTGGCCACGTGATTTTCAATTGGCCACGTGATTTTCAATTGGGCGATTCAGTCGCCTCGTCCTGCTGTAGAGAATTCTCATCGTACTCTCCCGACTCTGTTATTTTGCCATTTGCCTCGCGATTGCGACGGTACTCTCCCATTACATCAGGTTGGAGAGGGGCTCATTCCTTTGGGGAGCCCCTCTGCTTACAGCAGTCTTCGCTAGAGCTTTATCCAACTAGAGATTTACATGATAAAAACCCTCTAATCCCCAGATAATCTTTTTGTGGCTTTACAGTACTGCAATTGCTGTAGTTACTTGTCCATCCTTATTGTTTATTAATGTATTTGGAGGCTGAGAAAAGGATATCACATCAGTGACCATGACCACTGACTTGCCATCTTGCATTTTCACAGTTAGCTGGCAAATCCGTTTGCCATTAGCGTCACATTCATTTCCAGATGCTCGAGGGGCTCAGTGCTGCTAGCCATGGCGTTGCTCTGTGAGGGGAGTTTATAGATGACTGAATGATGACGGCCCTACCCTTTGCCACATGTTCAAATGCTAAATTCAGTAAGCACGACTTTACACCCACCGCAGCCATAGAAACAGCAAAGACAAAAAAATACTAATACTGAAAAAGAAAAGAAGAAAAGAAAAACAAACAATAAGAAAATCAAAGCATGAAACGGTCTGTTCAGAATGAAATACAAACAATGTTAAAGGGCTTAAAGTAAGCGTACACGTTACATACAGTATGTCTTAAATGTAACCTACAGGGCATTGTATAACCAGCGATGTGGTTTATTTGATGCATCATGCATATCTCCCGTTTTGTATTCACCAAGGACGACCAACCTACTCATCTGACATGGGAGCCGAGAAGAACCATCCCAGAATGGTTTTATTAAGCCGGCCGCTCAACAGGGCCGTGAGACGCTCATCGAGTAGAAGGTCAGCTGTAAATACATGTTTCTGTGTTCAACCCCGGAACCCCCAGACCCCCCTACCGCCCAAATACATGTCCATGTAGCAGCAATACACCTTAAAGGAAAATAAAACGTTCAGCTTGGTACCGTCCGTTCTTTTTAGCAGGCAATCTCTTTCCTCTTCTTATTCTTGACCAAGGTCACATTCTTTACCAATGCACTATTGATCGGAACAAAACAACAACCAAAAAGCTCGGACACTGCGACACCGGCATCTCAGGGTCACCACACCTATCAGGAAGTCGCAGAGGCTTCAGTTGACGGTGGTCTTTGGAGGTGAGAGGCAACACTGAGTGTCTGGATGAGGCGGAGGTGGGGAGGGGGTCCTCCATAGAGACAAATATACTCCTGGTTTTATCCCTGATCTCTGTGGCAGAGAGGTGACCCGGCAACGATCAGTGTACCATCTGCTAGCTTTCTCTTTACAAAAGGCGCCCGTTTTTGTTACAATAGGACGACACAGTAACACAGTGTATAGCGAAAAGATCTTACTGTCTGATACTGCGATTCAACCACAATTCCCATGAGATTCCCGCTTCACCATGTGGGACTAGCTAGCAGTGGAGTCACCCTTCCAGTGGGAATTCCGGTAGGAAATATGGGAACATTACGAAGCCCATGAAAACTCCAGCAACTGACACAACTGCTCATAATATTCTCTGCATCTTAAATCATCAAATCTTAGTTTCATCTTCAGTATTCATTTTGATTTGATTTTAGTTCATCTTCAAGCAATCAAGTTCGTTCGGATAAATCCCTAGGAAGAAATGTACAAATTATCCATGGTGTATCTGCCCATCCTTCCAATTTGTCCCACAAGATCGGGCCATTAGTGCTTTTAAACGCTTTCAATGGGAAGCGATGGGAACATACGTGACTACTTAAATGAGTCACAAGGTAGCACATACAAGTATGACAGTGAAGCCTATGTTACAACCAAGCTCACTCTGCTCTCTTTCCCAGTCAACAACGTCATTTGTTTTCATCATAGTTCGAGCAGAGTGTTGCTTGTGTACCATAATTTTGGTCTTCCTAATTATAAAATATAATCTGCAGTTCTTTTTCATGTGGTGTTATTACATTTTGGCCCGACCCTCCGATATCTAATCATTCTGTCTTGTTGATTAGCGCACATGGAAAATGCCATTCGTCATAAGGATTACAATTTAATAATTCAAATCAGTTTTCTTTGTTTTAAAATTGACATGCGTTCATAGGAGTCCAGTTCACATTTTACATTGACAGCGTAAATATCCATCCGTCTTGCCGGCGTTCGAGCTAGTCTATCATGCTCAGCATTGCAACGCGTATGTAGCTTCTCAAATAGCAACCATTATTCATACAATTAATCAGAAGCGGAATAAATCACGACGGCATATCTGAGTTCCTCCAGCAACAATGATGCGTGCCATCTCAGCTGCCACTAAATCTCTGGTCATTGTCTTTGCTCTCTTGTTGCCTCGCCATTGGCACCCCTGTGATCTAGAAAAAAACTGCCAATCCCATACCTGCATGGTATCATTTTATGATATGGCAACATGTTTAACACATACATTTACTTAGAATTGACATAGATTGAGTTGTGAAAACTCAATTCTTGTTTTTAATTTCCGGTTGTTGTCCGTGGGCTAACAGTGTCTGCCTCTGCTAATTAGTCATCATTTGATATTGGATTGTTTCATTTGGCAGCCTCAAATTAACACTCTGCTTTGGCACAATCTAGCACATACTGCTGAGTGCATGCCTCCCTTAATTGTATAGAAACAGGTTGACATTGAAGCAAATTAAACCTTTAACAGTGTTTTAACATGTTACACATACAATTAAATATTACAGCAGGTTACAAATAATGTTAAAGGCACCCAGTGCAACTTTCGAGGCTTAAAAATAAACATTCAATTTCTAGTCTTTTTTACACGTAGTAAGTTTCAATAACTCCATACCATTACATACCGACATTTAAGCAGCAAAGATGAGACGTCGTTGTGTGGTGAGAACTGATACAAAATCGATAACAACAACAATGCCGCCATTTTCTTTATTTTTTGTAACCTACAATAAATAAAGCAGGCTTCCAGTCAATGGAAAAATGGCTTCTCCCCACCGGCGATTGTTGTTGTTTACGATTTTCTATCAGTTCTCACCACACAACGACGTCTCATCTTTGCTCCTTGAATGTCGATATGTAATGGTATGGAGTTATTGAAACTTACTACGTGTAAAAAAGACTAGAAATTGAATGTTTATTTTTCATTGAATGTTTGCATAAAGTTGCACTGGGTGCCTTTAAAGTATTTGTGACGTCCTATAGGGTGAATTTTAGTTCACCTTTTTATATAGGGCTACAATATCACTGCAATATTAAATTAAGGCCTACCCTGTACTACTAGGTCCTAGGCCTACTCAGGGCGTATACAGGCATTTATACCACAGCACTTGCATCCCGAAACCCCAATTATTTCATTTCTTCAACAACCCATTTTTGTTTATGTCTGGTTATTATCCTGATGTATCCCCCCAAATCTCATAATCTTCCCTCCTAATCCCATGTTTTTGTTTTCTGAAATCAGATCCTTCATAACTCATTAGGGCAGTCCACATGTATCATGTTGTGCTTCTGAAACGGAGACGAGTCTGTGCCACAGACGCCCTACTTCGAGGCAACAACTACACTGTTGTTCCAAACAGAGTAAACAAAGCCTCTCGGACCTAAAACAGAAAACTGCCTTCAACACGAAGCGGTTATACTCATTCTGATGCATGCACGGCTCTTCTTCTGTGGGCCTCGTTAGTGTTTCTGTTCCAACGCTCGCCGATCCTTCATTTGATACGTCTACTGCAGAAGTACGCTACGGTGCACGCCGCAGCGCGCACACAAAATGCGCGCACACGCACGCACGCACGCATAGACCGCTCCATCGAAATTGGCACACAGACACGCAGCGCGACGGACGCCTGACGGACGGGTCTGCTGAAAGTTATTCTCACCGAGAATCTACTGCACCTATGGACCGATCGCGGCCGAGTTCTTATCGCGTTCGGTGTGTGTTGTGGTGCCGCGGAACAAGGTTTTAATATTCGTTTTCTTCCTCCTTTTCCTCCTCCTTTGGTTTCGTATTTCAAAGCGAGGTAGTGCGAGTTGTTCGGCTGTGAAACTGTCAGCATCCTATGTCTCTGTGTGCCCACGTTTCGTGAGCTGTACCACAAAAAAAAGAGAGCGATCTTCTGTTGTTGTTGTTTTTTTTACTGAAAACCCTACGCAGATATGGAATCATTTATAACTTGAGATTAATCAAAAACCCGAGCCCGAGATCGAGGAGAAAGGACGGATAGTGGATCTGTCGTCCGTTTACGCGGCGTTGGAAGGAGCTGACAGTGGGGAAACGGGCACAGCTACAACCCCGCTCCGCCACAGCAGCAACGTATTGACCATACTATAATACAAAGGTAAGTTTCCCACCGCAATTATTCCTAATGTAGCCTTACTGTTATGGGTGTCTATTGTTCTTTCACTGAATGCACCAATAAACGGAGAGAGGCTCTAGGATTAAAAGTAGGCGAGGAAGCGACAGCGAGAGAAGGAAACATTTGGGTCGGCATGACTCCAACTGTTGCCATCAAGCTTTTATGTTGACTGCTTTCCTATTTATTCACATCTTCCAAAGAAGACCCGCGCCTGGGCTTTATAGTACCGCTATCCGCGTTTCTCCCCTTTAAGACCTGCAACTTTTTTCTCTCTCATTTGGCTCAGAGTAAACATAGCGCACTGCGGTTAGGATCACTTGGAAGCGAATCAACTGTGCTTGGTTTTCGCCCTTAAAAATTGTTATAACCATTGCATAACGATTCCGTCGATGGAATAAACAAATGTAGAATAATCGACCCCTGGTACAGGATATATCTTTAGTGCCTTGCCTATGCCACGTTTGTCGTTTTATCATTGGTCCCTCGTGGACCCGGTCTGCTTTTCAAATTTGTATACAGGAGCCGAGATGTGTGATCCCCCTACGCTCCCCCCACCTACACCCTCAGTGTTTTCAATTGCAAACTCTGTTTTACCGTTATAGTTATGTGCCTACCACTGTGTCTCTATTCAAACTTAACCATAAAACAAATTAATAATGCCCACCTGGAGCGGAATAATACCAATAATCCCGGAGTGCAGAACAACCCAAGGCGGTACTTTTACAGTGTTGTATTACCCACTCTCCCCTCGGCTGCTTTTTGTGCGAATAAACCAAGTAGTCGCTTCAGATGACTGATTGCTGTAATTACAGCTAGCAGACCATGAGCAGTGCTGTGCCTAGGGCCAGCCGTGATAGCGGCCAAGTGGATCTGCGAAATCCTGTTCAAACGGGAAAACTTGAGTTGTGTTTTATTCAGCAACGTCCACTGCGAGTAGCCCCTAATACAGCACAATGATACGATACTCATGTCACCAGCACCGCCCGCCTGGGAGCCGCTGGAGGTCAGCCCAGGGAAAGAACATTAAGTGGAATTAAAAGGGTGTGTATTTGTTTGTGTATGTGTGTGTGTGTGTTTGTTTGTTAGTGTTGGTGTGTGTGTGCGTGTGTTTGTTTGTGTTGGTGTGTGTGTGTGTGTGTGTGTGTGTGTGTGTGTGTGTGTGTGTGTGTGTGTGTGTGTGTGTGTGTGTGTGTGTGTGTGTGTGTGTGTGTGTGTGTGTGTGTGTGTGTGTGTGTGTGTGTGTGTGTGTGCGTGTGTGTGTGTGTGTGTTGGCACGCGTGCGTAAGTGAATGTCTTTGGTGCTAAAGTTGAGACACACACATTTGGCGACTCAGCGCTTGTGATCTGCAATGTGCCATTAACACAGAAAGACAAAAAGGATTAACGTGCAAAGCACTCACAGATTTCCGTAAATGTCCCTGTTCCAAATACACGGTTCACCTTTAGATTTTTCTTGGTCTGTGTTGACCACCTATAGTGTAGACCGGACTATTTCTATGTAGTACTAAATCATAATACTGGAGACAGATGTTCCAGTGGGACATCTGTGTCTCCCTCTGGTCAGGCACGTGAATCACTCATCATTTAATACACACACACATGCACACACAGACACACACACAGACACATACACACCAATGCCCTCCTTGCCACAGATGTTAATGCCTCCATTGAGAGCCT
>NC_082387.1:12554811-12657311 GCF_031168955.1 Gadus macrocephalus
GTGTGTGTGAGTGTGTGTGTGTGTGTGTGTGTGTGTGTGTGTGTGTGTGTGTGTGTGTGTGTGTGTGTGTGTGTGAGTGTGAGTGTGAGTGTGAGTGCGTGTGTCTGTGTGTGAGTGTGAGTGTGAGTGCGTGTGTCTGTGTGTGAGTGTGAGACACGCAGAAGACAAATGAAATCACATAGTATTCCTGAGGTTGAATCATGGTTGTATTATTGACGACATCTTTTTGATCATTTTCTTAGGTGTTCCTTGTTCATTCTCTGCTGCATGCCACTAGCACTTAGAATAAGTATTCTGCTGAACACAAATATAAAGAGAGAGAGAGAGAAAGAGGGAGAGGGAGACAGAGACAGATAGAGGGGGCGAGAGAGATATGCAGTCATACTCCTCTGGGACTTGGTCTGGTCTTGTTCCCCCAATAATTGTTGCGTGTTGTGCTCGATACAATTACAGCAGTCAGATAGTCAATTGACTGGCACAGGGAGTCAGAGATTGAGAACAATTGAGAGACTGAGCAACGCTGGTGGATGGATGGAGAGAGAGAGAGAGAGGGAGAGAGAGAAAGAGAGAGAGAGAGAGACAGACAGAGATAGAGACAAAGAGAGAGAGACAGACAGAGAGAGAGAGGGAGAGAGAGAAAGAGACAGACAGAGATATAGAGACAAAGAGAGAGAGACAGACAGAGAGAGAGAGGGAGAGAGAGAAAGAGACAGACAGAGAGATAGAGACAAAGAGAGAGAGACAGACACAGAGAGAGAGAGGGAGTGTCTGGTCTCTTTTGGGGATTGTTATCTGATTTAGCTCAGTAAAGACACACATATACATGCACGCACACACAGACAGACACACAACACACACTCACATTACATCCGTTGCACACGAATGCACATGTCAATGTGCATACGCAGTCACAGCAACTGATGTCAGCACACACATTGCACACTCTCAAATGGCCTCTCACACACTCTCCCCAATGCATCCAGGGCCCAGCTGGCGGGCAAGAGGGGTGTAAGGGTGTAGACGGGACCACCTGAGGTCTGTGGGGTCAGAGGGTTTCGGTTCAGCCCACCAGGATTTCACAATGCCTCAATCTTCTACCTTTCCTCTTTATATCACTCTCTCGATTCTCTTATCATCCTTTTGTTTCCTTCCTGCTTTCTTTCTTTCTTTCTTTCTTTCTTTCTTTCTTTCTTTCTCTTTCTTTTCTTTCTTCTTTCTTTCTTTCTTTCTTTCTTTCTTTCCTTTCTTTCTTTCTTTCTTTTCTTTCTTTCTTTCTTTCTTTCTTTCTTTCTTTTCTATCTTCGTTTCATTCTTCCCGGATTTGTTTGTATTTCTCCTTATCAGTGGTTGACAAAGACATTCCTTGACAACAAAAAAAACATCAAATGTCAACATCAAGAAAGCATCGAAAGGGAATGAAATGCTCTTTCATATCATCTATTTGCGTGTTGCCAATCCACCGCTGTCTCCACAGTTACCAGGGTAACAGTATCACAGTGTTGTTATTTTTGTTGTTTACCCTCTTTCTGAGTGAATGCAACAATACTCTCTGTCCCTCCACCAGATCGAATGGCCGGCCCCCCCAGGACAAGAAGAAGGAATGTGCCTCCAAGGGGAAGAACAACCAGGTAAGAGTGTACAGTGGCCCGTACCAAACAGCATGACCTCACGACTCAAGTGATTAGCCAACCTGGTTAGAAGTGCTGCAGAGTTTTCTATTTTGGGGGGGTTGCAATTCGTGCAATTAGTTGACGTGTGCAGAAGATTCGCTTTTTCTCTGTCAACGTATTTGAAACGACCTGTCAGGCTTTAAGAACACCTAAAGTGGGAAGAGACTTCACTGCCCCTTTTAGAGCAGTAAAGCTTGTCTATGAAACTGCCTCTCCTAGGCATTGATGATTTCTTGTGTTTTATGGCTTAATACACATATGGATTAAGCAGAGGTATATAACAGTGTTTTGCAAGCCTTTTGTGGCCAAGGCACACCACCAAGCCGGCTTAAAGCCGGATTGATTATCAAGAATGACACCCTTGCCAATAACTGGACAATATTGCTAATAGGTTATATATAATAGGATATTAGTAGCAATGTTTGGTATATTTCACACATAGCAGACATGGATAAAGGAATTTCAATTTCCTTGCCTGACAATCATGCAATGCCATCATTTGTCAAACACATATACAGGTATATATAAAAAGAGCGAGTAACTTGCATTGACAGGAAAATATATCAATGATAAACCCCATCATAAATAGCACCAACTATATATTTTACGGTGCCTATGTTAGGATTATGTATTGAATCCCAGCAAATTCTTTGGGCTGATCTTGCATCAAGGCGCAGTACTTAGGAACCATTGCCGTCCCCCCGGGCTCCCCTGAAAATGTTCAGACGCGTCGCCATCACAGCCACGTCAACCCACTGTTATAAGTGCTCCACAGGGATCCTCACAAAGCCCTCATTCTCCCACTGCAGACAATAGATGTACCAAAAAGTGTTTCAGCATTGATGAGTGAAAGTGATTTGACACTAGCGCACACGGCATCACCGAAGTGAACCTCTACGATTTTTCCGGGTATGGCATCGATTGATAATTATAGAAGTATAGTTCCAGCCGAAGGGATGAAGTGGACGTATCGCTCGTTAGACGTTTCGCAGACGGCTCCGGTGACGCTGAACAGTCACACCAGGCGTTTAAAAAACAACACGTAATGAGATTCTATATAGAGAACAGTTAGATGGATTCTAAATGACTGCATGTACCCACCGCTTGTCCCAGTGCCCACCAGCGCACGCACTCACCGGAGATTCTGCTTACAGCGCAATTGGTTGAGATTACGCTGCGTTAAAGGAGATAACAAATGAAAGTGAGGTTTAGTTTATTCCTAACCACTCCACACGCCACACTTTGTGCTTTCAAATATGTAATTTGCAGGTACTGCAAATAGAGAGATGATTGTATTCAAATGTAGGTGAAAATTACTTGGAAAGAGCACATTCACGGATTGTCTAATGAGCTTAAAATAATAAATAGCTGCTTTTAAACAAAGATGGAACACAGCGACCCATAAATTCACAACTAAATAACTGAATAATCTGTCATCTCCTCTCCTCTCCTCTTCTCTCCTCTTTTCTCCTCTCCTCTCCTCTCCTCTCCTCTCCTCTCCTCTCCTCTCCTCTCCTCTCCTCTCCTCTCCTCTCCTCTCCTCTTCTCTCCTCTCCTCACTGGTTTCATCGCCTCTTCTCTTCTCCCCTCTCTTCTCCTCTCCTCTCCTCTCCTCTCCTCTCCGTTATTTTCCTCTCCTCTCCTCGCATCTTCTTTCCTCTTCCCTTGACTCTTTTCCTGTCCTCTCCTCTTCTCTCCTCTTCTCTCTTCTCCTTTCCTCTCCTCTTTGTAGACCGAGTGTTTCAACTACATCCGCTTCCTTCAAAGCTACAACAGTACACACCTCTATACCTGTGGCACATATGCCTACCAACCAAAATGCACCTATGTGGTAAGTATGTGTGTTTGTGTATTGCTGAATCCCAGTCCTTTGTCCATTATGAATGTGGTTCCTGTTGGACCGTAGGACTGCTGGGGCTTCTGTTATTACTTTTATTTCATCATTTATTATTTTATCATGTTCATATTCCTGTGGAGGATGTGCTTGCCTTAAGGTCCCTGTGTGTGCGTCATACACACAGTGTGTCGTACCTCTTGCTGAAAGGTGTCAGTTTGAGGTGTTGCACATCATTCCTAGAGCTGCAACTGCAGTGTCACAGATGAAAAATGAGTGTGTGATTTGTTTCCCTGGGTGTGTGTGGGTGTGTGGGTGTGAGTGTGTATGTGTGTGTGCGTGTGTGTGTGTGTGTGTGTGTGTGTGTGTGCGTGTGTCTGTGTGTGTGTGGGGGGGGTGGGGGTCTGAGTGAGTGAGTGAATGAGAGGGTGTTTTTTTAGACAGAGCCTGCAGCTGCGTTTTCCCACATTCTAACCACTGACAACAATTCTGCCCTTACTCACCGTATATTTGTTAACGTGTTTGTTTATGTTCGTGCATTTTTACCTATATTTATTATGTGTCTATGCAGATTGCGGCCAATTTTACACTCAGCATTGCCCCCCTGGAGGATGGGAGGGGTAAATGCCCCTATGATCCTGCAAAGGGCCACACTGGACTCATAGTGGGTGAGTATCTGTGTGTGTTTGTGTGTACATTACTATTGTTGTTGAAGATACTACAGGTGGACGAAGTCCACAGAGAACTGTTGTTGTAACGTCTGGTGTCGTCTGCCTGTAGACGAGGAGCTGTACTCTGCCACACTCTTCAACTTCCTGGGTACGGACGCGGTCATCCTGAGGAACCTGGGCCATCAGCACTACAGCATGAAGAGCGACGACCTTCCTGCCTGGCTCAAGGGTAAGAGACAGACAGACAGACAGACAGACAGACAGACAGACAGACAGACAGACAGACAGACATACAGACAGGCACGCACGCACGCACGCACGCACGCACGCACGCACGCACGCACGCACGCACGCACGCACGCACGCACACACGCACACACACACACACACACACACACACACACACACACACACACACACACACACACACACACACACACACACACACACACATAAGCTCACCGGTTTGAGTCTCTTAAGTTTGACTTTGAAACACTGAACCAAGCCGTAAAAACAGTAACAACCTATTTATGTCAGTGTTGTTGTGTGTCTCACATCACTGCGCGGGGAAGGTGCACATGATGCAGGAGTGCTTCTCCAGCGTTTGATGCGGAGACTGTGAACTAGGGGGGCACATGCACCGTGTGAGCGAAGCGAAGAGTGAGGGAAGGAGGCGGTGAGAGAACGGAATGTTCCGCAGCGTGACGTGTTTAACATGGTGACACATCTCGTCATGCTCGGAGACACCTGGTCCTCGTGACTTTGAACACAACAACAACAACAACAACAACAACCTCCCAATCCTTACATGGCCGCTGTAAGAAGAGATTCTTCATAGGACTGGTCCAATCAGCGTAATCAAAGCAGGGAAGTCAATCCTTTTGAATCAGACACATCAGACACATACAAGCCTCATGTACCGCCAATCTGAATTATTTAAGAAAAACGCATGCATATGGATATCCATAAGTATAGGTATAGATTTGTATGGCATGTACCCAATGGAGCGAAATATATGGAGAGGGCAAGGAAGGGATAGAGGGTGTGGGGGGGAGCATGAGAGATAGAGGGGGAGAGGGGGTGTGAGACAGAGGGGGAGAGGGGGGTCTGAGAGAGAGGGAGAGCGATAGATATTTGGAGCGATGAAGAGGGAGAAAGAGAGCCAGAGAGAGAGATGGGGAATAAAGGAAGTAGCAAGACGGATAGAAGAAGCGATAGAGGAAGAAGAGGCAAGGGAGGTGTGCACCTCACAGGGAAGATGAAATGGAGAGCTGCAAAGAGAGCGCGACGTCAAGAGAGAGAGTTAGAGACCATGAGCCCCGGCTACCATGCAAAAAATGGGAAAGCTAAATGAGCCCTGCTAATAGAAAGTTCCAGAAACAGATAGGTGGAGAGAGTCAGAGAGAGACAGAGAAAAGCAGAGCGTGGAGGGAGACAATAAAGGGGTTCAAGTTAGAAAATATGACGATAGAAAACAACAGAGAAGGAGAGAGGGATGGAAAGAGGGAATCCTTTTATAATGAAAACAAGATGGAAGCAGGGACCACGGGTTGCGAATAAGAACATATCATAAGAGAGTGAGAGCATGAGGGGAGGAAATATGCAGGGGAGAAGAGAAAGAGAGAGAGAGAATGATGGGGAAAGGGATAGAAAGAGGAGAGGCGGAGGGAAATAGAACAGAGTGAGTCTCAGGTAGAGGTAATGAGATTCAGATGGAAACAACTTTCCTTTCTGCGCGTGTGTGTGTGTGTGTGTGTGTGTGTGTGTGTGTGTGTGTGTGTGTGTGTGTGTGTGTGTGTGTGTGTGTGTGTGTGTGTGTGTGCGTGGGTGTGTGTGTGTGCGTGTGCATGTGAATGTACTCTATTTGTCAAGACCTTTTCCTTGTATAATCATCCTCATAATTGCCTGTCTGTTTGTGCGTGTGTGTGTGTGTGTGTGGTTGTGTGTGCGTTCGTCTGTGTGTGTGTCCAGAGCCTGACTTTGTGGGCTCCTCGCTGGTGAGGGAGAGCCTCGGCAGCAAGGAGGGGGACGACGACAAGATCTACTTCTTCTTCAGCGAGCGACCGACGGAGGACCGCAACTGCTATGCTGAGCGCACCATGGCCCGGGTGGCCCGCGTCTGCAAGGTAGGATCCTCCGCCCTATCGCTGGTACTGGAGGACCAGCTCCCTGGTACTGGTACTGTAGGACCAACCCCTGGTACTGGTACTGAAGGACCAACCCCTGGTACTGGTACTGGTACTGGAGGACCAATACCCTGGTACTGGTACTGTAGGGCCAACCCCTTGTACTGGTACTGGTACTGTAGGAACAACCCCTGGTACTGGTACTGTAGGACCAACGCCCTGGTACTGATACTGTAGGACCAACAACCGGTACTGGTACTGGTACTGGTACTATAGTACCACCCCCCTGGTTCTGGCCCTGGTACCGTAGGACCAAGCCCATTGTCCTTAACACAGGAATCTGATTTTCCACACTGCCAACTTTAACAATGGTCAACCCTGATGTTTTTTTATTCCCACCTACTCTCATGCATTCATCATGTCGTGGTGGTGGGGGCAGTTTGAATCCTAGCCGGAAAGCTTATCGGCCTGAGCCTGGAGCCTTAATGAGATGCTCCTTAATGACATCCTTAATGATGTTGGATAAAAGCCTAAATAACTAAACGGTACTAAATAGCATTTATTTTGTGTGTGTACACACATTAAGTGCATTCAAATGAGTCCTGGCTGGTGGGGTTGCATAGTGCATTCTCAGCGTCGTTGTTGCTGTTATTTAGGACTTTCTGTATTATAGTCATTCAGATTGAAATTCAATTTAAACATTTGATATTCCCTGGAGACTGCTGGAAGACCCATTGGTCTGAAAGTGAAATAAACAATGCAAATTTATTCCTTAAGTGTCTTGAGCATGGTGGGATTTTGTCATCAGGTAACGCAGGTGGGAGACTCACACAGACACAAACACACACACACACACACACGCATTTAGAATAAATATTTAATGTCTTTCCACTGTGACCCCAATTACTCAAGCTGTTTAGCAGATGGACAGATTGATTTGACTTTTGGTTTTGGTAGCTGTTTACGTAAGTGTTTTTCTCTCACACACACACACACACACACACACACACACACACACACACACACACACATACACACACACACACACACACACACACACACACACACACACACACACACATATACACACACACACACACACACACACACACACACACACACACACACACACACACACACACACACACACACACACACACACACACACACACACACTTCCTCTGACATAACCGTCCGCTCTATGCTTTTTCTCTCTTTTCTCTCTTTTCTCTCCTTTCTCTCTTTTCTCCTCTGTCCTGATTAGGGGGACTTGGGGGGCACGCGGACCCTGCAGAAGAAGTGGACCACTTTCCAGAAGGCCCGGCTGGTTTGCTCCCTGCCCGAGAGAAACGTGGCGTTCAACAACCTCCGGGCCACCTTCACCCTGCCCGGCCAGGACTGGGGCTCCACCATCTTCTTCGGCATCTTCCACGCCCAGTGGTGAGTGGTGTCCCGCCGTCTCGCACGCGCTCAGAGCGGTTTCCTGCTGGATGTCAATCTATGCATAAAAGGGGGGCCCAATTTTGCCACCAAGTGTGAGGTGGATAATTGAGTTGAGTCATTGCAAGCCATTTGCTAAATCTAACCACTTGTGACGTCACCAGTGGGAGTGTCCGGCCAGATGGAGGAGCAGGGATGGTTCAGCGAGCGGATGGGTTATGAAATGGCTCCTAATGACTAATCAACCTCATACCCGCTGTTAAAATGGGGGCCTTTAACAGGATGTATCTGAAACCCTTCGTTCATTGCAGTCATATTTCTCTCGGAAGTTTTATTCGATACGGTATGACAGCGCCGTCGAAAGCATCCTCAGAAATTGGATGACGTTTCTATCGAAGCAAACCTTGACGACAAGCTTGTAGTTTGATCTAGTACTGTGTTTTTCCCGGCTATTGCAAGGGTCTCCGCCTCCGTGCCCGTAATGATCGAGGACGCCTCGATCAATCTCAATAAACTGCGACAACGTAGATTTATGATCACATCGGGACGTATGTGATCTCAAATACCGGTCACCAAACCGGATACACAGAGAATGTGTTGGTTATGGACCCCGTTTTATTGGGCAGGCTCAACAAACAATAATAATAGTGAAGAGGGTACTCACTCAGCTCTGCAGAGAATATCCTTAATACCTTCTCCGGGTCACGGGGGAGGTGGAGAGGGATTAGTCTTACTCGGAGGGAGAGTTTGGAAACTCGAGGCAGCTCCACGTCAGCGCGCTCGCTCTCTCTCTCTTTCGCTCTCTCTCTCCCTCTCCCTCCCTCTCTCTCTCTCTCTCTCTCTCTCTCTCTCTCTGTCCCTCTCTTGCTCTCTCTCTCTCTCTCTCTCTCTCTCTCTCTCTCTCTCATGTGGTCCTTGTCTGTTCTGCGATTAGACACGCTATCTCACAAAGAAAACCTTTTATAAAAGGTATGAGCGCTTACAAAAATCCCTTTTGGCTTTGACGAAGATAAGGTTGTAATTATTGGCCATTATGGAAATGTGGACTCAAAAGTTCAAGCCATTGTCAGAATGAATAGACCCTTTTTGTGTTACCATCACAAGGTTGTCCTCGGCTCTGACTTTGGGCTGATACATTTGTCCGCACAACCCAACCGTGTGACTTCAGCTCACGGCTTTCCTGGAAAGACACAAACCATCTTATTACCCAATTTTTACCACAGAGGAAATTAAATATGATTATCTGCTCTCAGAGAGTCCCCTTTAAATGTTAAGTATAACACCTGCCTGGCAGTGAACCAGGAGCTGTCTGTTTGCTGAAATGTGCTCCGCCCGCACAGATATCATCGTCATGCTTCACAGATACCAGCGGTTCATGATACATGGGGTGACATGTGAGGTTGAACAAAAAACATGCGTCAGAAGATGCTATAGATCTAACGGTGTGCTTGCCTTCACTCTCACACCACCCCCACCACCCCCTCCTCTGCCATCAGCACCGCCCTGTCTCCCACCATCTAGCACCTGTCAAAAGCAGCGTATGGAGAGGAGATCAATTCTTTTTTTAAATGTTGGCACCTTGGGATAGATGTTGTCAACACACACAGGGCTTGTTGCTAATTTACAATCCAGCCTTGTTCCGTGCGTGGTTTCCTGAGCGAGTCCCTGGCAATCTTCAAAAATCTCCCAAGCCTTGCAGGAATACTAATGCTGGTACTAAACTCGCCTATGATGTTTGCTGAGGTGCTGCCGGTGCTTTTATAATGCACCATAGCCTGCCTTGATGTTTGATGTCTCCGCAATCACGGATAATTACAAAACACCTAGCCGTTGCTGTTTATCTTCTACAGCGGGTTTGCACCCGTGTCTGGATGAAAGTTGGACACTTGAATTAGCACTTGCACAGATTATCGATTCCGATCTTTGATTGCTCTCAGCCCCCGTCGGGGAGCGGCACAGGATGAAAGGGCACGCCAAAGCAAACTGCGAAACGTTTTCATGCCGTGACCCACCTGTGGCAGAACTTTTGAACCCGCACCCAGCAACTATATTATATAACAGTTAAATGCACAACTCACCCCAATGAATGAACGTATAATGAATCTATGAAGATTTCTCTATGTTTTTCTCTATGTATGAAAAATGCCCCTTTCTGGTCGAGGACACCTCATTTATATATTTTGTTGGTTTTATTTATCTATTTATTATTTTATTTCAATATTTCCAGCGGCCGTGAGCCCTGAGTCCCACTGTGTCTCCCAGAGGCCTCCATGTGGAGTGTACAGCACCGAGTGACAGGCTAACCCAACCCGCTGTGCTCTCCGTGTGACAGGGGTGATGTGGACGTGTCGGCCGTGTGCCAGTACCACATCAGCGACGTGAAGAAGGTGTTCAACGGAGACTACAACGAGTACCAGGACGACTCCCAGAGGTGGACCCGCTATACGGGCCCCGTTCCAAGCCCGAGGCCCGGAGCGGTAAGACACCCGGGAGGGGGTGCAGGGGGGGGGGGGGGGGGTTTCTCTGACTGTCTGTTTTTCTGTCTGTGTGTTTCTGTTAGTGTGTTTGTGTGTCTGTCTGTATTTCTGTCTGGCTGGCTGGCTGTGTCTGTGTCTGTGTGTCTGTCTGTGTGTCTGTCTGTGTGTCTGTCTGTCGGTCTGTGTGTGTGTGTGTGTGTGTGTGTGTGTGTGTGTGTGTGTGTGTGTGTGTGTGTGTGTGTGTGTGTGTGTGTGTGTGTGGGTGTGTGTGTGTGTGTGTGTGTGTGTGTGGGTGTGTGTGTGTGTGGGTGTGTTCGGATGTGTATGACGACAATAACAGGTGATGGTAATTGTGGTTGAAGCTCATGCCTCGATCAACCTTCCTCAGACAGAGCCTATCGACCGTACCTTTCTAAATCAATCTATTTAGCTTTTCCCTCCAAACGAGTTCTGTTGATAATTCGAATACAGCTATTTTCATTTTAATCTCCTCATCATTTCAGAGCTTACACGGGAAGTGTTATTTGGGTTAAGTAGTATTCATCGCTTATGCAGCTTGGATAGGAACAGGAGCATTTCCAGTCATCAACACCAATTCGCACCTCTCTTTGTCCTTTTTAGTTTTTTGTTATGGATCATGTTTTATCGTTGCCATACTCTGGCTGCCTTGGACCCATCGCGTGCCAGCTTTTTAATCGAGTTCTTGCTCATAGATGGAGCACCGAACTCACACTGGCAGTCAAGGAATGGAGGGAATATGGATAAAACAAAGAGGAGGAGTGGAGATTGTGGAGGGATAATAAGGATGTGTGCATGGGGGCTGTATCCCAGAGGTGGGTATCATCTCTCAACCAGACAATAGCAAGACAATGGCTCCAGACCGCCATTCCACTAAGCATTTCTCCGACACCAGTCCGCAGGAGAGTGGATGAGAGGACAACACAAGGACTAGGACTCGGAGAAAAAAAAAAAAAGGCAGTACGGGGAGGTTGTACACAAGGATCTGTGCCAACCCCGCGCCGACATCCAGCTCCCAGCGCAGCCTAACCATCTCCCCTGTGTCTCCTCCCCTCCTCTCCTCTCTCCTCCTTCGCGGTTCAGTGCATCACAAACTGGCACCGGGAGAACGGCTACAACCGCTCCCTGCAGCTGCCAGACGCCACGCTCAACTTTGCCAAGAAGCACCCGCTGATGGCCGAGGAGGCCCAGGCACGCCCCCTGCTGCTCACCAAGGGGGTCAACTTCACCCGGCTGGCTGTGGACCGGGTCAGCACCCTGGACCAGCGCTCCTGCAACATGCTCTTCATCGGCACAGGTACGCCCACTGGTACCATACGGGACACTCTATGGTACGGGGACACACCCATGTTCTTGTTTACAGTGGCACCAACGACCCAGCTGGGAGCCTGTGAAGGTAACTTCACCTGGTAGGGTGAAAATATTGCGTGCGTTTTATTTGTCTAGCCTTCAAGAGGCACCCTTGCACTGGCACTCATTATAAGACAACCCCTAACCCTGGGACCTCAAAAGGCCAAGGTTAAAGAATACCAGAATCCAAACCAATGAGTAGTGAGGGATCTCTCTAGCCAGCGATGGTTAGGAGTGTAACCGGTACCGATACACCCCTAACCCTATAACCTCAACAGGCCAAGGAAAATAATACCAAAATCCAAACCCACGAGTAGGAAGGGGTCTCACTATCCAGGGATAGTTAGGAGTGGGACAGGTACAGATAATTCGTTGACTCTACCTGGGCCGCCACCCCAAATTTTATTTTTAAATCAAAAGATCTATATAATCTATTCCTACAGTAAAGTTGCCTATTTTCATAAGGGAGACAAAGCTGATAAATAATGTATCATCTAATTTTATTTTCAGTTCTTTTTTTTCCGTTTCCAGCAATTATTTAATAATCATTTTAATAAAAGCAAATAGTTTGCCGTAATGAGCAGGAAGCCGGTCACACTGCCCGGGAGTTCATCGATGTTAAAATATGCAGAAAACTGCTAAATCGAGAAAGAAAAGAAAAATCATTAACTCACTTAAAAAATATTCAACAAACGAAGAGCTAGCCCTCCAGAAGGCTTCATTTGAGCTCAACTTAAGTAGCTTATTTTACATGCCAGGGATACATGTTCACGCATCAAAGGAAATGCGTACGAACGCACCTTTTTAATTAAGCCTGGTAGTCTGTGACCCTCTGCATCCATATGCACACCCCGTTTCCCTGTGCTGGTGGAACAGAAAAATCGGCCAACTTTGTCCTAGAACCGATACCTCCATCGGCATCTCAGGGACTGAATATTAAGTAGTCATGTGAGTCTGGCAGGGTGGTAGATTCCACGACACGTGCTGTGAATGCTGGACATGCAGCCCTGCCTAGGGCCATTAGGCCCCTGCATATAGAACTGCCTCTCTACATATAGGCATGCAGCCCCTATACATTGCTATGCAGCCCTTCATGTAGCCATGTGCGGTCATGCTTACAGCATTGTGAAGACCTGCATATAGCCATGTGCAGTCCTGAATACAGACATGCGGTGCTGCGCATGGAACATGCCCCCCTGCATAAAGACATGCAGTCCGGTGTACAGACATGCAGAGCACTGCACTGCGGTGCTTTACCATTCAGCTCACCGCCGTGGCAGCGTCACCGTGGGCCAGGCTCAGTGTGACAGCAGCCAAGTCAGAGCACGCTGTCTGGCAGCCGTGCACAGCCAGGGAGATGAGACATACATGCACATAGACAGAGACGCACACGCACGCACACACTGTTACCCACGCATTCGCAAGACCAGTCAGCTTCACTTGTGTAGTGTTCCACGGTACCGACTCAACAGGGCCCTTGGCAGACGCTGGCAGTGCCAATTGGGCCGTGGGCTTGATTGGCTATTAGCTGCGGCGCTGTGACAGCTGATGCGATGAGCGCAAGAGCAGGAGAGAGAGAGAGAGAGAGAGAGAGAGAGAGAGAGAGAGAGAGAGAGAGAGAGAGTTCAGTGAGCATTTGTCACTTGTCAAGAGGAGTTCTTGTAAGTAGTCAGGCAGGGCTGCAGGATTGTGCAGGATTATCTTCCAGCGGTCCGCTGGCGCAGAGAGAGGCGAACGTGATGATATGCCTGCTTCTTAAAGGCAACAGGGCCTTTGTGTGTTTGTGTGTGTGCATGTGTTTGTGTGAGTGGAGGTGTTTCGGTCTGTGTGTGTGTGTGTGTGTGTGTGTGTGTGTGTGTGTGTGTGTGTGTGTGTGTGTGTGCGTGTGTGCGTGTGCGTGTGCGTGCGTGCGTGTATCTGTATGTGTGCGTGCATGTATCTGTATGTGTGCGTGCATGTATCTGTATGTGTATGTGTGTGTTTATGTGTGTGAGTGGAGGTGTCTCTGTGTGTGGTAGCTTTATGTTTTATCTGTGACAAAATCAATGCGGTGCAGACAATAGAACAGACCAGGCTCGGTGCGTAACAGCGTGTAACATGCAAGTGCACACATGTACACATACACACAAACACACGCGTACACACCCACACCCACATACACACACACACACATACCCACACCCACACACACAAACGCAAATCAAGGTCATTCAACCTGCTGTGTCTCAAACCTCTCTCATCACAGGGATGCAACCCTGTTCCTGATGCCCTACATCAAAAACAGCTCCATCTCTCTCTATCTATGTCTTCTCTCTCATTCTCTTCCCATGTCTCCCTCACTCCTCCAACACACATTCTATTATTACTCTGGTATATTGGGCCATGAGGTTAGATTGTGTCATCATGGCAATACTGTTCTTATTTTTCTCCTGAACAAGGGTGTACTGAAAGAAAACTAAAGAAGCTAACAGCTCTTTCCTCTCTATCCTGGCATCCCCATCCTCTCTACTCTTCTATAATCCCCTCTCCTCTCCCCTATATTCCCCTTACCTACCCTTGCCCCATCTCCACCTATATCCCTTCTCCTCTACCTCCTCCTCTATTCTCTCCCTTCTCTCCTCTCCGCTACATCCCCCTATCTCCTCTCCCTTCTCTCTTCCCCCCCTTGTTCTCTCCTCTCCTCTCCCCACCCCATCTCCTCTCCCTTCTCTCCTCCCCCCTCTATTCTCTCCTCTCCTCTCTCCACCCCTATCTCCTCTCCCTTCTCTCCCCTTTATTCTCTCCTCTCCTCCACATCCCCCTATCTCCTCTCCCTTCTTTCCTCTCCCCTTCCTTCTCTCCTCTCCTCTCCCTATACACTCTCCTCCCTCTCTCTCTCCTCCCTCAGCGGACGGATGGCTCCAGCGGGTGGTGGTCCTGGGCTTGGAGGCCCATGTCATCGAGGAGATCCAGCTGTTTGAGACGCCCCAGCCTGTCGACAGTCTCACCATCTCCCACTCCAAGGTGCGTCCAAAGAGGGGAGAGGAGGAGGGGAGGTTTTCATCATGGCCATATAGCTAGTAAAAGTCTGATGGCAGATGTGCTCAAGTATGGGTGACGGGATGTTGGTTTTTGGGCTTCAGATTCGATCATATATCGATCAATGGTGTAGCTGAAAGCAGGGGTCTGTCAACACCTAATTATTAATAACAGCGAACAGCTAAACAGTTCATTCAGCAAACCAACACGTCTAGCAGTAGTTAACAGTAAAAAGGTGTTTCCAATCAACTCCATGTAGGCTTGTCGCTGTTGAATTACACTTATTACAATCTTCTTCTGAAAGCTTCACCTACTTGTGCATTTCTCTTCGATAGAATATCTCCGAAGAAGGAAACAAGGTGTAACTCCTTCACCTTCAGTTTTCAATTTTCGGCTCAGGCTCTATGCAATTCCCGCCTTGTCTCCAAGAAACTGGTTTAATATAGAAGGACCGCTTGATCCGAGATAGCTAACTACCTGACAGGTGTAGTAAAGGGGAGTAGCTCAGTTATTGAAATTACTATCATGAACACCTGTCACATGATGACATATAGATCCTTAATTTGAGGACCAAACAGAGATTCAAATCTCAGATTTAGAGAATTCATGGTTTTTCAGAGCTTTTTTGGAACTCTTATTATAATAGCTTAGTACTAATTATTAAAAAAGTTCCCTCAACCCTCCTTTGGTGGCAGTGACCATTAACATGTCACTTTAGCTCCTAATACCCTGTTATTTCCATTCACACGTTGACAATAACCAGGCAGACTACGCTAGTGTGTGTGCGCCGCCGGTTTGGCCAGAGATTGCCTTTTCATTTTGTCGTTGGCCTCGCCCAGCGTCAGCTGCGGGCCTCATCAAATCCAAAGCACCCTGAACAATAACAGTAATTACAATCCCATCCGTCACAGTGGGCTACCAAGCCATGAGCCTGTACCCATATCTCAATAGAAGGGCCATCCTCAGTCGATCCAGCGGTGAGGGACTCTTCTGCTATGGCCACCCCCTTTCCCCCCCTCTCACCACTTTGGTCCATTGTCCAAGCTTGGCACTGGGTGTCTCTCCCCTGCCTCCCCCCTCCCGAAGCACAATCTCTGCTTATCTCATTAACAACGGCCCACTAGTCACAGCTGCACCAGACAGCTTATCCACAGATTGGATTCAACTTGGAAGGGTGCTGGGTTGGGTAGAGGGCTGAGGATGCAGGGCGGTTGAAGGGTGGGGTATCAGAGCAGACTGTTATTGTAATTGAGAATGATTGTCCCATTATCTGACCTTGCTCTCTTTAACCGAGTCTTCCCTCGGTGTGTCACTGTGTCTTTCTTTCAGCTTCGTTGCGTTCCTTCTTCTGTCTTGGTCGGGGCACACCACTGAACTCTGTTTTTTTAATCATCTTCATTATCTGTCTCTGTCTCTGTCCGTCTATGTCTCTCCTCTGTCTCTGTCCCCCTCTCCCTCTGTCTCTGTCCCCCTCTCTCTCTCTCTCTCTCTCTCTCTCTCTGTCTCTCTCTCTCTCTCTGTCTCTCTCTCTCTCTCTCTCTCTCTCTCTCTCTCTCTCTCTGTCTCTCTCTCTCTCTCTCTCTCTCTCTCTCTCTCTCTCTCTCTCTCTCTCTCTCCTCTCTCTCTCTCTCTCTCCTCTCTCCCTCGCTCTGTAGAAGTATTTGTACATCGGCTCTCGTTCGGAGGTTCTCCAGCTGCCCTTGGCTAACTGCAGCCGCTATCAGTCTCAGCCAGACTGTCTGCTGGCCCGGGACCCCTACTGTGCCTGGGACAGTGAGGGTCGCGCCTGCGTTCGCATTGACCTTCACCGCGGGTGAGGGCTCGCAACATGCAACACACATCACGCATTGCACGGCGCGTCACGGCTGCCTATCTGCTCTCTGGTACCAGGCAAAGGTGAAATGGTAATAGGGAGGGAGATATGTGTGGGCAGATGTTTCTCATTCCCCTCCTCTAATCTTCTGCTGTTTCCGCCCTTCTTTTTAAATTTTCTCTCTTTCTCTCAAGATTCAAGATTCAAAGTGCTTAGTTGGCATGGAAAAAGTACCTTGACATTGCTGAAGCACAAAAAGTAGATCAGTAGATTCGACAGGAAATGAAATTATTATGGTAAATTATTAACAACTATATCAAACTGCTGAATAATACCAGTCTTACTGTGTGTATGTATAACGAAAGTAGGAATATATTATTGTCTCTTTCTCTCGCCTGCTGCCATCTTCTTTCTAGTTGTCTCTTCCTCCTCCACACAGGGTTATAAACTAATGAGGGGTCAGGCAAAAGATCTCAGTAGAGAAATGTTTTTCTTATATCTGGTTAAACGTTTTGTATACAAAATGACCTTTCTGATGTGATATAATGAAGCCATAGTCCAAATGTAAATTCTGAAATTACTCGTAAAAAATATGTTTCTTGGTCACGACCTATTTTCCTTTTTTAACTATTTGCATTAGTTGTATAAGTAAGAAGCCTGAGGATAAAATGATAAACTCATTGCATGCACAATATGCTTGGGCTATTGCATTCTACTTCTATCCTTTTCCACGGAAACACCATCTGTGATGACCCCAAACCCACCACATGTCCACCCGCTTTCAGGACGATTTGGTTCCACTTTCTGATACATTTCCTCCCCTCCCCCCCTCCACACACCAGGTCCACATCCTCCCTGTCCCAGGACCTCATGTTGGAGCGCTTCAGCCGGGGCAAGGCCAAGTTTGACAAGCCCGTCTCCATCCCTAGCCCAGGTGAGCACAGCCCCTGGGTCCTCACAGGCACCCCCTGCTGGTGGCAGACCGGTAGTCGCGGGAGGGCTTATGGAGGTGGATGAGCCAGGGGTTGGTGGGTGGTGATGGTGGGGGTAATGGTGTAGGGAAGCCGGGGAGGCTCAGCGTTGAAGGGAATGGATTCATACATTCGGTTTGAGTGGAATAAAATTGATTTAAGCAGGGAAGAGCCCGAGAGCGATGTGGTGAATATGAAGTCAGAACCAGTCACCCGAGACACTAACTCCTTCCTTCCATTTATGTGTTCTACTACCACCTCCCACCCTCTCCCTATCTCTCTCTCTCTCTCTCTCTCTCTCTCTCTCTCTCTCTCTCTCTCTCTTCTCTCTCTCTCTCTCTCTCTCTCTCTCTCTCTCTCTCTCTCTCTCTCTCTCTCCCTCCCTCTCTCTCCATCCCTCTCTTCTCTGCAGACCACTCGCGGCTCCGTAACGTGACGGTGGTGGTGGGCTCGGACATGGTGCTGCCGTGCCACCTGGTGTCCAACCTGGCCCAGCCCTTCTGGGTCCTCAACGACCGCGAGCTCCAACTGGGGGACCCCGAGTCCGGCGGGCCCCGATTCGACCGGGCCCTCAGAGCCCTCGTGGTCCCCGACGCGGGCCAGACGCAGGCGGGCCGCTACGTGTGCTACTCGGAGGAGCAGGGGGTCAAGTTCCAGACGGAGCGCTACCAGGTGGCGGTGGTGGCCAGCGCGCCCGTCTTCATGGAGGCCCGGGCCCCCGACGGCAGCATGGGTCTGTTCTGGGTCCTGGTCATCACGCTGGGCGCCGCCTGCCTGCTGCTCCTGGTGGTGGCCCTCTACCTCCGCCGGAGACTGAAGCTGGCCCTGGGCAAGGGGGCGGACATGAAGCCCCTGGAGAGCACGCTGGTGTACCCCATCACCCTGCCCAAGGAGCCGCCCACCTTCGTGCCCAGCAAGATGCCCACCGACGAGGACCGCTTCTGGGAGACGGGCGCCAACTACTACTACTCGGACGGCTCCCTGAAGATCGTGCCGGGCCACGCGCTGGGCCCCAGCAGCCTGAGCAGCGTGCCGTCGCCCAGCGCCATCCCCGGCCAGCCCATCCACTCCCCCAGCCGCCTCAGCCTCACCAACATCCGGGGCTCCGGGAGCAACGGCTACATGCGGCTCAACCTGAGCGCGGCGGCGGGAGACGAGCGGGTTGGCGCGGCTGGCGCTGGCGGCGGCGGGCTGGGAGGCGGGCTGAGCGGCGGCCTGGCCGGTCTGACGGGGCTAGGCAGTGGGAGTGGTGGCGGGGGAGGGGGGGGTGGTAGCAGTGTGGGAGGAGGGGGCAGCGACTATTCCAGCCCCTTTAAGGAGGAGCTGCGCCGCACGCTGCAGCAGAGGAGCGTGCTGCCGGACGCCAACCCGGAGGAGTCCTCCGTTTAGGGGCGGACCCCCCAGACCCACCCTCCGTACGGCCCAGAGGGATAGAGGAGACCAGGCAACAAACCTACCTCCTCCTCCCCCGGAATTTGTTTAGGAGAACACCGCGGCGTCTCTCGCTCCCGCTCCCGCTCTCGCTCTCTCTCTCTCTCTCTCTCTCTCTCTCTCTCTCTCTCTCTCTCTCTCTCTCTCTCTCTCGCGCGCGCTCTCGATCGACCACGCTTTCTGGTAATGGCGTAACCCCCCCCCACCCACCCACTTGATGGCTCTCCCCCTACCAACGCCTCTTTGGCTCCATGACTTGGCTCACTCTGTTATTAATAAAACCCATAGCATGTTAATAGACACACAAACACACACACACTCTGAGTTCTCCTGTAGTCATCGTGTTTTGGGAACCAACGCCGTTTCCACGTTTTCAATTTTTTTACCTTTAACTGCTTACACTGTGCAGCCTCCAGTTGTGTAAATTGTGTTTACTATGAAGAAGAAAAGAAAAAAAAATATTGAATACAGATGAGGACACTTTGAGCATGGAAATCAAGCTAGATTATGTTATTTATTTTCTGGAGGCCACCTGGTGTCCTTCGGGTTGAGGGGACCAATGCAGGGGATCGTGGACCCTGTGCAGGGACATGGGACGAGAGACAAATGCGATGGATAGAGAAAAAAAGAAACAAAAATGCCATTTTGGCTTGCGCTTCTGCCCTGGTCTCCCCTGAGACTTTGAAACTTTCTGCACTTAAAAAATGGGAGGGGCTTCCTCCCTTTGGTTTTTTTGTATTTGTGAGAACTAAGAGATGACTGAGAGAGAGAGGTTAAAAAAACAAGAAACAAGAGAAGATGAATCTCAGAGCGAGACGACAATCACGTCCACGTCTAAGGAGTATTTCCTGGGCTGCACGGAGGCAACAGGAGGAAGCGACATAAGGAGAGAGAGAGAGATGTGGAGGAGCGACAACAAAGAAGAACGAGGAAGGAGTCGAAAAAAGAAGAGTCCCACGGGAGAAAAGACTCGAATGAAGGATAAACTCTCTAGAATCTTTACTTTTCTTCTGGATTTGTATGTTTTTCACTTTGTTATTCCCTCCCCCTCTGTGATGAAGGCCACCCCGCATCCTACCTTTCAGCTTTCATTTGTTGTGAGGAGGTCAGTTTGATAGTTGGGGGTCTTTTATCTCTTTCGACGGATGGCAAAAGTGTTCTACTAGCGGTCAGTGGCGGCACCCGCTCTGGCTCTCCACCTCTGTCTCTCCTCCACCCTGCTCCTCCAGCCCTACCCTTTAACCCCACCCCTGGTGTGTGTGTGTGTGTGTGTGTGGGTGTGTGTGTGTGTGTGTGTGTGTGTGTGTGTGTGTGTGTGTGTGTGTGTGTGTGTGTGTGTGTGTGTGTGTGTGTGTGTGTGTGTGTGTGCTTGGGTGTGTGTGTGCTTGGGTGTGTGAGTGCTTGGGTGTGTGAGTGCTTGGGTGTGTGAGTGCTTGGGTGTGTGAGTGCTTTGGTCTGTGAGCATTTCGCAGGGCCAGATTGTGAGGGCAGACACTAACAATTCCCCGCACACTAGCCTTCAAACACACATTTAGGGGCACAATAAATTACAAGGGCACTGCAGAAGACATTTATTAGAGACTATGTGAAATAGGGAGCTGTCTGCAGCTTGTTTTTGTTTAGTTTCTTTTCCTCTTGTTCGTTCCTTACGAGACACGTACCCTCCTCATAGAAAAAAAAAAAAAAGAACAGAGAAAGAGCCAGAAGGTTATTCGAAGGCGGCTCTCTGAAGGAGGCCACTAACTGCACACCTTTTAATTTGAAGCCGGGCTGACGTTAAGGTGCCGGCCTACGTCAGGAGAATGTAGGTGAGCGCTCAGCACTGCGACGGCTGTGGATGTCTTAATAAGTGCTTTATACTTTGTTTGTCTGGAGCCGGTGCTTTCACTGCCAAAGAAAGGAGCCCTCCTCCACCCCCTCTCCCGCCCCCACACCGCCAACCCCACCCACCTTCTCCTCTTATTGCATTCTCATGTTGGCCCGAGGAGGGACCGTTCAAGGACCAGAGTGGGTGTCTCCCTGACGGGAATTAGAGCTGGATCACGACGTGACCCCCATGTACAACCCCCCCCCCCCCCCCCCCCCCCCCTTCTTGACCCCTTTTTGTTCCTTTACCGAGTCCCAGAGACTGCCCTGGGGCCACTGTGGAAAGGCAGAGGAATGGATGAGCACTGTTAACACACACACATACACACACACAAACATACACACATATACACATGCATACACATATACACACACACACACACACACACACACTCACACTTGCACACACACACACACACACACACACTCACACTTGCACACACACACACACACACAAATTACAGTTTCATCAATGGATGTTGCAGTAGGTTCATGTTGACAGTCTGATCCATACAGGACCCGAGTACTCCATGGCTTCAGGCCGGATCAGAGGGGATCTAAACCCCAGATGGGCTCTGATATAGGCTGTGCCGTGATTCACATGGAAAGATGTGAAGCTAAAACCTGTTCTACAAAAACTTACTTTTGTCAGCTTTTTTTTATTCCTTACTGAATGTAATGTAAAGAACTCAAGTAAGCAAGAAAGAAAGATACTTTGCTCTTCAAACAGCGGTGGAAATGTCAAAGACTTTGACGACTTTGTTCTGATAACAATAGACCATACGCTATGATATGTCTGCCGAGATGACCTTCTCCGAAAGGACTGAACACTACAGTGTTATAAAGTCATTCTGTGCCTGATCTGAGTTTTTGCTCCCAAAGTGTGATGACACGTTTTTTCAGTTTTGAATCTTCTTCCAGAGACTCTTCCGTCAAGGATGACGGGTGGAGCCCCCCCAAAATGCATGGAAAAGATGGATGCTCCTTTTTTTTTTATTTGCCCAACCATGTAGACTGTAGAGACAGCGAAAGAAGATGTAGAATATTTAGATATGATCCCAAAGGTCAGAGGTACCCTCGCGATCTGAGCATCCTATTCTCTTTGCATGATCCTCGTTAAACATAGAACTTTGCATCTGTCATGAAACCGCCTTTGGTGACCCATTTTATTTTCCCGGACTTGGATGGACATTGATGTTTGTGAACATTAATGTTCTAACTTTGAAGAAACAAAATATTTTATTGTTCTAAGGTTGTACATTAAGTTAACGGTTCCCTCGATATTTTCCTTTCATCGTGCCTCTTCACCTTTTGGATAAGCCAAAGTAGACTGCAGTTGCTTCTAGGCGTTTAGGTTTCTGTTTAATATGAGTTGATTCTAACTGATTATGTACGTCAGCCTCAGTCGTCCGTCCACTTTGTAAAGCTGAGCTGACGTTTGCAACCTCTCTTTGAATTTCAGCTGGGTTTCTTGTCAAAGAACATAAACGGTTTCCTGTTTGCTTCCTGTTTACATTTCCTTACACTAATATTGCTTGACTCCAATTCCTTATCTTTATACCAAATTTCTGAAGTCTAATCAAAACAAGCAGCATTTCTCAAACCAAATAAGGACTGTCCTTTAAATTGAAAGGATGTAGGACAAGCCCCTTTATTAGAGAGATCACAGAGTGCCCTCACTGCTCACCTTTTCAAAGAAGAAACCTCAAAGCAGCAGCCTTCACTGCATTTGCTGTTAACTGCAACAGTGGTCCTACCTGGTTTATATGAGGTTGCATCTAAGGATAATTGAAAGAAATATGATTAGGCTTTTTTTCATATTTTGTTTTATGAAAATCAACATAGTAATTGTTTTCAAAGGGTAACAAGCTCGAAAAAAATTGCATGTGTGATGTTCTTTATCTGCTCGGTTGTCTTTGGTTAATTTAATCTTTGCTCGCAACGATTTCTCTGTCACACAGCTTTAAGTGTCTGTTGTTTTTTTCTTTTCTTTTTGCTGTTTTAGTATGTATTTGTCTATTATTCGCTCCATTTTTGCTTGTCGGATATTTGTTTTTTTATTTTTAAGTATGTTAAGTAACTTATTTCGCTTGTACAAACATGTTGATATTTATTATCATTGTACATATGTCCTTATTTTTTATATGTGTATATATGCACAAATAAAATTAGAGATATACTCACTTTGTGTTGGGTGGTTTGATTGGGCTCATATATGAATCAATTGCGCGCGTATTAATGAAACAAAGATGTTCGATACTGACTGAAATCTATTCATTGTGCTGGTCTAATTAATAACAAACTTGAAATGAATGGATTCTCTTTTGATTCCTCAATAAACGATTCCCCTTTTAAGGCGAGTAAGCCCTAGCCTACAAATGTTTTGATCCAACGACCCCCTTGGTACCATAGTGCAACCCACAGTTTGAAAACCACTGGTCTAAAAGATAGACATTAGGCCTAAATGTACGAGTAATTCAACATTATTTGTCAGTTTGTAATAATGATATGGGTTGATTTTATTTTGCTGTTTGCTTCTGGCGTCAGGCTAGCAGAGGGCTGAATAATAGCCCTTTTTTTAAGACCCCACAAAATGATGGTTTGATAACTGAATATCTTCGACATTATTTAAAAATATATATATAAATGTATTTACTGGCAAGGATTGGTACCTTTAATTACGCTAGCAAGTTGGATAAAAAACAACTCCCCTTCTCTATCTCTCTGGTTAAATCGGAAGTGTCACAGGGACATCTAAAACGTAGGAAGACCCAGCTGTGAAGAACGGAGGCACATTTTATTTGACCTCCATGTGCCCAGCTGAGCCTCCCATACCGCTTTCACTAGGGGGTTTCTATGAGGTTTAGAGGGATATAGAGAGTGTGTGTTTGTTTGTGATGTAGATACGAGTGTAGATAGAGTGAGGTACGATGGTGATTTGTGCATTAGTTCAGATAAATATGACCCATGTTTTGCACAGCAGCTGGGGTGGCAGCAGTAAATTAATGGACAGATGGGAGACCAGAGTCTCGATGTTGCTATTTAGTACAAGTAACTCGTCACCAAATTTAAATTATACCAGATAAGCCATGTGGTGTTAACAACTCGTCTGGATGACTGATTTGGACAGATGATCAACTGGAGGAACACAGCAATGTGTTCCTGTTTCTATATCTTTGTTTACTAGAGGCGGAGAGAGCAGATGGAACTGAAAAAGTCACAGAATGCATTTAAATATTTCTGTATTTATGTCTGCCCTTCCATCCATGCATTGATTACTGTTCCAGCCCGTTCAAAACTGGCATCCCATACTGAAGTCAACAGTAAGACGATTGGACGCCGAAAGACACGTGACGCGTTTCTTGCTATTCTATTGGTCAGTTCGTATTAGACGAGGGCAGACCATGCATGAACAAAGTAGGAGGCTAGTTGAAACTAGTTTTGTTTTTTCCATTTATCTAAAATCGTAACGTTATCACTTCTGAGAACGTTCAAACTTTCATCAAATCAGACCAAATGGGACCTAGTGTGGTTGATAACACTTAATAGCGTTTTACCCTCCTACCCTTTCGACGTATTCATATTTTTTGGGAATTTTTACGGTTCGCTGTTGAACGCGTTGACCTGGCTTGGAGGTTTGTTTCGCAAAGTTCATTCCTACAACGTGTAACAGTTACATGTTCTCTCACTCATTTGTTCTCATGATCACTTATTTAACATTGCATAAGTCAGATAACTTACGACGGAATGTATCCACCTGCACCGTAAACTGTAGTCGACTGCGTGTAACTACTTTTGTGGTTAGGCGTTAACAGTTACGTTCAAGTTGTTTTGACACGGTTGGATATGGATTCTTGTGTGTTTCATGCAGAGCATGGCCAGTCCAGAACCGAAGCAAGCTGAGGCTGAGGGACCTTCAGTGCTGTGCGAGACCCCTTGTCCTGTGGACTTCTCTCAGTTCTCCCCTTCGAAATTTGGCATCTCCACCCAGAGTTTCACCCCGTCATCTACGAAAAGCAAAGGTAACGTTGATGTACTTGTGAACTGTGCCTGTGCACTTTCGCTCGAATGATGAACTGGTTATTGATGGAAGACGAATCCAAAGTGTCAAAACTAGAATTTAGCCCAAGCACATACAATCTAGATATAACGCTTGCCCTGACGGTATAGTCGGTGAGTTTCTATGTTCCTCTGTGACTCCAGTTATGACAGGCCAACATGGTTGTCGCCCTAGATAAATCCAAACTATCCAAGACAAAGTCTCTGCGAAGGTCCTCCATCGGTGCCCGGGGCTCTCCAGGGACCAATAGCCTCATCCACTTCATGGCTCAGCACAGGGCGAAGACCCCTCCGGTTTTCAAAACCCCAGAGGTAAGACATCACAGACGCACAGGGTAAGCTTGGTGCGTAACCTCCCTAATCGTGTCAGCCATGGATCTCAGAATGTCTCTTTCCTCTCCACACAGGCTTTCAAGAGGAGTCCCTTCCCAATCAGAGTGTCGTCCACGCTTAAGCTGAAGATGGCGTCTTTCCAGAGCCTAATGGATGTGGAGGATGTGGAGGAGGGGGAACACTGTGATCCAGGGGCCGGGCCAAAGCAGGATCTGTCTGGTGAGGCTGACTCACAGGCCCTGAATGAATGGGTTATTTTGCATTTGGATACAGTAACTATTTGTAGAAATGTTACATCTATATAGTTTCCAGATGTGGTTATTTTTCCGAAACACTCGCACACACACAAAATAACTTTCTTCATGCTGGCATTTCTTCATTCTGACAAGCACCAGGTGAAAATCTCATACTGTAGCTAGTGATGCACTGATTGATCAGCCAATTTACACTTTAAACATGTGATCAACTTTAAATCTGTCAAATGCTGGATCCAATGACGTTACTGTGAATACCAATACTGATATAAAAAAAAAATAGTGTTCTAGAAAAGGGGTGATACCCCTCCTAACTTTGTGATACCTTTTTTAGTACCGTTGTCGTGTATGAGCGTTACAATGAGCGATGTTGTATATGAAATGCGGCGCCTCACGTTAGCTATATACTATAGTTGAATCCTAACCCTCGGACGCGGGTATTAAATAAATCGTTGCTCAGACGGAGCTCAACCACACACATAGCCTAGCGTTACACTATATGTGGCCGGGAAGCCTAACCCTCGGATGCGGATATTAAATAAATCGATGCTCCACCGTATAGACGGAGCTTCACCTTCTATACGTTTCCACACACGTATAGAATACGGTTCAGAAAAGCTACATTTCTCTCGGACCCCGCAGTCAAACGCTGCCCAGACAGGAGACAGCTCCTCCATCCGCACAAACCACGCTGCCGGTGCCCCTTTTTTATCTAAATTGGAAACTGATTTAAAAGTCACATCTCTTCTGTTTGTTTTTTTGCAAAGCACCGCAGAGTCGCTCACTAACTAACACAATAGAATCAAGACTCACTTGTTCAGAGTTCACCTGCACTCTGCATAGCCTCCCTTCTTACATATATCGCTGCCGGTACAGGAAGGATGTTCATAGAACCAAGTGCAAGTACAACAATCGCTAGGCTAACTAATTCCCCGTGTTACAGCAATTATAGCAGTTACTGCAGTTGCTTGCTACACAGTTGAGTACTATAATACATTACAACACAGTACAATGTTGCTACACAACATTGCTACACAGTTAAGTACTATAATACAATACAATACAATGTACAACGGTGGCCAGAAGGGGGAGGGTGGCTATGCAGAGTTGAGGTGGCCTCTGAAAAGTTGAGTCTTGAGCCTTTTTCGGAAGATAGTGAGCGACTCTGCGGTCCTGAGAACGGTAGGGAGCTCGTTCCACCACTGAGGTCCCAAAACCGAGGAAAGTTGTGACTTTGCTGATCGACCTTTGCTAGCTCTTAGCGATGGCGGTACCAGACGTCCAGCTGAGGTAGTTGAGCGGAGGGATCGAGCTGGGATGCGTGGTTTTACCAATGCTTGGAGGTAGGCAGGGGCAGTTCCATCGACTGCCTTGTATGCCAGTACCATCGTTTTAAATTTGATGCGAGCTACTACAGGGAGCCAGTGGAGGTCCCGGTAGAGGGAGTCACATGGGAGAACTTCGGTAGGTTGACCACGAGGCGTGCTGCCGCATTCTGGATGCGCTGCAAGGGTTTAATCGCAGAGGCAGGAAGTCCAGTCAGGAGTGAGTTGCAGTAGTCGGGGCGGGAGATGACCAGTAGTTGGACTAGAAGCTGAGCTGCTTCCCTTGTGAGGAAGGGCCGGATTCTGCGGATGTTGTAAAGTGCAAATCTGCAGGATCGGGCCAGCGCAATGATGTTTGCGGTGCAGCATAACTGATTGTCCAATACCACACCGAGGTTTCTGGCAGTAGAAGGAGATATAGTGATCTTTTCAACGGTGACCAGTAAGTCCTTGTGTAGGCTATCTTTCCCTGGGATTAGGAGGAGCTTGGTTTTGTTGAGGTTAAGCCTCAGGTGATGGGCAGTTGTCCAGGTGCTGACGTCCGCTAGACATTCCGATATGCGTGTTGCAATCAGGGCATTATCAGATGAGTGTCGTCAGCATAGCAGTGATAGGATAAGCCGTGTGATGTAATTACAGAGCCCAGAGATCTGGTATAGAGGGAGAACAGAAGAGGCCCCATTACAGAGCCTTGAGGGACACTATTTTCAAGCGTGCAAGGTTTGGGCAAGGAGCCATTCCATGTTACGTGATAGGTGCGGTTCGTCAGGTAGGATGTGAACCAGGAAAGAGCAGATTCAGCAATGCTCAGTTCAGCAAGAGTGGCAAGGAGGATCTGGTGGTTCACCGTGTCAAATGGTGCGGACAGGTCGAGTAGAATGAAAGCCGAAGAGAGGGACGAGGCTCTGGCAACACGGAGGGACTCAGTCACCGCGAGGAGAGCCGTCTCAGCGGAGTGTGCCTTCTTGAAGCATGACTGGTGAGGGTCAAGCAGGTTGTTGGATGAGATATAGGAGGACAGTTGGTTAGCAAAGTTCCAGTGTTTTAGAGAGGAATGAAAGAAGAGATACCGGTCTGTAGTTCTGGATGTCGGTGGTATTAAGAGTTGGTTTTTTGAGGAGAGGCTTTATTCTGGCAGTCTTGAAAGACGCTGGAACAATGCCTGAGGTGAGGGAGGAGTTGATAAGTGAGGTGAGAAATGGCAGGATGTCGCTTGAGTCATCCTGGAGAAGAGAGGAGGGTATAGGGTCAAGGGCGCAGGTGGTGGCATGGTTAGATGTTATTATTCTGTTGACCTCGTCAGAGGTGAGAGGGATAAATTGGGTAAAGACAGAGGATGGGAGGAGGGAGGATGGAGGCAGGGATAAAAGAGGAGCTAATGTCCTTTACTTTCTGGGTAAAGTAGGTAACAAAGTCATCAGCAGTGAGGCAGGAAGGAGGTGGGGGTGAGGGAGGATTGAGGAGGGACGAGAACAGGGAAAACAGTTTCCTGGGGTTTGAGGAGTTGATTTTGGTACGGTAGAAGGCAGATTTGGTTGTTGACACAGTGGAGGTGAAATCGGAGAGAAGGAAAAGCTAGTGAGATAGATCATTAGGACAGTCTGATCTCTTCCATTTCCTCTCAGTTGCTCGCAACTTTGTTCTACAAGTCCGCAGAGGTTCAGACAGCCAAGGAGGGGGGGGGGGGGGTGAGGATCGCGCTGATCTGGAGTGGAAGGATACAGAGGGAATCCGTGGAGGAGAGGGAGGATAGCAGAGTGTCTGAAGATTCCTCTGTAGATAGTTTAGAGAATCGTTCGATAGCAGGTAGTGAAGACAGAATATTAGGTCGAGCTGGTTCACGGCCCTGTGTGTGGGAGGGGAAGGGGATAGTGTTAAGTCAAAGGTGGCGAAAAAGTTGGTTAGTTCAGGTGAGTGCAACTTCTCTGGCAGGATGTTGGAGTCGCCGAGGATAACGAGTGGTGTGCCATCCTCAGGAAAGCAGCTGAGGAGGGCATCCATCTCATCGTAGAAGTCCCGGAGGGGACCTGGAGGACGGTAGATCACCACAATGGAGAGCTTGATAGAAAGGATGACAGTGACAGCGTGCAGTTCAAACAAAGATCTGGCCAAGTGTTCTAGTGGAAGGACCTGGTAGGACCACATGGGAGAGATGAGGAGTCCGGTCCCTCCTCCTTGCCCAGATGGTCTAGGGGTGTGCGAGAATGAGTAGACGGTGGAGAGGGCAGCAGGAGTACCAGAGTTCTCTGGAGTGATCCAAGTCTCTGTCAGGGCCAGGAAGTGAAGGGTCATGAGGGACGCGTAGGCTGAAATCGAGTCCGCCTCCTTGACCGCCGATTGGCAGTTCCGGAGTCCTCCCATTGGTGCATCCTTACTTAAAACAATAATCACCATTGGTAACTTTCAATAAAGGACTTTAGTTGATGGTAAAGTTAAACCATAGCCATGTCATTTACTGCCTCTTGATAACATCACACTACACTGTGTTTTCCCATTTCGCTTTTCAGCTGTTGTAGTAAAAAAACGACCGGAGTTGTTAATGAACAGATTTATGTTGCTTTCAGATGGAGGTTTGGACAGCGATAAGGAGAACTGCTCACCGAGGTCCGTACCGAGCAAGAGGAGGCGAGTGGTGGCCCCGGGGCTCTGTGTATCTGAGATTAGCGGGGCCAGCTCTCCTATCTTACCACACTTCAGCGGCCAGGCACACCCAGAGGTAACCCCTGCTCTAGTCACGTTCTTCACACGCTGCCGCTCTGAATCATTCTGCCCACGGTTGTATTTCTGGCTGGTTTTCAAACTCTTATTTTATTTATCTACGGGTGAGAGCCCTTCATTTGAATGGTGGTGCTTTCCAAGTAAGTGGAACTGGGTGGCATCCGTAGAAAAGTAGGAACGAATTGATTGACTGATGGGGACGCTCTGCTTTTCTTTATCCAAGTTCCGCTGCTAAGTTGAACTTTCTGACTTTCTGGCAGTTTTTTGTTGTCGATTCTCGCTATGGATTTTGAATAGGAGCAAGTTATTGATGTGCTGTTTTTATATGGTTGGGTTGTTTTGGTATTTTTCCTTCTGTATTATTGGTAGATGATGTCTTTCTGCATTGCTGCATAATTTCAGATTTCATGTTGAGCAGTGCTGGTATATTTTGAATGTTTATAAATAAACATGGGTTGGGGTAAGAGAGGCTTGTAGTTTTGGTACTGCTTTGGCATTTCATATTTATTTTTAAATCGGCTCTTGCAAATCATGGACTGGTTGCTGGTGGATTGCCCGGAAGCGTGACCTCGTATGTCCACAGCCATCCTTCTCCTATCAAGAGATCATTAGAGGTTGTTTTTTCGGAAACAATGGCAGTTGTGAATGGTAGCTTCGAGTCACACATGAACATCGTTAAAGTGATCCATTACTCATTGAAAGTCTGATTTTTACTGTGGTTTCAGTCAACCAATTATAAATACATGTTTTATTTTTGTTTGTCTGACGCAATTGTTGTTGATTGGATGAACAATCTTACTGAAGGATAAATGTAGTCATTTATCATTTTAAAACGACCCAACATTTGCTCTGGTAACTCGTCACATAGTTCACTTATATTTAGAACTAACCAGTCCATTAATTGTGACTGTGAATATGAATTATAAAAAGTAAATGGACTACACAAATTGAACCATAAACGGGTAAATAATCACTCTGTACCCTTGTGTGATTTGCATGTGACTGCCCACACAATAATCAATGGATATGTGTCAATGGGCAAGTTTCCTCCAACAGAAAAATCACACTGTTCAGTGTGATTGTTCTGTTTCATGTGTTAGTTTCCTAGGTGTTGGTGATATTATTTTCAGTGGTTAATTACAAATGCTTTTTTCTTTCACAAACTTTAAAATATTAGATATGCTCAAAAAATATGTGGGTAATTAATATTTTTCAATATTGAGCATTTCGAGGTTTCTGATGTTTGATCCAAATCCTCAGATGCTTGCGATGTTGTCGGATGCATATTTAGGGTTCCCGTTAAATATTCTGTTTGACTTAAAGCTAGCAATGTAGTGTGACCTTGTTTGAAATTAATGTCTTTGCAATTACTCTGTAAAACAGTTTTGACCTTCTCCAATACAAGCACTAAGTGTGCTCAAATTGCTCAATTCCGATAAAATGGGCTGCACTCTTCAAAAGATCTACTTCAGTGAACCCATTTCCCCCTTATACATTCAACCTTAGCTGAGGTTTATAATTGGTGGAAATCCTTGGATTAAAGGTTGGGTACGCGATTTGCGAAACGCCAGCAGATTTTGAAAATACACAACTCAAATGGTCCTACCCCCTCTCCTTCAACGCTGACTCTGACTCCACCCATTCCAAGTACCTGGACGCGCAATCATGCACGAGCGCGAACAGAGATGCGCGAGAGCGAGCCAGGCTAGCGTAGGTTTTCGTTTAACAACATGGCACTACATTCAGCTGTAAATTGCACCCAGTACCGCGGGAAGTAGGGGTTTTGGGGGTGCTGCAACACCCCCTGTCCGAGGCCCTGTCTTATCACAGAAAACGATCATTTCTAAAAACCAAAGTGGAGATTTCTGAAAACGCCGGTTATGTGTTGTCGTATCAACGGGGAGAAACGGGATTTTAGGTTCTGAAGCGTCACATTATGCACCAGGAAATTAACGTCATGTGAGCGTCCGCTGTACCGTATTGGTCCGAATATAAACACAAACCCCATTGTAATACGACCTATATTTGGAAAAAAGATTTGAAGACCAGATCTTGATTTCATGAATAAATAAATTGTATTAATTGAAATAATATACGAAAATAAAAAGGCATAGAATAAAACACTGCATTGCCACTAAACAGTAGTGCAAATAGGCCGTACTGATGTGTACACCAAAGACTTCCTGACACTCCTCTGCCCCGCTGTGTTCGCTCCGGCTGTGGTCGCTCCGAACTGTTTCGGCCCGTGGCAAAGCGAGTCATCCTCGCTGCTGTCCAAGGCATGTTGAGACGCAGCATTTATTTAATGCTCATATGTCCTAGTGCTGAAAAAAGGTTATATGAAAAAGTGTGAGGGTAGCGGTGGTGCGCTAAACTTGTTCTGTGAGCAGCTGGATGTGAACCATGGTGTGAAGGAAGTGAACACAACGATCGATTTTCAACTGTGCGCGCATGCACTGGTGTAATTGAGCTGCGCTGCTATATATCTTTTTTATCAATGTGACGAGTTGCGAGTCTAGTGCAGGCCGGGTTTTTTTTTTCCAGCACCCCCTGCTGAGAATACGTTCTCGCGGCTATGGTTGCACCAGATGTTATAAACATTAAACGGTCACATAAATCATCACTATTTTTAGAAAATGTTTGTTTCATATAATTATATTGGAAGTCCTGGTTTTCACTAGGGTTGCCGCGGTGTGGACATTTTCACACCGAGTAATACACTCGTCTCAACACCGGTATTACCGAGTATAAACGGTATAAACGGTATAAACTTTGAAACTAGGTCAACCGCCACACAAGCATCGGTTTTTAGACCCTTCTCGTCCTTCAGTTGCCGCCAACGTTCAAAAGCAGCGCCTAGGATTATTCTTGATTTCAGTTTTTCTCTTTCAGCGTTTTTATTATCAATTACTCTCTGAAAAAGAGTTTTCCTTCTCTTTGCTGGTGGTGGTGGTGGGGATGGTGGCGTCTTGTCTGCCATGGAAATTGTCTTCTACTGCTAGGTCCAAATGTGGATTAACTAGTTCCAGTAGATACCGCAGGATAACAACAAACAGGAGCTTGCTCTGGGTCACGAGTACTGCACGAAGGGGTCGCGCGCGGGGGCGGGGGGGCGGGGGGGCGGGGGGGAGGGGGGGAGGGGGAGTGCAGTACGACCGTTTGATTGACGTACTTACTGTCCAATGAAACTCGGTGGCAATGGAAATGATTGGCTGGAGTTTTTCGAGCCCTGCCCGTTCCACAGATGATTGACAAGTTTAATTTTCATGTCAGTACTTCTAACTCAGTGGCTGTAAGCGGGTTATGATAAGGATTTCAAGTAATTTTGCAAAAATGGCCAAAAAAGCGAATCACCTACGCAACCTTTAATGTTCATGTCCTCTGAAAGAGCCGTATAAAAAAGAAAAACGGATGTTCAGTGTACAAGTGTGTATGTTGATGCGTAATTATGGGCGAGTGTGCGTCTGTAAACAAACCAAGTGTAGCCCACCCTCCCCACAGCCTGCAGAGATCAGGTCTCTGTAGCAGCAGGGACTGACACAGCTGCTGTCGTCGGTTCCTCTTCTTGCTAATTAATTGTCAGAGAGAGCTGAGACCTTCCGTTGCACAGTAAAGCTGTGAATTAACATCAGCTCGGTGGCTCTACACCCGTCATGTATGTTGGGGACAAGGGAGGACCGTCACGCTGCCTCCCGGCCTTTTGTCTGGAACGTCATGAATACAAATACGACATGCGCTCGCAATGCAGAACGCCGGCAGACAGCCAGAACTGAGGAGAACACGAGGTGCAGCCAGCGACGTCATCGGACCTTTTACTGTCCTGATGATGATCATATACGAGGCGTAGGAACAGAGATGACTCACACTTCATCTTTTCCCTTTTTTCCCTCCCGAAAGGAAACGTCCTTTGAAGTCCAAAGCACCAGGACGCCTCCGCCGTCGGAGCTCGCGGAGCTGGTGGCGGTGGATCTGCCGGCCCAGCGGGCGCCCTCCTTCCCCTCATCGCCTTCCAGCCCGCCCCTGCTGGAGATGAAGCCCTTCGGTAAGCACACAGGACTCCCTCTGCCTTTCATCTGGGCTCTGGTCCCTGCCTTTGAGGCTTGGCGAACAGAGCGGTGTACACTACAAATTTGTGGACGGCCGCACACAGGAAGAGTGACATTTTAAGGATCCTATCGCTGTGTATAGGTTACTGATAGATGTCGAGGTGGTGTATAGGTAAATAAGGGCGCTATCGGCTTGAGCACATTCAAGTGTTTTTAAAGGGCACTATTTGGCTTAAAGGATCTATTCGTATTTCTTTTACCATAATCCTGTTAATATATAGCTCCGCGTTGGGTGGCCTTCAGCAAAGCCTTTATCATTGTAGCTTATCAAAAGAATCTTTAAAAACGGATGAAAAAAGCGTTTAAACCCTTTTCCCAAACCCAGCCTTTGTGAAAGAGTGTCTCTTCAAGGTCCTTCCAAGGCGTTCCTCGATGCCGCTCGGCGTGTGTGAAGAGCACTGACGCGCATCTCTCTCTGCAGTGGTGCCGTCGGAGGCAAACTCCACCCTGAAGAAGAACAAGAAGCAGGTGCGCTTCGGCGGGCCCCTGACCCCGGAGTTCTTCGACAAGAACCTGCCCCCCAGCACCCCTCTGCAGAAGGGCACCACGCCAGCGCGCGCCGAGCCCCCGACCCCCGGCCCGGGCCCGGGCTCTGGGCTGCGCTCGCTGCTCAAGACGCCCCAGCGGCCCGCGGGCTGGACGCCGCTGCCCCAGCCGGCCTTCTGCAGCCCCACCTTCGGGGCTTCGCCCACGCTCTCGTTCTCGCTGCAACGGGACGCACAGACACCGGAGAACGATTGCGAGAAGGTGCATGGTTGTTTTATTTAATTACCTTTTGTGCAGAGCGGTTAAACTGGTGAGCGGATGACAATATGCCATGATGTACTGATACTTCTTTATTCGTCGCTTTCATGGTCTTGTTCTAACACACATTAGTGATATTATTATTTATGGCAAACCGTTGCTGCATGTTGGGTTTAATCCAATCACAGTTGTCCATGAGAAATGACATGAAGTCACCGAAAACTGAGTATTTATTTTTCTACCCTTGTGTGTTTTTGATGGCTAGATTGTGTTCCCTTCCCTGGAGGAGACGGACTTGCCATTTTTAACTGACGAAGGTTAGTTCGCACCTGTGGTGCGCCAAAGAACACCACGGGGTTTCTTTATCTATTTGCTCAGGGTCAAAACACCATGGTTACTGCTTGGTGCATTCTATTCATGTTTTCTCTCTCCGTCTTCCTTTGTCTCTTGCGCGCTCTCTCTGTCTCTGTCTCTCTGTCTCTCTGTCTCTCTCACTCTGAAGATGTGTTGGTGGTTCAGCCTTTGGACCTAAACCTGGCCTTCCAAGAGTCCCTCACAGATGCCCCGTCAGGTGACTATTAATTAACATCCATGATCCCCCTCTGCCCCACAACATATGTATGTGGACCTCCCAAAATATTAACTAATTCATGAAGTGGTTCATGTCTATTCAATAACAACATAACTTGTGGGTTGCAAAACCTGCTAGTGTGCCAAGCGCACGGGCAAATCCGCCTTCCAGCTTCCTAGGTTTGATTCCTACCGTCCTGCGGTCCGATGCACTACGTGTCTTTCCCTCGCTCCTTCAACCAACCCAACTGTCCATTTGAACTTCCTTCCAGTCCAAGTAAAAAGCCATACTTTGTGTCAACCAATCGACCCTGACGCTGACATGCCAACACGCCCATAGTGTCAGACTCACAGCTTGTTATGTGTTGGAATTCTTGAGGTTGGCGTGCCGACCCGAGCCCTCTGAGCTCCTGGTCACTCCCCCTTGCTGATGCCAAAGCGTATGCCTGCCACAGGTGGTGCTGCTGCAGCAGAGCCCGGGGCCCCACCCGTGGAAGACCCTCAGGCCCCCCCAGAGGAGCCCCCACAAGCCCATTTAGAAGGACCTGAACCAGAGACCGCTGTCGACGCCCCGGCCAGCTCCGACACACCAATAAAAAAGGTACCACATTGTCCCGCAAGTACAACTGTAGTCTCCTCTCTGCCGCCATTTCTATCCTGCCCGTTGAAAGCTTTTTATTTATCTCAACAAGACTTACTTTCAACCATTTGATATTGGTCGTGTTATTTTTTCTCATATTTTATTAACTTTATATATTTAATAGGAAGTGACTCGGTGTCTTAACAAGCGCTATATAAATATAATATACATTACCGGCTGGGGCCTAATCATAACACTGTGGCAGCCCCCTCTAATTGCACCAAGCCTAAGAAGTCTTTGTTAATGGCTTTTCTTTCTTTCTTCCCCCCCCCCTCTAGGCAAGGTCAGAAGCATTACCGCCTTCTGCGAGCCCTGCGCTGGTCAGCTGTGTGAGGCAGAAGAGAAAGGTCCACTATTTATAATGCCTCAAATGAAACGGAATCCCCGAAATCTCATTTCGGTGAAAATTTACCGAGAAGTGAATTATCTCGCCATGATTGGCCCCCTTTTGATATTCGCACAGTACGTAGATGGATTACAAGGAAGGAAGTGCGGGGGAAAAAAGTATTGTAGTGTGTGTGTGTGTGCACTATGTATCGGATCCTGACGGCAGCTCTCTGTTCCCTCTGCTACCGACGGAGAAGACTGAACCTGTGAGGCGGTCGTCGCGCTCCGCTGCCAAGTCGGGCTGCGGCAAGATGCAGGTGAGTGACACGTTTCGTTTTCCCCTTCTCTTCCCGCACTTGGTTTCTCTTAGTGGCGTGGCGTGGTGTCGTGACGCGTGGCGCCATTGTGCGGCGCAGCCCAGATTACGGTGGACACGCAATTTTTGTTTGACGGTACCTCGCCTGCCGTAATTGGCTCCACACTTCCTGCCTCCGTGCCTTTTTAGTTTTGCGTATGTGATCCTGCACGGGGGGGGGGGAGAAGAATGGTTTATTGTCCTCCCGCGACGCACTTATTATCCCACCATTTTTGAGTCGATCATTTGTCAGCCAATGGAAGTGTAAAGGTGCCTTCACACCAAGAGCCGAGCGAATATTCGTCTGGCATAACTCTGTCGCCGCGTGCCATATACTTTTGTGCTTCGGCATCAAGCCAAAAATCTCGGAAAAGTTCAAATATTTCAATCCGAGCTAATGACGAATTGGCACCGTTTGCGTGAGAAGAATTTGTTTGTCGGTGCCGTCGACGCCGCCTGCTCGGACAGCTGAGGAATTCCCACCTATTCCCACAGTGAAAAGATAACCATTTAAAGAAGTGAATGAACAAACTGAGGTAGCGGTGTCTGTTAGAGGTACTGACCTGGCTGTCTCTCCTCCTCCACAGAAGGACCGTGGGTGGGGGTCCAAGGTGGTGGACCGCTCCCTGTACGGCCATAGGGAGTACGCTTCCAAGAACCCGGCCCTCAGTCCCATCAGAGAGGGCCTGAGGGGCCCCAGCCCCTCGCCCTCCCCGCAGTCGCCTGGCAGCCGGAGGCGGAGCATAGGTAACCCAGGCAACCAGACAGCAGGGCCGAAGGTCCCCAGCTCTCATAGCGCCCCGCGTTGACGGGACCGTTCCAATTTGAGTTAGAAGGTCCCTCTTAAGCACCTGCTTGGTACCTAATTAGCGCAGAATTAATTGCTTCCTCAGGGCCAGAGGGCAGATGCTTCTGTCTCCTTCAGAAAGCATCTGCCCTCCGAGACCAAACACCAGTTCTCCCACATACAAATGCCGCTGGATACAGATGTGTGTTTCAATGCACAGCAGCTTTGATTACGCAGTGTGCTGTTGAATAAATAAAAATACAATGCTAGGGATTTACTCAGAAATATCAAGTGCTCCCGGTAAACCAACAAATCAATAGCCGTTGGCTCACCATCCTTTTCAATTTGAATTGCGATAGTGGGTCTGTAAAAAATAAATATGGAATAACATCCTGCTGTTTTCTGCGGCAGATGGCAGAAGACTTTTTCTAATGGAGAAAAATGGTGTGAAATGTAGCCTGATTTGTGTCCACTGATATCACCTTAAGTCCAAATTGGTGGTGACGGTGCACCACCACTGATGAATATGAAATACATTGTGCTTGAAATTTGTTTTGGTGCCTCGACTCAAGCCAAAACTATTTTAGCAAAGATAGGCTTCTTGATATAATATCAATAAAAACGAATATACAATTATTTTACCCTCCCATTTGACAAGAATCCACTTGTTGCTGTTTACCAATGAATGCTTCTGTGTTGAATTTTCTATTACCATTTAAATTGAAACAAAGAATATATTTCCAGCAAAACGTCCATTAAAAGGCTTTTTGAAGAGGCTGTAGTTCAACAGACATGCCTCACTGGTTCGCTCACAAGTTCCCTACCTTCAGTGGCAGTCCGTCTTTACCCATCTACATACTCTTCCTTCCCTCACCCAAACAGTCACAGGCGAGGACCCGGCCTGTCCGTCCTCGCCCACCTCCGAGCCAGCGATCACCAGCCTCCCTGCCCCTGGCGGGGCCTCTCCGGCTCATCTCACCCAGAAAGAGGACACCACCAGCAGCAACACCACAACACCACCCTCAGACGCCCCAGCCGACGCCGCCATCCCCGACCAAGAGGTCTCCAGCTCGGGGAGGAAGACGAAGAGGTCCAGCGGGCCGGCCAAGGAGCCGGCGCAGCGGCGGCGTAGGAAGGTCAGCGTCCCCGTGGATGCCTGGCGCACGGAGGAGCCGCAGGAACAGCCGGAGGGCAAGGTGGACGGGCCTGGGAGCAGCGTAGCCGAGACCATCGGTGGGGACGACGATGCGCAGAGCGGCCAGCCTCTCGTCGAGGACGGAGAGAAGGCAGAAGAGGAACAAGAGCCAGGGAGCCACACTGTTGACCCCGCTCCCACTGCACCCTGTCCGCCTTCAGAGGGGGAAGCGGTGGGAGGAGCGGGGAGTCGCGAGGAGGAGGCGTCGGCCCTTGAGCCAACACGAGAAGAGGCCCCAGTTGAGCTGGCACCCTGGCAGATGGCCTTTACACTTGAAGATGTGTTCAAACGGGCGCCCGCAAAGGAGCAGCGCTCGGTCCGTCGGAGTCTGAGGAACCAGCGGAACAAGGAGGAACACTGTGGCAGCGGGGTCTCGGGGCTGGCCTGGCTACCCAAAATCTCCCCGGAGTCACTCGGGGTGACCCGGCGCAATGCCCGTCGGAAAAACCAGGGCCGGAGGGCCAGCGCTTCCCTGGTCCACAAGACCCCACTCAAACACTGAGGCCTATTCCCCCACTGCCGGAGCTCCATTAGTCCATGAGGAACATTTTTATGGGTATCCATCCTTTCAATGGAAAACTCCCCCTGTTTTTGCTGAAATAAAGGCCATTGCTACCCAAACCTACTACTTGGTTTCTTTTGTTACTGTGAGCCGAACTCGGGGGGGGGGGGGGGGTTCTGTTTAGCTGGGATTCGCTAGATGCCGTCCGTAATTCTCCCCTCTTACCGAACCAATCAATAGACGGGAGAGTCCAATCATCTCAACCGACCACCGCCGCCTTCCAATCAATAAGTCTCCACTCGTGGTAATCACTGTGCATCTTTAGCCCTCCAGAGCTATGGGATCACCTCCCTCCCTGCCTCTTTCTCTGGGTCAATACCCTGCTTGTACAGAGATGGGTGCTTAGTGCCTGCAGAAGTATCTATGCGGTTGTAATAACGCTCTGATTTACCTCATACTTAAGGGATGCTGTGAAATTGGTTCTTGAGTTATCTGTGCTTCCACCGCCTTGTTTATGTGTTGTTTCTGTAACCAGCCCGGCATCACTTTGACATTTCTACTTTTTTTTTTTTTTACATTTATAGCTATTCTCCTATTGTGATTGCATTCTTTGATTGTTGGAGCTCCTCAGCCCACTTCTTTTCGCTTTGGATGAAATTGTATATATACCTCACTATCCTTTTTTTTCTTGTGTTTTTTGTGTATTCTTATTGCCGAAAGTGTTACATTATTTTTAGACTATGCAAGTTACAATATTTTATAACGGCAACCAGTAAGCCTGTCAATGATGGGTTAAAGTAATTGGGAATGACATGTTGGCTATCATCCAGCAGAGGGCCCCCTCTGTATAGAGTTACTTTCGTTCCCCGATGTGTAAACCCTCAAACGTGGGTTTAAAATGTCTGCTGTCATTCCCGTACCAGACTTTTCACTTTGAATTGACTGAAATGAGTGGCCTTGAACTCGGGGGACTGTTCACAATTGGCCCGTGTTTCAGCCACCTTCCATCTGCCAGAATGCCGTGAGACGACTAGAGACTTTTGCTATTCAAATTCAGAAATAAGAAGAAAAGCCAGCAGGTATGATGCATGAGTCTAAAACCTCCCTTTGCGATCAACTTGGAGTGAGTTTTCTCAAGGTCACCCCAGCGGTGCACACACCCGAAGTACCTCTACTCAAATCCTACAAAATGAGTGATGGATGGCCCAATAGGCCTACCTGTGAACGATACAGGGGTTACCCAGATGTGGATCTTGGACTGGTGGGGCTTTATCGCCATCTAGTGGTATAATTGTAACACGGCAAAGTACATTTTCTTCTCCATCTCGAGCTTCAAATTGGACATAGACATTTGTACAGAAAATAAACAAATGTTAAATGCCCATGCTGTTTAAACGTGTTGTGCTTATTCACGAAGTATTGAACAAGGCTTTGCTTATTTTCCTGTGAACAACCTGTTTGATTTCCCCATGATGTGCTTTTGGGATTTTTTTTTTTGTGTTTCCCGGTGTAGAGCTATACTGCAGCACATCGTGTGTGTGTGTGTGTGTGTGTGTGTGTGTGTGTGTGTGTGTGTGTGTGTGTGTGTGTGTGTGTGTGTGTGTGTGTGTGTGTGTGTGTGTGTGTGTGTGTGTGTCAGAGCAAGCGGGGGTGTGAAGCCCTCACTCTGGTCCCCGGTAGACGGGCATAGTGAAGACGGCTTAGCACAAGAACAATGGGGCCCTTTGACCAAAACGACGCCCCTAAGACATGTGGCCTCCTGTCACCGTGGCAACCCCCCATGGGACAGGGAGTGGGCTGACAGCTGGAGAGGGGGACTTCACAAAAATGGAGTCCATTTCTTTCCACTGCTGCGCCCCAGCTCTACTCCATCATTGCGCTCCTTCCTCCTCTCTCTCAAACCATGTGTGTGTCTATGCTGTGGGTGTTTTCTCTTTGCAGCCCGGCGCAATGAAAATTCATTTGATTGACCTCATGGGTTTGCATTAAAGCCTCTAATAAATCTGCGGCTACAGAAGAGGCACAGAGCAGTGTAGGGCGAGGGGCAGTAAATCACACCCGTATAATCCATCTCTCTAGTAATAACTACGTTCATTGATCTGTCTGATAAATACAGGCTCTAAGCGCTTAGATTTCACACTCACTGCGCAGTCAATTTTACGCCTCATTCAAAACCGGATGAGGATTTTCTTTTCTCCGGTGCGGAAACAAAGGGGCCGTATATGTGTAAATGTGCTGCTTTGCACTCAGGGTCTCTGTCTTTCAATTAGTTAATTAGCGCTGAATGGTATTATGCGATCTGGTTTGGCTATCATAGGCGAACCAGATTTCTCTCTCTCTCTCCCTCTCTCAGCTGTAGACAACACCAGACACTCCAGCTCGTAAACCCCGATGCTTATCTCTAAATCCCTTTATTCTCAACATGAGTTTAGGAGAATGATTGGCCGATTGTAGAGCTATAATACTGTCTTTACAGCTTCTAAAGGTTCAACAGGTACTGTGCGAAACAGGAGTGTGGTGTAGCACTGGTGTTGCCTTGATAGTTCTCATCTTCCTTATGGGCATTTGTTGTTTATTAAAAGTACTTTGGTTTAACTTAATAAAGAACAGCTGAGCCGATTATGTGAAATCCAGGAAGTTTTCACTGTACTTTTAATAATGGGTCTATGGTACAAAGCTAAATGATGGCAAGTTAATTCGTTCAGAGGGCTTCATAGTGAACCAGCAGGAACCATGAGAAGGTAAGCAGGATATCTGAATGCCACAATACCACAATAGCTGCATGGTGGCACAAATCCTATCATTCTGGGAAGGTATTGGTGGGATGTGATATGATGACATGATAGTGGGGAGGCTAAGGAGCTATAAATTCCTGCCAAAAGGAACTGGGTTTGATCCCCAATGACTGATGCACAATTGCATATCTAACATCACAGTGTCTTTAGATGAAAGTGTCCACTGAATTACCAAACATTTGTAGTACCGGTAACGGGAGAAGGAGATCTGTCACATGACGCCGCGGTTGCTACGTTTGTTGATGGTCAAACAATAAGGTGTTTTTGTGTTCGTGTCTCTGGCCTTGATGATGTGAGCTGGCCATAACTTGCCTGCGCAGTGCTGCAGGGTGTCCTGGCTTGTCCAGACTTGATGTGCCCTGGGTGTACTCCCCGCCTGAGACAGAGCCCTGAGCATGACAGTTTAACCTGTAGCATCAACAAGTTCAATGCGTTTAACTGTTAGGAACATTTTAATGATTTTATCCTCGTCCTACAGACTCTCACAGCAATCCCGACTTGCATGGAGCCAAAACGCCAAAGCTATGTGCGATGGGTTCACAAACCCAAATTATCGTTTAAATTATCATTGCCATAAATACAGACAGCTCAGAGACGGAGAGAATAAATACCCTGACTTACTTCAGAAAGACAATCATATTTTCACTGTCTTCAAACACTTTGTCCTCCTTTTTCCTTGCTTTGACACCCGAGGTTGGCTGACAATAAATAGCAGGTTGTTTATAAAAGGACATTTAAAAAGTGAATAAATACGAAAGTCAAGCCACAGTCACAGCACGACGTGCAAGTTATTGACCACCAGGTGATGCCTCCCACACAACACACACTCATTTAATCAATAAGAGCTGGGACAGCCTGTGCTTCACCGGGGATGGGGATGTTCCCGCTGTTAGTTTGTAGCCGTTACTTAATGCTGGCATGAAGGTGCGACATCTCCATCCATTCTGTGCCGTAGGGTAAACCCGCAGAACCCTGAATGACCAGCTGGCTGACTTCCTGACAGGCCCGCGATCGCCCTCGTCTGTCTAACGTAGGTCCCACTGTGAATAATGAGCTAGACAGATGTGGCAGAGCTGTGATAAATAAACTGTTGTTCCGGTTGTTGAGTATCCAAAGTAATTATCAATGACCTGCATGTACCCTGCGTGCTGCCAGTGAGATTAGATGGCTTTCAGGTCCCTCATTGCACTTAGCATGGGATGTTGATGAGTCTCTTCTTGGGGTCAGGAATTAATTCACAGCCCCTAGGGGCTCGACTATTTGCGGTCTTCAGGGGGGGTAAAAGTAAACTGGTGTGTGGCATCTGACCTTGTGGAGGCAAGGTCGTAGGAAGTTTGACTCCATTGATCACTCTGCAAGGACTAGAGTACCACGGTACGGCCATGTAGCTCACCGCGAACGCCAAATAACACAGTCGTGAGGTTGTATGTTGCTGTAGGATTGTGCTATTTTCTAAAGTGCCTATTTTTTGTGAGTGTGTCTATGTGTGTGAGCCCATCTGCCTGTGTGATGGATGGGGGGGGGGGGGGTTGGGTGAGAAAGTGAAACTCTTCTCCCCGTCTCTCACATTCCAGCAAACTGATTGTTGAAATTGTACCTCCGCCGCAATAGGGGGCAGTATGTCAGTCTATCTAGCCTTGGCCAGGGAATGTTCCCCCATGAAAGTGGTATGGCCTTACTGGCCTTGATTGGTCCACCTGGGACTCATTCCTTGGCTTATTTAAGGGGTTTCACTTCAGCAGGTGCCGGTTCAGGTGCTGGTCGTACAGGTGAAGGCCTCCGGTCCGCCTCCCAACCTCCCTGAGCTGGTTCAGCTGCATCTGCATCGGGCGGCGTCCAGTGCTACTCCTGCTTGGACGCCGCCCGCTCCAAGAGCTTACGCACAGCGGTTAGGTCGGACCCCTCTGGCGGGTCTCCGCCCGATGCTTGGTCCCCACCATTGCCGTCTTAAAGCTCTTCCTTATCCATCTCCAGTAGAGACTCTGGACAGCGTCTGTTCCATTCTGTGCCAGATTCGGCCTAGCCTTCGCTGTCCACCTCTTCCTCGTCTTCCCCCTCGTCTCTCCAGTTTCTCAGTTGGCGTCACTGATCCGACCAGTGCCACCAAATGTGAGGAACCAGGCCGGTCACCCCGATTATTTGGGATACGGACTCACTGTTTTATTTCCTTCAAAAACAAGTCCAAAAATAAATAAACCAAAATTAATCCAGTCTCTCTCTGTCTCTGTCTCTATCTCTCCCTGTTGTTGTGAGCAGATGTTCCCTGACAGGACTGAGCCAGTTTGATTCAGTGTCATGTGATGAGCGTGATGGAGCCCATATTGTTACACCTCTTTAAGTATAGCCTGTGATTTTTAATTGACACCGGGTTGATTATGGGATTATGTGACATGACAACATCTGTTGTCTCCTGCTAGCACTTGCGCGGGCGCAAAACATGCATGACTGTACACTCAGTGTGTGTGTGTGTGTGTGTGTGTGTATTTGTGTGTCATTTTTTAATTAGGGTACATTGAATGAATTACGGATTCATTAGGTTTACATAATAGCAACAAGCTCCCGACTGGCTCCGTAACACGGTTAGGGACGATCAATGCTGCATTTTTCCTTTCTGGTAGATTTATTGTTTATTGGCCCTTGATTAGCCCAGGACAATTTAGAAGCGTTATCATTAATATAAATGACTGTGAACTGCCTGACTTTTAACATAAGACACGTTGATTAAATAAGGCGTTGATTAACCAAACCTGTCCCATTTGTCATGATTGTGTGTTTCCTTACCCTAAAGTAGAATGGATTGTTTTGGGCTTAGGAGATCGGCATACCCAGGCAAGTGGCGGGTGCCACTGAGGATGGAGGGTTTGAGGGGGAGGGGGGTCATGGCCTTGGCTGGTTTGGCAGTTGTATAGGGCACAGGGGGAGTGTGTGTGTGTTTGTGGGCTGGGGAAAAGACAAAGCATTTTGAGTGTTGGAGTTGCATCCCCCCCACAACCGAATCTACAGGAATGTGTGTGTGTGTGTGTGTGTGTGTGTGTGTGTGTGTGTGTGTGTGTGTGTGTGTGTGTGTGTGTGTGTGTGTGTGTGAGAGTGAGAGTGAGTGAGTGAGTGAGTGAGTGAGTGAGTGAGTGAGTGAGTGAGTGAGTGAGTGAGAGAGAGAGATGTTGTCTGAAGGTGCCTGGCAACCCAAGCATCTTATTTGAACCATGTAAGAGTCTTTTTTTCAATGTAACCCTTATTAATTTTTTTACTGCAGACATACTCCAATGTCTGCAGACCACTATTGATTCAGATGCCTAACCCCCACCTGCTCCTTAGCTACTTGTCTATTTCTATGTTCAAGCACTCGACGACCAATAATACATGAATTAATTAATTAGCCTTTAATTAAGCAACCTTTCTTTTCTGACTCCTATAGCTACCGTAAACACTGTCCAGTTTTCCTTTATAAACCGGATTGTGCAGCACACACATTTTACACTCCAGAATGGACTTCATTCTTTGATTGCTTTCAGCCTCACTTGTAAATTACTTGGAATAAAAGCACCACAAGGAATGTAAATGTGACCGACAGTAGCAACCACAAACACCTTATTGAGTGTGCTGTTCCCGGCCAGCACATATTAGAAGAGCCAAAAAACCCTCAGCCCTCAACCTTTCCGTCTGTCTTGAACAAACCTATGGCATCAAGCGATTTCATTCTGCATTATTTATTGATGTCCATGTTTTCTCTCTTTCATGTCGACACCTTGCAGTCACATCAAGCAATTTTTCTTTTTACTCGCCTCTGGCTTTTGCTGCATGCCTCAGGCCATTGTCTGTGGTGTATTACCAAGGAGAGTTTGGCTGCTCTGTTCCTGCAGTTCTCTCTGTGTGGGGGTGTGTTATGACAAATCTTGTTAGCTCACCTGATGGCGGCGAGACAAAGAGAGAATACATAATGGTGGGCCCCGCCACTAGGTGTGAAAGTGATGAAGATTACCTCTTCATCGACACAGAGACAACGGGTCTAGCTGTAAATGAAGGTGTCTTTTGTGGTTTTCTGCCCAGGAATGGTCTTTTACGTTTCCCTGGCACAGGGATTCATTCTTCAGATATTATGGACGAGTATTGCCTTGTCAAAGACTCTACACACAATAATGATTATGTTTTTGCTGAGAGTGTACTACAAGAGCTCTTTGAAGCACTCTGTCAATGGCTGTCAATGGAGAACGCAGTGGGGTTCGCCGCTACGTTCAGACAAAGAAACACCCGACACTCTGAGGGAAAGGTGTCTGGCTTCACTTTCAGCTTGTCACTCCGCGTGTGTGTGTGTGTTGAGGGTAGAGGTGTGTGTGTGTGTGTGCATGCGTTTGTGTCTGCTCCTCTGAGCTACACTGCAAGAACCTCACGGTCCAGCTGCCGTCTGTCCCTTTGGATTTAGACCAAGGGGTGTGTGGGGGGGAGGGTGGGCTGTCTATACAGCCTTGGCCTTTGGTAGGAGGGCAGTGTGAGGTGGGGTAGAGCTGGTGTAGCTGGCAGCGAGCCAGCCCCAGCAGGAAGCTTGCGAGTTCACGTGGAAGAACAGCCTCGGTCCGCGGCTGTTTGTCTCCGCTCTAAGGGCTCCAGCTGCACCCCCACCCTTCAGACCACCGCCTGTCCTCCTCCTCGACAAACAAGAACTCCCACAGGCCTAAAGATATGGGTCACAGCAACGCTGGGGCACAGATTGACCGCAGACGCTCACATCTGTGTGTGCCGGTGGCGAGCAGGTTGCGTGTTTCCGTTCATCCGGTCGACCGAGGGGAATGTACCGAAACGGTCAACACTTTTTTTTTTCCTCCCCTCCACTTCCTGGAGGAGTTATTTCATTTGTTCCATTTCGTTATCTCTCATTTGTACTTAATTGCAGGGATCTCAACAGGTCCTGTTTCATCACTACTGGGGAGTGTGGGGGAATGGTACTACAGTCATGGTTTCAAAAGCTTGCCTCTGGACCCCTCAGCTGGGCTTCAGTCGTAAACATCCTCATTATTGAAACTAAACAGCCTATCAATCTGGTTCTATTTCGAGAGCACTTCACAATAATTGACTGCCAACTGATTTAGTTGAGAAATCCAAAGTGCAAGGAAGTGTTCATATCTCGTGGGGGACAGTACAGTCGGGTCAGAAAGTCACAAATTACAATAAATAATCAGGGTTAGTGAGGTAAACGAATGAATAAAAGGGCTAAAGATAAGATGCCTTAAGAGGTCAATGGACAGCAACAACATAAACGCAAGTAAAGCAAGATGCTGAACAAAATGTTTAGTTTGGCGGAGGTCCAATTCTGTTCTGAGACTTGACAGAAAGAGATGTGTCAGTGTGACCTAAGCAGGTTACGCAGGACGTTGATCTGATTCCTAAGTGTGTGTTTGTGTTTCTCTAATTTGAGAAACACAAACACACACTTAGGAACCAGATCAAGGACCTGCGTAACCTGCTCGACATTAAGGTCATACAGGTCTGCACCAGGTCATCAGGTCTCAGGACTACCAAAGAGGACATCAAAGTCATGTCCATGGCAAGGCACTAGGAGGTAGGATAGTGTAGATGTTTCTACTACCAGCCTAATGGCTATGTGTTAGAAAGTTAAGAGTGTGGTAGATAGTTATTCATCCTCATCTAATACACTAAATAAATCATCTTCAACATGCTGGTCAAGGCTTTATTTTTTTTTGTAAGACTTTATATTGATATATTCTTTTTTTATCAGGCAATTACTTACTCATAAAACGTCTCTATTTTTTTTGTTTGCTTTAGATTTTCACTTTCTCTTGTAATCCTTCCAAACTATACTAATGAGCTTTTGTTTGACTGCAAAGATGTCTCACCAACACCTTGCGTTTAGGTGGCCTCTCTCAGTAAATGATATAACGTTTTGGGCTATGTTGTTTTAAACCAAAAACGGCATAACATTACAAAGCCAGTCAAGTGTTATGTCCCCAGAACCAAGTTGTATCCTTCACATGCCCTTTGTATTTCATAGCTCCTGGCTAGGTTGATTTCTTCAAGCGTCATAGTGCTTTGTGTGCAAAAACTACAAGCCTCTCCATTGGCTCAAAACACAGATTAGTTTAAAAAAACGTTGACTTCCGAAACTAAAAATAGCACTAATGTCAGTCCCTGTAGCCAACCAATCGTAAAATAGTGTCTTAGACTTTTTAGCTGATATTAACCACACTCTATTCAACCTTTTTTTTTTACTAAGTACCGTAACATTTTGAAGTGCAAGAATGGTGACACACCACGGACACATTTTGGAACACATTATACAGCTGTGTTTTTGGGCCATTCAAGGCGAAACCACAAGTTCTGTGTGTCTGCACATAAATAATGAATGTGTAACCCTTCATGTTCTGCTTCAGTCTTCAGACGCAGAGCCACGTGATTATGTATTCCCCTTCGCTCTGCTGTGTTGTTCCAGTGTGGATCGTTGAACGTGACCCGTGTTGCGGATCGCGGCGCACGCCTCTTAATAATTCATCGCTGGGAGCCGTAGATCTGATGGTATAGCCCACGTTCTCACGAGTGTTGTCCATCTGTTAGTCGGTGTATACTGTACGCTGTGATGCAATATGTCAACCCTCGAGAGAAACACTAATGGGCATTTGAATATCAACACTTAACACTATTTAACTAGGTAATAACACTACGGCTAATTATAATTAGTGTCGCGTGCTTAACCAGAGATTTATGGCTCCCTGCGCAAGCCCTCAGAAATAACAGCAAATAAAGTTTGACCTTATTCGTTTTTTATTTGATCACCACCACAGTGCTCTGGGCGGATTCCCCCTGTGCAGAAAAGACGCGTCTACCGTGGGTAAACCGTATGTCTAATTGCTTCCTGGTCTAAACACTACCCCTCTCAAAGGACTGCTGCACATCAATTTAAACAAATGTTCAGGTAATTTAATTTGCTCTCAGGGAGCTTTCGCCTTCAAACTGTAATAGAAAGTCACAGTTCCAGCTCTGAATAAAACGGGATAAACGTGTTTAATGTACCTACCACAAAATATAGTATTGTTGTCCATTAATAGCTCTGTTGGAAACAATAGGTACAAATAATGTGTATCCTTATAATAATGGGCAATTTTTTAAAATCTTAATTATTAGTGCGTTATAATGAATTAATCTTATTCATAATAATAAATAATGTAAATATTCTATCGATAAATTAAGCCTACAATGGTTTCACAATTCAAAGAAATTATAACTTCATGCAATCAATTGAATAATTGACATCAACAATGTAGTAATTATAGGTTGTAGTTTTCCTGTCCAAGTCGATACTTGCCTAATTGAACAAATTTGAGATCAGTTGGCTATTACCGTGGGAATGTCTACATTACATGTTCGACTCCTGGATAGGCTAATCACTTTATTGTTATAATTGAGAGACTAGTCCGATATCAATTTAGATAAGAGGCGTTCAGAGTATCTGATTATGTCTAATACATCTACATTATGGGAAACAGTAGACCGATTTCAAACCGTTTCCATCTTAAAATGTTGAGGAAAGTGCTTAATTTTATGTTTTGTAACAGGCACATGTGCTGTACCAATTGTAGATTTGTATTGCCGAGATTTCGTGACGACATCATCCACGAATAGTGTTGAATGTTTGTTTTCATGTTTAAATGTAGCGACGTTAGGCTACTTACTAAAAATTATTATATCGCAATCTTCGTTGGGCTAATAATACATTTAGTGACCATTACGCTACAAACATATTCCAATGCTTCATAATAGGCTGTGTAACTCAAGATAGCCCCATTGTAAAATTTTAATCTGTGTCTGTGTGCTTTGTATTCCGGTGCAAACACAGCTGCTACAATAGACTGCAGATCTCTCTCGGCAGTGAGGAGGGTGTCTCACTTTGATCTTTAAATACCCTCCATCGTTAAACCACACTCACTTGCTTTGATTTTTCCCTGTATACGCTTGCTGTAGGAAGTAAATTGAGACGTTCCCTTGAATCTCCCTATGTATGCGCGCGCGCGCACAGCGGTGAAGCGTAAACACCTAACCCTTTTTCCTACTTCACCATCTGTCCCTTTCTTCCATTTCATGTGGTGCAACCGATATCCACCATCATAGCAACAACTCCGCTGCCCGCCCATCTTCCCTCGTAGAAAAAAGATTCTCCGCCCGCGTTTGCAGGCGGAACAGAGGCAGAACTATGCAGACGGTCCCTTGCCCTGACGGCTCAGTTTTTCCCCCCTCCCCCACTAGCCGAGCTCCTGTTTCACTCAAAGATGGCGTCAGCTTTGGAGCCTCTGCTCTCTGGCTGCATTTTTAGTCTTGTTGTTGTCTCCGATTCGAAGGATTTCTGGCACGTTCTCCTCGGCAACTCGACACGAAATTCCGGTGAGTCGAATATGGGAGGAAGGGGATATCACGCGGCGCTGGAGCTTTCCTCTCGAAACCCGAACTGGACCAGTTCGTCGGGGTTTCTGGGAACCGCGAGAGGTAGAGGGAAAGGGGTACGGAGAGATGGTCGTGAGGGGGGGCAATGGGGGGTAGCTGGGTGGAGGGGGAGCCGAGGCCTACTTCGCTCCAGCGGCCTTGTCTCCACCGCACCGCAGGCTGTACGTGGGAGGGCGGCGGATGGAGGAAGGAAGTCGCGAGGTGGGGACTGTGTGTAGGGACGCGTCTCGCGGGCGATGGGCGACTCGCCCGCACGCGAGGCAGAACGAGGAGGCCCGACAGACACACAGAGCGGGATACACTGGAACATTAATGCATCAAAGCTATTTTCTTTTTGCACTTGCCAGTTAGCCGTTATGGCCGTCTGTAACTTGCATTGTGCCTATTTTTGGAAGGCCGCGATCTTGGTCAATATTGGTATATAATTTAAAAAACGATATTAACCGTTGCGATTGTTCCGACGCGGAGGCTGTTATTGTTTGAAACGGGGGCCGCCGTGAAATATTTTGGCGCTGTGAAGGCGAACCTCTGGCGTGCGTTTCTTTCATGATGTTTATGTTTTGAGCTAGCATGTTGTAGTAACATACCCATTCCAGGGGAACCAGGGTTAGCTTGTGAGCTAGCTGGTGACACCAGCTTGCTAAACAACAGCAGTTCGCGGGAAGATCTGGTGTCAGATCTTGTGTCAGATAGTTCTTTACAAGCGGAGTGTAAACAGGGTTGGTGACCAATCAATGATACGATTCGCTGCTGGTGCTATCTTTTTAATTTCAGTAGCATTTAAGCTAATGTTTGCTAACAACCTGTGTTTTGACTGGATGACGTTTATTTTGGCAAATGTTAGCTTGGGCTTTAATTTCAATGTCTATTGTAAATGAGGCTCTATAGTCATGAAATATGATCTATAAACGGCTATTATCAGGTACTAGATCTATCGTTATAGTTTGAAGAGTGATAAGCACCAGAAGAAGAGAGAGCAACATATCAGGGATATGATTGTGTCAAATCACAGAAGTTTGAGACTAGATTATGTTATGGTCCCACGACTCCCACCTGTCACTTATCCTAGGTCTAGATTAATTGGATAACAAAACGGATATTATCGACTTACATTGGACAAGCATGTTCTTTTGCTGCTTCTGTTGACCGAACAATGCCAGTATCTCAGCAATTCAATGCACTGTTGGGATTATTGTATCTATTGGTCTAAATATAAGGTCATACTTAAGTGTCCATAAAATCCTGTTGGATTGTGTCCTGTGTTTATGCCTTGAGCGTGGTGCACACTTCAGCATCAAATAATGCATATCCGAAAGTGATCACACCTTTTGTTGTTCTTTGTTAAATTAGAGCCTCACCCTATGTGGAAAGCAAGTTAATAATATGATTGTTTAAAAGTACACATACTTGATTATTGAGTGGCGGTTTGCTAACCTGTCTGTGTGTTCTCTGTTTTTGCAGGGTGTGTCGGCTACTAAAGTGCGATGGGCATGAAGGTGATCAGTGCGGGCTGCTTCCTGGGGTGAGATCTATGGTTGGTCCCCGACCCGAGAAGCCCTGCCCGCTGAATAAGAAAAGACAAGGGTTCCCCAACGACCATCGTCTCCCTATCAATTCCACAGAAACTAATATTGCTTTTTCTTCCATTTTCTGGACCTCTTTCATCTGAGAAAAATAACCTGAAACAAAACGGTGATTTTCCTGAGAGAGACTCTGGTCATTGTACCCCTCCCTTGGGAGGAAAAGCCATTTGATCCCCAGGAGTGATCCAACGCTTTAGTTGGACGTGTTTTGTCACCGGTGGACGTAGAAACGCTTCATTGTTGAGCATAGCTGAAGCTCCGTCCCTGAAACCCCGTTCTCAGCCAGGCTGCGCCGCCTCACCGGGAGAGGCCGGTGGCTGGACCGGCTCGTAACCATTTAGGCGGGGGTTGTATCTCGGAAGCTTATGCTATGGTGAGCTGCTCCCTACCGTGCTACTCACACTTGGACTCCGAGGCATTCTCTGCGCGGCCTCAGGACAAGGGCTAGTCGGAAGGTAGTGGCTTCGGGGAGGAGAGAGGAGCAGCCGTAGCGCTAAAGGGTGCAGGCCAGGTCCTCCCTGGGCCTTCAGCCCCCCTACCCCTTCCCTTCCCCACATAAGTTTTTGAATACATATTTTTCTTGTTTGTGGACATCGCAGTCAGGCCTCAAAGGGGGCCTCTGCGCCCATCCCCGACTGCAGCCATGGTGAAGTTAGCTAACCCCACGTACACCACATGGATCCTGGAGGCCATCAAGAAGGTGAAGAAGCAAAAGCAGCGGCCGTCGGAGGAGCGCATCTGCAATGCCGTGTCCATGCTGCACGGGCTGGACCGCAAGACGGTTCTGGAGCAGTTGGAGCTCAGTGTCAAGGATGGCACTATCCTCAAAATCTCCAACAAGGGACTCAACTCCTATAAGGACCCCGAGAACCCAGGGCGCCTGGCCCTGCCCAAGCCCCGCAGTGGGCTTGGAGGTGGTGGTGGCGGGGGCGGGGGCGGGGGCGGGAACAGTAGCGGAGGTGGAGGTAGCTCCTCCCACTCCCATTCACACTCTCATTCACACTCCCACAAGAAGCCGGGGCTGGACTGGAACAAGCTGATCAAGCGGGCCCTGGACGGGCTTCACGAGGCCGGCGGCTCCACCCACAGGAGCGTGGAGCGCTTCCTGAAATGCCAGGCGGACGTGGCGGCCTACCTGTCGGGCAGCGGCTCCATCGGGCCGGGCCTCTTCCACCAGCAGCTGAGGGTGGCCCTGAAGCGAGCGGTGGCCCACGGCCGCGTCAAGAAGGAGGGCCCGCTGTTTCGCCTGGTCAGCCGCAGCGGGACCACCTGCGGCCCGAGCGGCCTGCACGAGGACGGGACCGGCACGGTGTCCATCGACTCACTGCCCCCCGTGCGCCTGCTGCCCCACGAGAAGGACAAGGTAACGTCCCTCCGTACTCGCACTGATGCATCATGTTATTACATCCCGAACACCCTCTTGCCAAGTGGCCTGGTTTTCTAATTGCAATCAACCCATCTGTCTCGGCAACAATAACCGTTACCTATTGTCAACATATTTATTTACACAATTGACATGCCTCGGCTTGGCAGTGTTAACCATGGCCGTGTTAAGGCCATTCTCTCAGTCAAGCAAGATGGAACAATATTTACTACATTTCTATTTGCCCCTTAGTTGGTTGTAGTGTTGGCCCACACAGGTATCCCATGCACTTTATATCTGGATAGATTTGGCTTTAGAAAGAGAATTTTGGTTTGAGATGTCCCTCCTGGCTTAATATCTTTTCAGAAAGTTTCTGGTTATATTCTGGAATTTGTGGATTTAGATAAGTGTAGCTAAAGTCTAGTGCTATCGGTATACATTTTCGGAAAAAAAAAGGATACGCTTGAAGATCCTATGTCCTTCATCTGCCCTTACACCTCCATTTAAATGTAGAGACATGTCCTGCAGTGCATACAGCATGATTCAAGCCTTTGGGCTACTCGTTGGCAATCCATAACTTTGGCAGTTTCAGACGTTTATCACCAAGACTTACTCATGATGTTCTGCTCCACCGCTAGCCGGACTTCTGGGACGTGCAGCGCTGAGTGAGATGTGATAATGTATCTCCAGCCGACACTTTGAACCCTGCTTATTAAACCATCTTTCAGTTGTGCATCACTTGTCTATTGCCCTGCTCCGGGATATGGCTAGGCTGTCCGCAACACTTTGTGTGAAGGGCATGTTAAGTTTAGCTCAGGACCTGGAACTCTGTTCGTGTTGGATTTCTCTCAGATGTTTGGGTATGAAAGAGACTTCCAGGGGTGCGCATGTGAGTGCGTGTTTGTGTGTGTGGGTGTGTTGTGTTTCCTTTGTGCAGCGAGTGAGACGAGTCTCTCCGTCTGGGTAGAAGGCGGCTCCTCAGCTCTGTACAAAAGTAGCCTAGTGTCTGTGAAGGAAGGGGTCGAAGAGACTGTGAAAAGGGGGGGGCGGGGGAGAAAGAGAGGGTAAAAGATGGAGCGGGAGAGTCTCATGGTTTCCGAGGACCCCTGCTGGGATTGCGAACCAGCTGCTGGGCGGCTCCTCGTCAGAGGGTGTCGGTAGGTATGAGACGGAAAGAGGTGGGAGGTGAGCGAGAGGGATACAGGAGAAACCAGAGACGTGGACTGGAGGAAGGAAGAGACCGAGTGAGTGAAGTGTGGTGTTTTGTGGTACCATCGGAAGAGGTCCGGATGACGCATGTTCTGTGCCTCCCTGCTCTCCAAGCAGACAGTGAACGAAAAGAGAGGGGGAGCTACTGGCGTGTGTATGTGTTAGTGTGTGTGTGTGTGTGTGGCGGCGGCGGTGGTGGTGGTGGTGGTGGTGCGGGATGTGGTGGTGCGGGATGATGCAGAGCAAAGGAGTGGAAGAAGGAGATTCAGACATGCAGGCGACAGAGGAGCGGTGGAACACACCCACTTGTGTAACCTGATCATAGAGGAGCCAGCCGCCAACCTCCTGCTCAAAGGGGCAGGGACACGCGCATACACATCCGCACACACATGCATCCGCACACAGTAACGGTTTACTGAGGAATATGCAAATTGACTTGTCGTTTCTTGTGTGCAGGGATGCATTAGCGGGTGTAAACACACTGGACCCTGTGCTAACATGTGTAACAAGTCGCACTCACACAAAGATCTATGCAAACACATGTATTCTAGTGATGTTTTCGAGTAAAAAAAGGAATATGTTTTCTTGGGTCAATTCATACGACCTGTAACCCCAAATCCAGGCCCACACACAGTCTAAAATTCTCAACAAAAGTGACCAGTGGTCAACCACTGCTCGTGTGCGCCATTGTTGATACTTAGTTGACGTCAGTTCCTACAAAAAAACATAGTTACTTAGCCCCAATCCCATTTCTACCCCTTACCCCTTCCCCTTCCCCCTTCAAAACAAGGGGGAGGGGGAAGGGGAAGGGGTAAGGGGTAGCAATGGGATTGGGCCTTAGTACTTAGTTTGCAGGGATGAGAGGTGAACCACAAACACAGTGTGGATGTACTGCAGTGCAGTGCGAAACGCCACGCCACGCACGCACGCAGCATCCTGCTAGCCTTTGTCATTGGAACAAAGAGATCCGTGTTGGGTGTCTGGCCAGGCAGACCGGGGTGAGTCCAGAGGTGAAACATTGAGCGGTGATGTTCCCGCTTATATTCCAACTTGTTTTTGTGAATCAATGTATCGCTCCCTCTCTGGGTGTAACACGCACATGCACATGCAAACACACACCTTGAGGATACGGTGGTGGTTGAACACAAACACACTCGATACAGCATATCATACGTCACTGAACTTTGTCATAATCTTTGATTTATAGAGATGGTATAATAGTTTTGTCTTACAGTATATAGGATGTACGTTACCCATAACTTGATGGGATAGCTTGATGGCCTCTTGCCATGCCTAGTGACAAAGCCTCAGGAATCATGCCCTACCCCACTTCTGTGACAGCCTGCTGTGCGTTTTCATTGGGACTGGTGATTACATTTTTGATTCATTTGATTGGTTGTAAACCTTTTTTGTTCCACGGATTTGTTCCCAGTGCCGCAGGGGCTGCTCCTCTTTAAGGTCTCGCCAAAAGTCTTGGCTCAGAGTTCCCCCCCAGGGTTCAGTCAGTGGTCTGAGTCTCCAGACCACTGTCTCCACTGTCTGGATCTATTGAGGGACAGGCGAGTGGCTGTAACGAACGTAAAACATCACTCTTTTTAAACTATGACCAATGTATTTGGACAGCCTGATATTTTTTGTGTCTTGATGGACAGGGCAGTGAGGGAAGCGTGTTGAAAGAGGGAGGCAATGACATGTGGAACAGGACCGCTCATGGGAAACCTTCCCCTGGTTATTACAAAGCGTAACGCCTACATTGTCGGTGCACTATTGGATTGAGCCACTTGTAGCTGTAGACTTTGACTGGTGAGATGGGATTGCTCTCACATAAATAAAGTCGCATAATCAACCTCCGTGCCCACATAGGGCTGTGCGATATGGACAAAATCTTCTATCACCATATGGGTAATTTCATATCTCGATAACGATTTATATTGCGATATAGTACATTTTCTTTAAATACTATGAAATACGTCTACCCGGAATAACCACATCCCTCATGACTACTTTTTAATAACCCTATCAACTAAATACAAATCAATAAATAAGGCACTTTCTGTTTTTGTCTTATTTGGAACTGACATAGAGCAAGACTGTCACAAATTAAAAACAAAAATATATATATATATTGACGTATAAAAAGCTAAATAAATATTTAAGTAAGAGACACAGTTTCAAGTCTCAAATCTCCAATGGTGCTTTTCTTTCAATATAATAAAGTTTTGCCTCAGACTGTTGCAGGACTTTCGTGAGGTTTCGTGCAAAAAAGATGTGCAGGTTGTTTCTGTATTTGTCGCGCACGTGTATTGAGAGAAGAGCAGGATCAGAATGATTTAAAATAATGGCGTATGGTTAAATATCGATATGAAGGATAGAGGGAAATATCTATTGATGGACATTTTTCTCTCGTCCCCCATATAGATATATTGCACTCCTCTTTGGCCACACATGCTGTGGTGTGGTTTGCATTTGACTGCCTTTAGCCAGACAGGTGTTTGTGTGTGGCCATGGCGACTGCTTGGTAAGGATATACACACACACTCCATGGGATTAACCCAGAGAGCATAGGGGTCACATGGTCCTGTCTGGCCCGGTTGGTCAAACCTCACCAGTGACGACTAGCTCTACTCTGGTAGTGCAAGGGTGACAAGGAACCACACCCTGTCGGTGCTAGTTGTTTATTTGCTTCTTTTTTTTATGGGGTGTTAATGGTTTATAGTTTTTCATTTGTTGATGGCGCTGCATGAAGGAAGTGGTTTATTTGCATTGTTCTCGCCCTCTAGCTCTACTTCCTGTATGTGTTGTTGTCACCCTAGAGATATCTTATCAGCAGAAGGCATCAACCATTAAAGATTATGATATCTACTTGATATGTTGTGTTTAAGGTTGTATCTGGCAGTTATATTATACTATTCTGGAGTTGTGCGGAGCAGACACAGTTATTGGCAAAATATTGAGCTTGCATGCTTCAGTTACTGTCTGCACTGCAGTCTCTATTTTGTGGAGGATGTCTGAGTCAGAGGTGACTGGCATTACATCTGTAACGGATTAAATATTGATGACACCGACGTTGGAGTCTTCAATGCACACCAATAGCCGATCAAAACATAAGGAATATCCTGGTTGCGTGGGAATGTGTAATGTGTGTGTGTATTAGGGATGTGTCGGTCGCGACCGATTCGTTACAACGAACGAATCCTGAACGTGAACGACAGGAACTGGTTCCCCAAAACAAGAAGAACTGGTTCTTTGATTCTTTTTTTTAAACATAAACCAAAAATATGGTCACGTAAATAAAATATACAAACGAACAGAGCTTCGTCTCCTCGCGACTTATATTGATTGAGTCTACAACGTTCTCAAAGATTCAGCCAATGAGAGGTAGCAATGGTGTTGCAATGGCACCTGGGTAAACCAATGAAAAGGCGGTACCGTCGAATATGCGCGCTTTCTGTCTGACGTATCTTGGGTCATACCATTCGACGTGGGGCCACTCATATCCCCCTAAATTTTTTCGAAAAATAGACTTGACCTCCATCTGTTTATTGGATAAACGCATTTCCCAATCCCAGGAGTCTTTGCTCCATTCTACGTCAATTTAAGAACAAACAAAGAAATTAAACTGCAGTTCGTATTTTTTATTTATGACCATGAAAGTTCTGTAATGCCTGAACAATGAAGAATTAAATGTAAAGTAAAATAAAATTATAAATGTAAAACCATGAATGAAATATAGAGAGTAAGCAAGTGGTATAAATATTGGTGGGACGTTTGGTTATACTATATAGTGTATCTTCTCGATTTCCACGGGGTTTAGAGCCTAGAAGTGGTTTAAATTATGCTCACGGCCGTCTCGCGGGGGGGGGGGGGCGGCAGACACCAAATGACGTAATCTGACGTAACGAACGAACGAATCAAAACGAACGAATCAAATAAACAAATCGTTATAGTGAACTGAACTGAAAGAACTAGTTCCCGGAAAATAATCATTTTGCCCATCCCTAGTGTGTGTGTGCACTATCTCCACTGACTGTGAGTATGGTATTGTCCTTTGCTTGCCATCGTCAGCTGTTATGATCTTCAGAGGGGGAAGAAATGCCACAGTAAGGGATGCAAATAATAACAAATTTCTAAGCACAGCGTTGACCCCATGGTGGTGTTGGGGGATATTTGTATACTCCCCATTGCCTTGGTTTAGCTGGAGCACTATGGACCCCCCCTCACAGGGGGTCATTGCCAGGCCATGGAGGGGGGGGGGGGAAGCGGAGTCACCAAGGGGTCACAGACTCATGGATATCAAACCTTGTTGCCTCCCAGAGCACCCGTTAGCAATATGAGGCTATGGCCGTGTGTGTGTGTGTGTGTGTGTGTGTGTGTGTGTGTGTGTGTGTGTGTGTGTGTGTGTGTGTGTGTGTGTGTGTGTGTGTGTGTGTGTGTGTGTGTGTGTGTGTGTGTGTGTGTGTGTGTGTGTGTGTGTGTGTGTGTGTGTGTGTGTGTGTGTGTGAGATATAGACGTCCCACAGCCGTCATATTGGTGGAGAGCGATCTCTGCCCCGCGGTTGCCCTCCCCAGCAGCTGGAGCGGGGTGAACCAGAGTTCCCCACGGCCCTCCGCCGGGTGTCATCCAGGGGACGTGTGAAAATATCACACGCGCACACGCATCCAGTGTGTGGGGGGGGGGTGTTGTCGCCATTTCCCTCCAAATGTGCTGTTGATCTCCCCTAACTAGTCAGGCTGATGCCGGCAGTCTGGCTAATGGCTGCTGTTCTCTGAAGAGGTAATCGCGGTGTCACATTAGACGCAGGTCGTCATGAACTGTAATGGGCGTATTTATCCACCATGTAATGCCCCTCCTGTCCCCCGATCCATCCGTCCACTCCACACAAAGGCTCCGTCACACACAAACACGTCCTCGTAGTTGCAGTCGTTAGCGTTTGTTCAAGGTGAACACACTAGGTGTAGTCGCTGAGGGCACGGTGACGGCAAAATGCCTCCAGACATCGATTACATGCCTGAGATGCATCCCTCTCCTTTCTCTCCCTTCCTCTCTGCTGATGGGTGCTTCTCTTCAATCGGGAACATGCCGCACACACTGAGGGCTGGAGATTACCACACTACCCAATGTTAGGAGTAAAGGCTTAGTTATGGTTGGATGTCGAAGCAGCGCAAGGGGGTTTACGGACACATTACGTCTTTGCGGACCCTCCTTGCGTCCACCGCAAGAGCCTGACGTGCACCACCCAAAAATGTTAACCTTGCATCGAGGCGACGCAGCAAGGGCTGTGATTGGGCCGCTTACCAAAACCCGACGTAGAACCAAAAGAGGTTTAGTACTGCGTTGAAGCGACCGGGTCGGTCATTGCGTTGCGTCGACGTCCAACCATAACTAATCTTTAAGGGTTTGAGCGATGGCTTTCTGTAGCAGAAGATGTATATTATCTTTCTATTCCCCGGCCAGTTGTTTTGGGTGGATCCTCATTTCTACAGCCTTTGATGTGATGCATTGTACATCTAATTGTCCATTTTTTGTATAAACACGCTGAACTGTAAAGCTTTGCCTTTTGGCAGTCGCTCTCCAGCGTTTCCTGTTGGCATCCACTTTGCAGGTTACAAACTCTGGAACTGCGATTAGTGTTTAGTTTGTCTTCAATGGACGAATTGGCCTTCTGAACAGCCCTGCCAAGAGAGTGATGTGCTGTAACGTTACATTAGCATGCTGGGAGAATGCTGCGAGGGTCTTGGCGTGAGCCAGAGGTATTTAAAGAGCTGCTGGACCAGGATGTGGACCACCAGCTGTTGGACGACACCACCAGGGACGTTGAGCAGTGTTCGCTTGCCATCAGCAGCCTGTCGCCAACAGAAATCCATACTTCCTCCTCCTCCTTGTGTTGGTGCATGTGTTCCGACGTGCGTATGAGGCCTAGGTTGAAATATAGCATTTTCTTGTTGTTGATTTGTGTGTGTGTGTGTGTGTGTGTGTGTGTGTGTGTGTGTGTGTGTGTGTGTGTGTGTGTGTGTGTGTGTGTGTGTGTGTGTGTGTGTGTGTGTGTGTGTGTGTGTGTGTGTGTGTGTGTGTGTGTGTGTGGAAGGGTCATGGAGATCAGTCTCATGCTAATGAAAACCTTGACTAGAGTCAGGACAAGGGGAGTGCTTTCCTCCCATCCCTCTTTCTCTCTCCGCCCTTTACACTTTGCCGATATCCTGCTCTGGTCTCCTTTTCTCTGCCCTCTCTCTCGTCTCCATTGGCCGGGGGCTGCTTGTACCAAGATGATCTTGAAACAAATAAATAAACAAGGCCACAGTGTTGTTCTGTTTGATTCCTTGTCGTAGACAACCACAAATGGCATGGGGCCTGGGCAGCACAAACAAAGAAGACGTAGCGACATCGAGGCATTATTCATCTAGAACAAATATCTGCAAACATTTGGAGCTTATGGCTCAGAAAAGAAAATATTTGTGTCTTCTGTTTATGACTGACTATTATTATATTAAATACTTCAGCTGGTAAGTCAGACGGCAAACAACTTATGAACAAGTGCCATTATTAATGTGCTGTCACAGACACCATTATTAATGGATATAAACAAATATCTATGTCAATGAATATGCAGCAAAACTACGAGAACTATTTTTTGCCTTTGCCTGAATGATGAAGCAAAGCCCAAGATTTGAATAAAGGACTGAACTGGGAAGATGCCTTTTTAAGACGTGCATAGAAATGCTTGAAGGCAGAGCTTCACAACAATAACCAAAATTCCAACAGGTCCAGTGCCCATTGTGCCTGTCTATCCGCGACTCGAGCAGGAAGTAGACCGTTGGCTGTCGTGCTCTAGGGCTAAATTGTTTGGTGTTTGGGCATTGCTATTCGTGAAACAAAACTGCTACAAGCCAGTGTCCTGGAGCCTTGCTGTCTGTCACTCGGCCCCAGGCAGACCTCTAACCTGCTGAACCTGTTCTGTGGTGGTTGTTTTCTGGCACTGGATTAGTACAGGGTGACAGGTCAAGTCCGCCAAGCCTTGCTGTTGACATGGGCGTGTCTTGTGTCTCTGGCTCCTTTCCCTGGCCCTCTGCAAACTTTCCTGCCGAGTCGTCAGGAAAGCGACCCTGCCGGCCATAGCGGCGCGCGGACCCTTGGCCTGAAAAAGAAACATGAGCAATTACTTGCTTCACACATAAAAAAAAAACGCCGGCTCCCAGAGGATTACTGGCTGTTGGAAGTTCCTTCACAGCCAATATTGGCTTAGGGAGATTTGGGTGTAGCAGTGAGGGGGGGGAGAGGAAAGAAGGGAGACTAGGGGGGACTGACGGGAGGAATGGAGAGATTGAGGGATGGCAGGGGGGGAGAGGGATGAGGCGAGTGTGAGCCACATAGAGATAGAGGCGTGGGCTCTTGGAAGGAATTTGAGGTTTGTCTTTTTCTGTATTCCTGTCACTGGCGGGAATGATTTTAGTTTTCTTTCTGTATTTTCGGTTTCCGTCTGGGTCTCATTTACAGTGGCAGTCCACAAACTAGTTTCCCTAGCATTCTGTGTGTGTGAGGGATCGGCTCTCTATCTCTTGGCCCCTCACTCGATCACGAGTAGGCGGGCGTGCGAGGTTGACCTCTGGTGCACAAGGAGTTAAGTGTCAGGGTGATTGAGTTGTTGGTCTCACGCAGGCGGCTTCTAAGCTGCGTTTTTCTCTCCCCTCTCCCTTCCTATCCTCCTCGCCCTCTTTCGGTTTCCCTCTCTCCCTGTTTTTCATTTCCTCTGTCCGCCCATTTTCCTTTCCCGCCTCGCCCCGTATTGCTGTAGTTGAGTGTTGTCTCTGATTGGGTCTCATTCTCTCTTTGAATCTAGCCCCCCGTTTTTTTTTGCGCAAACGGTGATTCACTTAAGGTGCTTTCACACTGGCGCTGTTTATTCCGTTTTTAATTTGAGCCTGGAGTGTTTCTCCCCATAGTGCGGTGAGTGTTGGGTGTTTTGTATAAGCATGGGAACTCTGACCATACAAACAAAATCTGGTCTGATTTAAAACAGAGGTCTTGGTCTGCTTACTCTGGTTCGGTTTGTGTAAGGTGGGAATGGGATCGTCCAAACTTATGGGTTGAATCTTCACTTTTTCCATGAACTGGAAATAATAACGTATTCAGCTGGGTATACTTGAACTTCCTGAGATTCAAATGTGTTGCGGTCAGTTGTGGTGCCATCGAAATATATTCGGATGATTACGTTAAGTAGATGCGGTCAAAACAGCCGTTATTAAATTATTCAGTGACCATATAGTGGAAATGGGAGTTATTTTTAATTTGTAGATGCAGCAAACGAAATAACCCAAGACCGCACAAAGTTGTTGTTGCTTCATTACAATTGTCTGCAACAAGAAACCATTGTAAGTTTCCCTCCGATTTTCGGTGCAATGGATGAGCGACCAACATTCTGTCATGTGTTTACATTGTTTTGTTTGCTCACCTTACCACATTAAAATACAATAAAGTCCCAGCTAATAAGTGTGGAAGGGTCAATCCAATGAAGAGGCAGCTTTCCCTGAAGTGAAGGTGTCTATGCTTAACCTTTGACTACCTTTTGTGATTGTATTATGCATAATGTAATGTACAAAGGAGATATATTATAGCCATGAGGCTCATGAACTATTACTTGTATAATGCAGTCCCAGGTTTTACATTAAGACATAATTAAGCTGGAGGAAATAAAATAAGGCTCTGCCGCTAATACTTATCGCGGTACCCATACCCTTCTTTTCCACTGCTTCATCTTCCAGTTTGTCTCTCACACACACACACACACACACACACACACACACACACACACACACACACACACACACACACACACACACACACACACACACACACACACACACACACACACACACACACACACACACACACCACCCCCCCCCCCCCACCTTGCTAGTGTCCTCTGTGTGTGTGTGTGTCTGGATGTGAGGTGACTCAGAGGGGGAAATGAACCCTATAAATCAAGCGGTTGTCCCTGTCTCCTCCCTGCCTGGACCTGCCTGTGTGAAGCGCTGTGCACAGACCCCCCCTGCCCCCCACAACCGCTCTTTGACCACTGCCACATTACCATACCCTCTCAGCCAGGGGAAACGTTTTTCTAACCTTAGCCGAAGAATTATGCTGTCTTATGAGGTTTTGAAATTGTTGTTTATTGTATTTTAGGTAGAGGTTGTTGTTCTTTACCCCAGACAAGCAGCGAGCCCACGGCTTCCCAAGGATATATACAGACATAAGCACACCTTCACGTGCACGCAACTTTCCGTGTACGCACAAGCACCACGAAACCATGGTGATCTTAAAGATGTTTACCTTGCAGGTCATGGGGGCAGCGCAACACAGCGCAGGGTTACACAATGCCAGTATTGACGCGGTGTGTGAGTGGGCATGTGTGTCAGTATACAGAGGAACATCAAGATAAACGATTACATCACCCTAGGCTCTTGAGCATCCAAGTGGCATGCTTCAAGGCAAACGTAAGCACCTGCAGCCCCACGTGTGCACGCGTCCTGCACTCTGGTCCCCTGAGTTCTGTTCATTATGGTCTGTCGCTCCATAACGCTGCACACATGCAGTCTGGAGTAGGGATCGACCGATATGGATTTTTTTAGGGCCGATACAGATTTTTTTTTCCTTCAGCCTTAGCCGATAACCGATACGCCGAAACCCATTTTCTTGAGCCGATAACGTGGAAATCCAGAGTTCTCGCGAGAGCACAATTTGAATTTGCTCAGTCAGTCACTCTGGGAACGAGCAATATACTCGTGTATACTCTGGGCCTCCCCTGGCCCAGAACATTAATCAATCACATCGATGTATCAATATAGGCGGGCCGAAAGCGTTGCTGTTTTACCGACGGATACGGCAAGTGTCTTATCTATTGGTTAGTGCCACTGGTCTGGATACGTCACCCCTTGTATTCTTCTGATTGGTTGTAGTGTTATCCAATGTGTGTTATCCATTGATATTTTCAAATGCATGCTTGGTGCCGCCCCTCGAGTTGGGCCATTTTCATTACTCGTTGACGGACCCTACAGCTTTCTAGATGTGGGTTTGGATTTCCAGGCTAAGCCTCCCTCAATTTACATCAGAAAAATGACACAATGATAACAAATGTTACAATGTCTCAATTAAAAAAAAAAAAAGAACATTTATTGAACTGTCTGTAAATCATGCCGAAGGAAAAAAATATATATATATCGGTCGATCACTAGTCTGGAGTGACCTTTGTTGCCACCATGCACAAACCATCATGCCCCGAACAATCGACACCTTTTCCGTCCGTACTCTTGCAGCCTCGTTCTAATGTTCTTTCTTTCTTTCTTTCTTTCTTTCTTTCTTTCTTTCTTTCTTTCTTTCTTTCTTTCTTTCTTTCTTTCTTTCTTTCTTTCTCCCCTTCTCCCCCCCCTCTTGTCTCCACACGTCTATTGTCCCTCTCAGCCCGTCGCTGAGCCCATCCCCATCTGCAGCTTCTGCCTGGGCACCAAGGAGCAGAACCGCGACAAGAATCCAGAGGAGCTCATCTCCTGCGCCGACTGCGGAAACAGCGGTGAGTCAACGGGCCGACCGAACGTATAAACCCAGACCAGGAGCCAGCACCCTTGTTTTGAACCAGGGCTAGGGCTGGGCAATAATTCGATATACAATTATTAATCGCGATATAACTCACGCCGATTACGACGATAAGCATTAGACATAAATGCTCGATATAGAAAAACAAACAAAAAAGAATAGTAAAAAAAAAAAAACTGTTCTGATATGGATTTACCTTATCACACAACAGAAATAAACCTCTACAAACATTTGAGATTGTTGCCTCCCTGCCAAAGGAGTTTAATGTGATAGTCACTCACAGATCTTTTTAGTTTTAAACACATTATTTTATGTAGCATATCACCTGGTTTTACAATGTTTACATTTTGCACTTACTAAAGCACTATGTAGTTCATATTTTATAGATTAAAGTTCAGTCCATGTGCCAGGGCCTTTGTTCATCCACTTTTGTGGATTTCCCTTATCACAAATATGGCAATAAACAAAACTGTATGGTTTAACTAATGAACACTCTCTTCAGGCTTCAGCAGTATGAAATTATATATCGTGATCAATATCGAAAAAATAATCGTGATAATAATTTTTGCAATATCGACCAGCCCTACCCAGGGGCCCTGATCTAGATCCAAATCAGGACCCCAAGCTAGTCCCAAGAGGCCTCACTCCCTCCGGGTGTTGCAGGTTGAGGCATGTGCTTTTTGTTTATGTCCTTATCTGGACATGCCCTGTGTTCGCACTGACTTTGAATTGTTGTTGTTGTCCAGAGCAAATCCTCAGCTTCCTTTCAAGGTTGCGTTGGATGTTATCAGATTGAGACGTCTTGTGTGTGCTGTTGTTCTGCAGGCCACCCGTCCTGTCTGAAGTTCTCCCCGGAGCTCACGGTCAGGGTCAAAGCCCTCTGGTGGCAGTGCATCGAGTGCAAGACCTGCAGCAGCTGCCAGGACCAGGGCAAGAACGCGGTGAGTAGAGGCCCGGTCGTGTGTTGGGGGGCCATGTGCAGCTGTGCCCATAGTGTTTATGTGATCATCCAGCCCAAATTGAAATGTAACATATTTTCTGCAAGAAATGCACCGTCAAGTTCCCTGCGGTTTTGTCTTTATTGATTCTTACCGTGGGTCCTATTAATCACCCCCGGTTCCAGTGATCAGCACTGAAATGATAACGTATACCTACGCTTTTGAGTAAAGCACGCTCGTAAACCCCGTCATTGACTCTGGAAATAAAACAAAATGAGGAGATATCGACTGTGTGTCGTTAAATCTTTACAGCGTAATTTTCTTTACCCCGTTGGGTAAAGAAAATGACCACTTTGCTTCCTACACAAACACGGCAATGACCTTAAACAGATTACAGGGATAATGGCAAAGTGGATTAGTAGTTTTAGTGGCTAATGGACTCATTTACTTAATTTGTGTCCCCTTCACCCCTATCCCGACCGCACCCCTCCCACCCTAGGAGAACATGTTGTTTTGCGACTCGTGCGACCGCGGCTTCCACATGGAGTGCTGTGACCCCCCACTCACGAGGATGCCCAAAGGTACACCGTCTGACCCTCCGGTCACATTCTGTCTGTTTGGTTCAAAACTCTCCATGTGCATCTTCACAACCAATCTCCCGGAGTCCTGTGAGGTTCGGGTTTAGATAGGTGCAGCAACGAATCCATACATTCAATTAGAGTCGTTTTTTCACACACTAACCGAATCACGTTTTAGACTGTAACTGTGACCCACCGTTGACACCGGCTCCACCTTAACGGCAGCCTGGGATGACGGTCAAATCCTCCTCTGTTTCTTGGTCCCATCTCATGCTTTTTCTTACTCTTTTTCTATCCCGTTTCATTCACTCTTTTCCCCTCAATCTTTCTGTCTTTACTGTCTCTTTCTACCTCAATCTCCATCTGCCATGCCCTCTTTCTCTCTGCCTCCGACGCCCTCTCTTTCTCTCCATCTCCCGTGCCCTCTCTTTCTTTTTGTCTCCCACGTCCTCTCTTTCTCTCCGTCTCCCACGCCCTCTCTTTCTCTCCATCTCCCATGCCCTCTCTTTCTCTCTGTCTCCGACGCCCTCTCTTTCTCTACATCTTTCTCTCTCTCTTCCCACCAGGCATGTGGATCTGTCAGATCTGCCAGCCCAGGAACAAGGGGGGAAGGAAGCTCTTACACGAAAAGGCGGCACAAATCAAACGGCGCTACAATGCACCGTTGGGACGACCTAAAAACAGGTAGGAGACGAGAAACATGGCCCCCTGCTTGTTCAGTGTTTTGGGGCCCCATGCTGAGAAGCACAGCAAGGGGGCCCCTGCCTGCCAACTGTGTGAATACACACGAGGCAAGCCAGCAACCTGGAGTACACAGCCAAAGCTAAAAACAGAGGTGGAATAAACCAAATGGAAATGGGTTATTGTTTAATTAACCTATGTTATGTTGGTCTTTTTCCGAACGCTACCATTTTCCAAAAATATGATTTAATTAGTCATATTCCTGCCTTCTATCAGTGAGGGTGCCAGCATCCCGCAGTGCCTTTAGCAATGCCATGAAGCTTGGGTGTGGGTGTGTGTGAGTGGCCATGCGTGAAAGTGCGCATGGCCCTTGGCTCACCTCAGCCCTTCTCGGACTGAACAGTAAACAGACGGTCGCTTTCCCCGGCGCGTCAGCCCGCATCCACATCCCGCTCTCTCCAGGTCTCCTCACTCACCCCCCCCCCCCCCCCCCTTCCTGTCTCTCTCTCGCTCAGGCCCGGGAGGCCCTTCAAGAAGCTGGTGGGACGGGGGCGGCGGCGGCGCTCGGCCTCGCCCGACTCGTCGTCCAGCTCGTCGTGCGAGGGTTACCCCGGCGACGACCGGCTGCTGTTCTCCCTGCGCGAGGACAACGAGGACGGCGACAGCGGCAGCCTGCGCTTCAACAAGAAGACCAAAGGGCTGATCGACGCGCTCACCAAGTTCTTCACGCCGTCGCCGGAGGGCCGCAAGGCGCGGCAGGAGGCGGTGGACTACTCGCAGCAGTGCCGCATCCGCAAGAAGGCCAACCGCAAGGACGGAGACGACCGGATGGGTAAGGACAACCCCCTGGCAGCCCCCTGCTCTAGGCCGCTACCCTACAGTAGGGGGCTACCTGGCACCCCCCTACTGTAGGCCTCTACCCTACAATATGGGGCTACCTGGCAGGCCTCTACCCTAAATAACCTTCTCTAGACCCCCTCCCCTGCACTATTCTGGAGCCCCCATCCTAGACCCCTTCGGTAGACCACCTACCCTAGACCACCTACCCTAGAACACCTACCCTAGAACACCTACCCTAGACCCCTACTTTTAGCACGTTACCCTAGACCCCTCTCTAGCCCCCCTAGCCTAGATAATCCAGGTTCTGTTTGGTGTTTACACACGGTGTTGTCTGCTGTCCTCCAGACAATCAAGACTGCAGCGACGACGAGAAGCTGCCCGGCCACGAGAACCTGACGGAGAAGGACATCGAGCTGTTCAGACATATCCAGGAGCTGGCTCTGCAGGTATACACACTGACGCACACAGACGCACGCACACAGACACACAGGTGACTCATAGCCATCAGCATGCCTTATGCATGCTAATTGTTAAGAGTCAAAGCTATTTGGCTGCTAGCGCGAGTGCATGGGAGCCCAGCCCCTGACAGAATTCCACTGGTAATCGTACATTAGTGTGCGCAAGTGTGTCGTAGTTCACACACCTCACTGAGCATGAAGTGCACTTTGAACCCAATTGGATGTTGAGCGTTGGTGTTTTTCTTCTGATGCTCCACAGCTCATTAGCCTCAATAATCAGGGGGGGTGTAATCTAATCCCTAGTGTTTAATCTGTCTGGCCACCCCATGCTAATCCCTATCTCTTTGTTCTTTTATACATCATAAACGATTACATCGACATAAACTCTACTTAATCAACTACATTTAGTTTGGATCTACTTTAGATTCTCTGATTTTGTTATTTTAAACTTGTTTTCCCTTAGCCTATTTATGTTGCACTCTTGTTGCATGAAAGCGTGAAGAAAATAAAGCTTGATTGGTTGACCTCCTGCAGAAAGTGGGTGTGAAGGGCCCACCGGACCCTCAGATGCGATGCCCGTCGGTCATCGAGTTCGGAAAGTACGAGATCCAGACGTGGTACTCGTCCCCCTACCCCCAAGAGTACAGCAGGTGAGGCTCCACGCACCAAGCCCTAACCCTAACTCTAATAAAAAATGTGTTAAGTAGCGGAAAATTCAAAATAAATATGAAATGTCATGAGCTTGCGTTGTATTGGAACACACGGCAGGAGCAAGAGCCGGCTAATAGACAGTGTGTGAGCTAATTTAGTGAAAAATGACTGGAGTGGGACCCTTAACAGCTCAGTTCCTCATTTCTAACCGGGGACCCTGCTTTGCATACCTGCTTTGAATATATTAACCTAGCGTTTTCTTGCTGCGGCTGATTTAGCACATTTCTAAGTGTCCAGTTGGGGAAAGTCTCTGCTTTTCATGCAGCCCTCTCTCTACTGGCTAATATTTACCTCGAGATTAATCTTATAACACTTTATCTCCTCCTCCTCCTCCTCCTCCTCCTCCTCCACCTCCTCTTCCTCTTCCCCCTCCTCCTCCTCCTCCCCCTCCTCCTGCTCCTCCTCCTCCACCTCCTCTTCTTCTTCCTCTTCCTCCTCCACCTCCTCCTCTTCCTCTTCCTCCTCCTCCTCCTCCTAGGCTCCCTAAGCTCTACCTGTGTGAGTTCTGCCTGCGCTACATGAAGAGCCGCAGCATTCTCTACCAGCACATGAGGAAGTGCAGCTGGTTCCACCCGCCCGCCAACGAGATCTACAGGAAGGACGACGTCTCCGTCTTTGAGGTGAGGTCTGGCGCCCTGTGGTTTAGGCTCCGGCGAGGTACACCTGCCAACCTGTGGAGTGGTCGCGGCTGAGAGAGGGGGGGGGGGAAAGGGTAGCTCCAGATTGGAGGGAGAAAGGAGGTAAAATGACCGATCCCGCAAATGACACGGTTACAATCAGTGCGGCAGCCACGCAGGCGATTGCAGGCGAGCGTGGATGGAATGCAGACGTCCCTGGATACAGGAATCACCAAGATCGTCCAGATTTTGTAGGATTCTTTTTATGTATCAATGACACCTTTTTTCAAGGGAAGTTCTCAACTCTGTTAGTTTTGTTGAACTATTGCTCTGGATTGTGTCGGATCATTTTGATGCATCAATTTGCGTTTGTCTTTCACGGCAAGTGTCCAAATCTGTTAGTTTAGGCATTGGTTATTTTCCGTCTTCCCTGTATTCATTGTTAGTTGCTTGGACGACTCGTCCCTCGACCAGAGAGACCGGGCTCGGATGTCTTTCGTCTGTTTCTCGAACTTGTGGCCGGGAGCCAACTTGGCACATCAAGCTCTCTCCGCCCGCACGCCTCTCTGCTCTCTACCGGCACTGCCTCCTGTCATGTGCAGGTCGTAGAGTCGAGCTGGTGTCCAGTGCACTGTTTGGTCCTTGAACCGGAATGGCAGTGCTCTCTTAAGGGCTTTCTGCAGCCCTAGACGGCTTGGTGTGTGTGCCACGATCGTACCCTGTCCACTCAGCTAAGGTGCTCAGAGGCTTGGCAGCGAGCCAACAGGCTTCTCACTGTTTCTTGCTATTGCTATCTCTCTATTGTCATTCACTCGAGGCTAGCTCTCTGTTGGCTTCTCGGTCTCGGACCCAAGAGGGGAGGCTAGATGGCAGTGTGTGTGCGGGTGGTAGTGTCTCTGCTTGCTCTGTTTCGCTTGGCTTCAAGGAGCGTTTATCACAGTTTATCAGACCGCCTCGTAGTCCGCCTATCTCCCTCCCACCTCATCCCCCTGTCTCCTTCCACCCCCACAGGTGGACGGCAACGTGAGTACAATCTACTGTCAGAACCTGTGTCTGCTGGCCAAGCTGTTTCTGGACCACAAGACCCTGTACTACGACGTGGAGCCCTTCCTCTTCTACGTGCTCACCCAGAACGACAGCAAGGGCTGCCACCTGGTCGGGTACTTCTCCAAGGTATGCCCTTCTCCGCCCCGCCCACTCTGACGCCAAACGACCCGAGCCCAACGCCCCATACCATCTCTTGCCTCGAAGCGCTTGCAAAATATTTCCATGCCATTGACTTGACTGTATTTTGGGAACGTGGTAGTGTTTTACCAGATCTTTACACGTGAATAGGTTCCGGAAAGCCAGACAGCTGCTGATGTCTGCAAACGCCCAAGCCCCAATTAAAGCAGAAATAAGTGGCGATGCCTTCCAGTTAAATGAGAACAAAAACATTAAGCCACACAGGAGATCTTTCCACCACACATGCTTTCTCTCTCTGCGCTGAACGACCTCGCTTCAGTGTGCAGGTGCCCACATTAAGATGCGACCTTGCTGCTAAAAGCAATGCAATTAGCTGGGGGGTGATGGGTGGTCATCTTACCACTATCTACATCAAGCCATCAAGCACACGACCCTAAAGTGTCTACCCTTAGACACACACACACACACACACACACACACACACACACACACACACACACACACACACACACACACACACACACACACACACACACACACTGTCTCTGTCTCTGTCTCTGTCTCTCTGTCTGGCTGGCTCAATGTTCCTGCTCTGAGGTGTGTCTGTGTGTCCTGTCTGCAGGAGAAGCACTGTCAACAGAAGTACAATGTGTCCTGCATCATGATCCTCCCCCAGTACCAGCGCCGCGGCTACGGACGCTTCCTCATCGATTTCAGTGAGTTGCACTACGACGCACAAACTAGAACACAATCGCGCAAACACACACACACAAACTAGAACACACACACGCACGCACGCACGCACGCACGCCCCAGGCCCGCCAGACCTGTTGCATTTTTGATGGTTTTTGTTTTGCGTGGTGGGAGGTACCAGTACGTTTCCTGGCAACAGAGTTTTCAGTTTGAGGGTTTATTGCGCTGGGGGGCATATCCATGTGTAGTATCCATTAGCTTTGGCATCTGCATAGTTGCCTGGCAACCAGCTTGGTGTATACACACCTGGGTCATTGTAATTGCCTTCCTTCCCAGACGGTAAGAAGAGATGTGTTTAGGAGCTGGACTCGACAATCCATGCGAGTGTAGAGATTACTTGCAAATGATCTTGAGGGAAAAAACACAATGGCCTTTAAAGGTAAATTCACAGGGGAATTAAATGATTGCATAATAATGAAGATAACGAAATGACAGTCACATAATAACCGTTGAATAATATATAATGTCAGCTGCTGTCCAGACAGGCTGACCATTTTTCTTGTGCTTTGGAGTGACATTGTCATGGAAGAAAAATATCCACTTACCGTGATATCAGGTTTTGTAGTCAAATTGAAAATTAAAATACAAGAGCAAAATAAGAGGCTTGAACTTTCTCGGAGAAGGAAATAAACCATAATATGCCTCCTACCGTAGTAACGATGGCCATGTAGCCAATGTCACGACCCTCAGTTGCAACGTATGAATTGTGCGTGTTGTGATAATACCAAGGACAGAGTACTGGTTAGGGTGGCTGCTACATCTCTCTAACCCCCTTCCCCCCCTCCTCCTCCACAGGCTACCTGCTGTCCAAGCGCGAGGGCCAGCCGGGCTCTCCAGAGAAGCCCCTGTCCGACCTGGGCCGGCTGTCCTACATGGCCTACTGGCACAGCGTGGTGCTGGAGTGTCTCCACGAGGTGCGCGACCGGCAACTCAGCATCCGGCAGTTGAGCAAGCTGACGGGCATCTGCCCGCAGGACATCACGGCCACCCTGCAGAACCTCACCATGCTGGAGCAGCGCGGAGACCGGTAAGAGAGAGAGAGAGAGAGAGGGAGAGAGAGAGAGCGGAGCCTTGAGCAGTCCATTCATGATGAGCTGCTCCCAGCGTCTGCCAACGTCACCCTATGGACTCGTGCGGTTGAATCCCCCGGTCTGCAGTCTGCCTGTAGGCGTCCTTGGGGCTTGTGAATATATTTGAATGGCTAAGTCGCGTGGGATGAAGGTGCCCGCTGAATGACAAAGTAGCAGTAGTATAATGAATTGTACGGTTCAAACGTTACGTTTAAAAAAAAAATGAATGATGTTTACAAGGCTGTGACGATGCCAATGTCCTCGTTGGCACGCTGGATGAATGGCAAAGTGTGTTCATCATCCTCAGGGTTCCTATGGGCTATAAAAACGGTGCTCAAACAAGCACTAACAAGCAGCCCAAATGAATCTCCTCTCCTAGACGCTGATGGGTTCCCCCGCCGTACGGTAACTGTACTCCTCCCAGGGTTGCTTCTTTATGGGCCATCAGACTGCTGGGGCAGCCAACAGCCTTCAGCCCCTGCGGTTGCTATGGCTCAAGGCTTAGCGTGAATCTGTTTTGGTTCTGTGTCGGGTTACCTCAGCTGAACAATCACAGCACTTGCTGCTGCGTCGCCTCGACGCAAGGTTACAATGTTTGAGGCGGCGCACGTCTGGTCCTCGCGGTGGACGCAAGGAGGCTCCGCAAGGACACAATGTGTCCGTCCACCCCCTTGCTTTGCGTCTCATCACGGTGGAACCATAACTGAGCCTTATTAAGGTGTGGTGCTGAAAAAGGGTGTTTAAACTGGTCTCTGTGTGCGTCCCCCAGGCTGGTGCTGGTGAGGCGGGAGAAGCTGGTGTCCAGCCACATCAGCCGGCTGAAGGCCCGCCCGCGGCCGCTGGACGTGGACCCCGAGTGCCTGCGCTGGACGCCCGTGGTGGTCACCAACACGGTGGTGTCGGACGGCGAGGGGGAGGACCGCGACGACGACGACGAGGTGGAGGAGGAGGCCCGCGAGGAGGTAACCCCACTCGTCTTCACGGGAGACGGATTAGAGATTCGCCGATGGTTTTCATTAACGTTTTTCACTTGAACTTGGATGACGTGAATCCTGAATCCGCATTTTGACATTGTTTGTGTTGCAGAACTTTTCTGAAAATCGTTATGGGTATTAAAATCATACTGGGGTCATGAATACCATTTAGAAACCCTTAGATGTACATCAAAATAAGAACATACCGGAAGTGTCAGGGTGGAGCCAAGCAGTTTGTATTGTGACTCGCAGTGGAATATCAGCCAATCGCAAGAGAGCCTTTGACATAAGCAGAATCTGACCCAAAGTGTCGTGTGTGTGTGTGTGTGTGTTCCTCAGGTGAAGCCCAGCCACAAGATCTCTCCTCTCTCCTGGCACATCCACCAGGAGCGAGGTGGGGACGAGGAGGACGAAGAGGAGGAGGAGGAGGAGAGGAAGTGTTTCCCGGGGTTTCCCATGAACCACAGCTCCCCTGCCCGCTCCCCGATCCGCTCCCCGGTCCGCTGCCCACCGCCCCCCGCCGGGCCCGAGTCCCGCCCGCCGCCCCCGGCCAACGGGGAGCGTCGCCCGCGGGGACGGCCCCCCAAGAACTGGCCCTGGGGGAAGGCGAAGGACCGGCCCCGGGTCGGTCGCCCCCCAAAGAACCGGCCGCCGCCGCCGCCGCTGATGGATGAGGACGACGAGGAGGAGGAGGAAGAGGAGGAGCTGCGGGAGGCGCGGAGGACGGGGCCGGGCTTCTCCTCCGGCCCGCCCTCCCTCTTCTCCCTGGAGAACTTGTCGTCCTCATCCCACCCCCTGGCCGCCGGGCGCCACCCCTCGGCCACGCCGCCGCGCCGAGGGCGCCCGCCCAGGAAAAAGAGGGGCCCCAAGCCGCGGCTCAGAGTGGAGCTCCCCGACGACGATGACGACGACGACGACGAGGAAGACGAGGGCCTGCCCCAGCTGCCCCTGGGGCCCCGGCTCTCGGAGCTGCCCGGCAGGAAGACCTGCTTCAGCGAGAGCAGCGAGGAGGACGACGACGAAGAGGAAGACGATGAGGAGGATGAGGAGGACGACGAGGACCGGAGGACCAGCTCCCCGCCCGTCCTCTCTAAGCCCGCCCTGGGGCTGAAGTGCAAGGTGAGGGGAGGAGAGGGAGGAATAGTACCCATAGGCTGGCCCCGCTCTGGTGCTTAGCCTGAACCACTTTGATCGGAGCCTGCATGTTCACGCATGTCATATGAAGCCATTACCGACGACGAGCGCGAGCGTGTACGCTTGATTTTCCCCTGCAATTGTCAGTAATGTCTATGAACGCGCCGCCCCCAATCGATTTTAAAATTAGGAAATAACGAACCGCTAAACCCGCAGGCGCTGCAATAACGGCACGTGTGTAAAGAAACCCCCCGCCTCTCCTTCTCCCCCCGTCTCGCCCAGAAGCCGCTGAGAAAGCGGCGGATACGCCGGCAGAGCCACCCCCACAGCAGCGTCGTCACGGAGACCATCTCGGAGACCACCGAGGTGCTGGACGAGCCCTTCGTGGACTCGGACTCGGAGCGGCCCATGCCCCGGCTGGAGGAGGAGACCTCGCTGGGACACCCGCTCCGCCGCTACCCCCCCGCCCGCTCCGCCATGCGGCTCTCGGAGCCCGCCCTGAAGCGCAGCCGGCGCGCCAACCTCTCCGAGTCTGAGGACGACGGTACGCGTCTGGGTGGGGGTTTGTTTGGGTGTGGGTGTTGGTGTGTCTGTCTGTTGGGGGTGTGGGTCTCTGTGTGTGTGTGTGTTGGGGGGGGGGGGGGTGCAGGTGTGTGGGTGTCAAAAGTGATTATTTCATAGTTGTCCGTGTTTTTTTTTAATAGCTAGTGTCCTCTGAAAATACTTGAATGGATGTTTACATCTTGGGTTATTGATGTAAATCTGTCGAGCCGTCCGGCCAGGGGGGAATATACGATGTGTTGAGAATAAGAATAGGCCGTGATTGATGGCCACCAGCCATTGGCAGCCACGCTCGGTGAAGATTTAACAATAATACAACATCGATACATCTCGGGATTTGACCGGCGACTGCATGACCTTTTTATTAATGGGTTTCTAACAGAGCGTCTGGTTTCTCGTTCCAGAGTTGAGGCCCTCGCTGAAACCCATGGGCGCCCCCGCGTCGGGCCACCCGGAGACCCTGCCCCACGACCCGGAGGTCCCCATCAAGAAGAAGAAGGGCTGGCCCAAAGGCAAGAGCCGCAAGCCCCTGCACTGGAAGAAGCGGGGGCCCGGCCGCCCCCCGGGCAGCGGGCCCAACCAGCGGCTGGCCGCAGAGGCCCGAGCCGGGGCCCCTCAGCCGCCCAAGATCAAGATGAAGCCCGGCCGCAAGCCCCGCAGCTGGTACCTGCAGCGGGCCCAGGAGGAGGCAGAGCGGCAGCTGGGCCGCCTGCAGCCGGTGCCCTACCGGCCCGGCCCGGGCGCCGCCGCCCCCGCCGGCCGGCTGCGGCAGAGGGACTCGGACGAGGACGACGACTTCCTGCCCCAGCCCGTGGAGCAGAAGATCCCCAAGAGGAGGGGCCGGCCGCCCAAGAACCCCGCCCTGCGGCAACAGCCCCCGCCGCCGCCGCCGCCGCCCCCCAAGCCCGCCCCTGTCTCCGAGCCGGAGGAGGACGATGACGACGAGGACGAGGACGACGAGGAAGAGGAGGAGTCGCTGAGGCGCTGGGAGGAGGAGAAGCCCAGCCGCCCGCCGTCCCGCCCCATGCTGTCCCCGGCCTCCGCCCCCGTCCCCTGCGCCCCGGGGCCCAGGGCGCCGCCGCCACGGCCCCAGAACAGGGAGGAGGAGGAGGAGGAGGAGGCGGACGAAGAGGAGGAGGAGAGGGAGGATGAGGACGAGTGCGCCAACAGGCGCCCCACCGCCATGCCGGGCTCCGGGAGCCGGCGGAGCGAGGACCACGACGCGGACGACGAAGGCGACGGCCACCTGGAGGACAAGAGCAGCAGCAGCATCAACAACAACAACAACAACGTCATCAGCAGCAGCATCAAGAAGAGGAAGAGCCAGGAGTCCGAGGAGGACGAGGAAGAGGACGAGGAGGACGAGGAGCCGGCGTCCCGAGCCAGCTCTCCGCCCGTCAAGGAGGAGCCCCAGGGCGGGGAGGCTTTTTTAGACACGGAGCACCGCGCCCCACGGGAGTTTGTCAGCAAGCAGGAGGAAGAGGAGGAGGACGATGAGGAGGAAGAGGCCGAGGAGGAGCCCCAGGAGGCCAAGGGCCGGCCGCCGGCCCCGGCCCCGGCGCCGGACCCCCAGCAGGAGGAGCGGCGGCAGCGGGAGCAGGAGGAGGCGGCCGCCGTGGAGACGGTCACCGGCATCCCGGTGGCGGCCGAGGCCCCGGAGCTCCCGCCGCTGCACCCAGAGGACAAGGCGGTCACCCTGCTGATGGAGCCCCCCCACGCCCCCCACCACCAGCACCCTGAGTTCAAGGAGGAGCTGGGGCCCCCGCACCACCAGCCGCACCACCACCACCACCACCACTCGCACCAGCACCACCACCAGCAGCAGCACGCCCACCACGCCCACCACGGCCACCACTCCAACGAGCTGGACCTGGAGACGGTGCAGGCGGTGCAGTCCCTGACGCAGGGCGAGGCCCAGGACGAGGAGACGGAGCCCCCGCCGCACCACGGCGCCTACCAGGACTGCGAGGAGACGCTGGCCGCCTGCCGCACCCTGCAGAGCTACAGCCACGCCGGGGAGCCCGAGGACGAGGCGGCGCTCGCCCTGGTGGAGGAGTGCGGCGCCTCGCAGCACAGCAGCCCCCTGCCCAACCCCCCGCCGCTGGCCCCGCCCGGCCAGTCGGCGCGCTCCGTCAACAGCCCCGGCCTGACACCGGGACTGATGGACGCGGGGTCCGCGGGCCCCAGGGGCGGCACGCCCGGCCCCACCGGGGGCAGTGGCGGCGGAGGAAGCTACGCCCAGATCACCCCCGAGCACCCCGGCTCGCTGTCGGCGCCCTCGCAGCAGAGCATGGAGACGTCGCCCATGATGGACGTGCCGTCTGTCTCGGACCACTCCCAGCAGGTGGTGGACAGCGGCTTCAGCGACCTGGGCAGCATCGAGAGCACCACGGAGAACTACGACAACCCCAGCAGCTACGACTCCACCATGGGGGGCGCTGGGAACGGGGCGGGCATGTCCGCCGCCGCCGCGGCCGCGGCCGCCGCCTCTTCGTCGGCGGCCTCGTCTTCCTCAGGCTCGGCCACGCCCTCCTCTGCCTCCCAGGGCGGCAGCTGCTCCTTCGTCCCCACGCCGGGCCTCACCCCCTCCGGCTGTGGGCTCGTCCAGCAGGCCGGCTCCAACGCCGGGCCCCAGCCGCCGCGCTCCGTCACCCCCGGCTGCGGCATCAAGTCGCCGCAGAACTGCGTGGTGATCGAACGGCCGCCCAGCACCAACCAGCAGCAGAAGAAGGTCTCCCAGCAACAGGCCAACTCCCAGCCCTCAGCTCCCACGCCTTCCCAGCAGCAGCAACAACAACAACAACAGCAACAGCAACAACAACAGCAGCAACAACAGCAACAACAGCAGCAACAACAGCAGCAGCAACAGCAACAGCAGCAGCAGCAGCAGCAGGCGCTGTCCCAGTGCAGCATGGGAAACGGCTTCGCCTCCACGCCCATGATCATGGAGATCCCCGAGGGCGGCGGCGGCGGCCGCAGCCTCTACGAGCGCATGGGGCCGGACTTCAGCGCCGGGGGCTACGCCCAGCCCTCGGCCACCTATAGCCTGGCCAAGCTGCAGCAGCTCACCAACGGCATCGTGGACCCCCACCTACCCATGCCCTACTCGCACGCGGCCTCCGTCACCTCCTACGCCACCAGCGTGTCCCTCTCCAACCCGGGGCTGGCGCCCTCGCCGCACTCCCAGGGCGGGCAGCCCTCCATGGGCACGGCGGCCAACCTGTCGTCGGGCTCCATGAACCTGGGCTCGCTGCAGCTCCAGTGCAACATGGCGCCGGGCAACCTGGGCCTGGCGCCGCCCAGCCACAGCCAGCGGCTGCAGGGGCAGATGGCAGCGGTGAAGGGCCACATCGCCATCCGCTCCAAGGCCACGCAGCAGCTGGCGCCGGCGCCGCACCAGCAGCAGCTGTACGGCCGCAGCTCGGGCGCGGTGAGCATGCAGGGCACGCCGCGCACCCTGGCCGTGCAGCGCGGCATGATGTCCAACCTCATGCCCACGCCGGGCGCCTACAACTCCATGAACATGACGCCGCTCAACGCCATGTCGGCCGCCGGCTACCGCATGCCGCAGCCCATGATGAACAGCGGCTACCACGGCAACCCGCCCTACATGAACCAGCCGGCGCAGTACCCCATGCAGATGCAGATGGGCATGATGGGCGGCCAGGGGTACCCCCAGCAGCCCATGCAGCCCAATCACCACGGCAACATGATGTACACCGGCCCCTCGCACCACAGCTACGCCGGGGTCCCGAAGCAGTCGCCGTACATGAGCAGATGAGCAAGGGGGGGTGGTGGTGGTGGGGGGTTGACCTGACACCCCCGCTGTGCTGTCCATTTACGCCCAGTCATCCTCTTCATAGGCCGCACCCAAAGGCCGAGAGAGAGAGCGAGAGAGAGAGAGAGAGAGAGAGAGAGAGGCAGGAAGAGATTCCTGTTTTTTTTTCTTCTACGTGGTCATTGGTTCCACTTCAGTAGGACTCCTAGAGCCCTGCCCCCTCCCATCCGACTGACTGTGTATGGGTTGACCACCTGCAGTGTTGGGAGTGAGGGTGAGGGGGGGTTGCGTGTTTGTGTGTGAGTGAGATATGCGTGTGTGTGTGTATGTTTGTTGGTGTGTATGTATCTGTACGTACATGGACCCTTTGTCTGGGCATGGCCCACCCCCCTCTGGACATGGCGACCACTTCCTCTCCGGACACGGGTCCATCATGCGGTCGAACCCCAGGGTGCTGACGACCACTTCCTCTCACTGGGGGGAACGCGCGGGGCGAGACCCCGACACGCTCCTCAAGAGGACCTGGCTTCTGAAGAAAAAATACGAAAAGTGATACATTCGATAAATGGTTCAACTGAGCGATGGTTCAGCCATGCACACAATCTTTTAATTGACATAGGAAGCCTTACCTTCAAAAAGGGACAATGAGACATCGTAGTTGGAACTTAGTTTTATTTTTTTACATCATGTTGCTTTTTGTTTCTTTTCTTTTGTCGTTGACCTTTAATGTAAATTACTTGTAAGTCTGACCTCTCATACGCTTTGGTCTTTATACATGTGGCATTCTGGAATGGTCACCCACCTTCGTGACGAGGAAGAGGAACCCGACACAGGAACCGGTCTGCTCAGACCAATGGCGTCAATTAGTTTCTGGTGGAGGGTAGAAAAGGCGGATCCCGTTTTTGGTCAGGTGGAAGGTGTAGCATCTCTTTTTTTTTTTTTTTTAAAAACATTTGCACTGCTGCTCTCTGTCTCTAGATGTAAATATCCTTATACTTCCCAGTACAACAGCACAACTGCGCCGGACGGGGCACGCAGGCGCCCTCTGGTGGCCAGTGCTTGTGGGTGTAAAATTCAACTGGGCCTCTTATCACACTTTCCACTGACAGATATGTATACACAGCCCCCCCTTGCTCTCCCAAGCAGCTTAGAGACTGCAGATCAAACGGCGGATATTCCATTTCAACTGTTTAACCTTTGTAGGAAATACTTTTTTGTAAAAGTCTGCACTCCTTATTTGCGACACAATGGCCTTCAACAGCAAGATCGCCGACTGCCGAGCCATTCCACTTGCGCTCACACACGGAGATGGAGGGTTGAGACTGCGATGAGGTCCTGTTTGTTATGGCATTCAAAACGAGTCGGTGGAGAACATCACCCCTTCGGCTCCGCGGTTCCGGTATTCAAAGTCAAAAGAGGATTATTTTGGATGGTTTTGTTTTCAGACCTGATGTTTCATATTTTTGTGTGTTGGTTCTGTTCTGTACTTTTATTTTGTTATTATTATCATTTTGGTTTGTTTGGTTCGTTTCTCTCTGAATTTTATCAGACTGGGCAGCTTTCTTTTATGACACAAGCTGACTCTTTTTGACTTTAGAAAACCTGTTGTAGAGAAATTGTTTTTTCTATAATATAAAAAGGAAATTCTGACATTGATATTGGTACTGTCATTTTTTTTTCCACTTCTGTTTCAGGAAAAAAAACATATTTTTTAGCTCGACTCTTGGGTAACAATTACTAAGAAATTCAAAACAAAAAAAATTACCACTCACTTTTAGTAACTTTAAGATGCCTTTAACCTCTTCATTCCATCGCATCTCTAGATTTTCTATCTTTGTGTAGTATATTAATGCTATTTTGAACGAGGAAAAAACAAATATCTAAAGGTTTAGTGTTTTTTTGTTTATTTGTTCCTTTATTTTTTTTACTTTGTGTATAAGATGAATTCCTTACATTTAAGAGGCATGTAAAAATGAGCTCAGTATATTTCTGTTTGTTTATATTGATTCCCCTTTTTGTATCCTTTGTATTGTTCATGGTGCATTGTAAGCTAAGCGAGAGGAGCGTTCAAATGACGAGAGGAGCGATGGCGGAGCCAGCGGGGAAGTCGGCGCTATGCGCTCTGATACGCCGCCTATCGATGATTTCTGTCCCTGTATGTACTTCCATTTAATCGTTTTTTTTTCTTTCTTTCTTTCTTAGCAAGTACTTTCAAAGAACTCTGTACATTTTAACATAAAATGAAAATAAATTATGTTGAGCCATTCATGTTTCAGGGAACTTTCTAATTTTCTTGGTTGTGAGTGTTGCCCGCCCGCGAGACTAAAGGTTCAGGGTCCATAAAACCTGGGTCGCTAGCCTACATAATAAAGTTTCTTATTACCGGTATAAAGGAATCAAAATCTCAGGCGCGAATCATTTACCAAAAATTGTGTTTAAATCAAATTACCGTAAGTACATTTTGAATCTGGATTTGTCGTAGGCCTCATTATTGCAGGATATCATATCTTGGATCTCACGTTGGCAGGCATGCAGGTGCATGAATGAAGTCAGGCTCGTAGTCTACAAGAAACCCTGGAGCTGAAGATAAGCCTCATGCCTAATGATGCGGCTCATCCCAAGCAGTCATTCAAAGGAGTATTGCAGTGAGGCACTACAGGTAATTCATTAATGCATTTACCATTTTGTTTGTATTTAGACTTATTTAGATAAGCCCTACTACAGCTGAAACACATTCTCCTATCAGCATTAGGTATACAATGTTTAGTTCTAGATCATTTTGGCAAATGTCTTGTTCTGAGCGCGGTGGTGAAAAGGGGGACTAGGTCAATAAAATGGTCATTAATTTGGCTGAACCAAAACTTGAAATGCTTATTTCAAGTCCAGCCAACAACGTAATCTTGTGTCATAATTTATGCATAACCCAGCACGGCACAATATGAAATCGGATACACGATACAAAATGTCAGACAAACATACCCAGGAGCTGCCTTTATTGGTGTATATCCTAGGTAACCAATCAGAGATTAATCCTAAACTCAACGACTCATCTGCTTCCGTATTAATGTCCAATCACATTTAAAAGGCGGGCTGTTCCCCGGTTCTCATCATGTGATTGGCTCCCTTTAGGGTCCGCCTCAAAACACGATTTGCTCCACCCAGAAGCAATCGGAACGACGGCTTCTAGTTTTTCGTTGAATTAAGGGAAAGGGCGAGACGAACGTTCTGCATTTGTCTACGGTGAGTGACTCGTCATTTGTATAACATAAGAATACCATTTGTCTCATTTGTAGGCATTTTGTAATGTTGTCTACCGTTCCCTCCCATCATGTACGGCCGGGCTTTGGGCTGTCACAAGACCACCGTGAGGATAGAGGGGGAGGGATCTCATAATGCACTGGGTTTGATGTTGGATGTATGTTGTCCTTGCCTGGCTTGGGCTTATGAAACGGATAGCCAACGAAAATATTTCATTAAGGGATGCTTGTTGGAATGGCAGCTCTCGGGTGTTCAGGTCGCCTTCATCAGGACCGAACCTGATAGCCCAGTCGCATATTTAATGAAGAAGCCGGTGTCTCCTTTCCCATCCTCAAAAGTCACGAATAGTTCCTTGGAAACTTAATGTAGGTCAATATTTGTCTATGTTATACAAAACATTAGTATCTTGTGGACAATATGCACATATCCGTACGCCAAAGCCAACTTGGCTACTGGTAACCTGCGGGAATGGATGATTCAGGCCTGGAAGAGAAGCCCCTCGCCCCAGGTCAGAATCATGTGAGCAAGGTGATGGCCATGAAGCATGGTAGTGACAGTATGGAGCCTACCCAACACTCAGAGTTCTGTTGTATGTGTATTTCATCCTTATAGCAGAGGTAGTCGAGAAATTTACTAGCAATACATTCTATTACATTGACATTACCAATTTGTTCTCAGTGCTGTTCTTGAGTCAGTACTGTAGTTGCTAGCGCGTTCTACTCCCAGTTAAAAGGCACTTGGGTTAGACTGAAGCCTACGCCCAGACATCCTTAAGCAAGATTACCCTTAATGACAAGTATCCGGCTTAACAGTACGTCTCTTTGGGTTGAGTGTCTAACCTATTTACCAAACTGTAATATTCTGTTGTGGTTCTTGTTATCCAGCCATCCAGTCACAATGATCCACAGCCTGTTCCTGGTGAACTCCTCCGGGGACATCTTCCTGGAGAAACACTGGAAGAGTGTGGTCAGTCGCTCCGTGTGCGACTACTTCTTCGAGGCCCAGGAGCGGGCCACCGAGCCGGAGAATGTCCCACCAGTCATTCCCACGCCACACCACTACCTCATCAGCGTTCTCCGCCACAGGATCTACTTTGTGGCCGTCATCCAGAGCGAGGTTCCGCCGCTGTTCGTCATCGAGTTCCTGCACAGGGTGGTAGACACGTTCCAGGTACGGGCACTGTTTCTCAATTTGATGTTCGTCCTCCCTTTGCTTTTCTGCTTCTTTCGATTTGATGGATTTCAGTATCGTATCCCCTAGCCCTCCTTCCCCTCTGTTTGTTCGCTAGGTTCTCAAAGGTGGATGAAGCCGTAAGACCACTTAATCTAACTGTCGACCTATGTGTCTGACCATCGAATACTTAAACTCTTCTCCTGCAATATCCAAATATCCGCCACCGTTAGGTTTGAGGTGTATTTTAGGTTGCAAATCATCACAGGTTGTGGCCGCCCCACAACAGTTGTACGAGTGAGGATGTTTCGGTGCAGCATTGACGTTAATACCACATGATCCAGGCACCCATCCAGCCCCACCCATCTCTATTTGCTCTCCGCTACCCTGCTTTGACTGCCTGACATGCTTTTCTTTTGTACACATATGAAACAACCGCGGAGACCCGCCTGTCCCCTCTCATCCTGTCCCGCTGTGACCGTGTCCACAGGACTACTTTGGCGTGTGCACAGAGGCCGCCATCAAAGACAACGTGGTGGTGGTGTACGAGCTGTTGGAGGAGATGCTGGACAACGGCTTCCCCCTAGCCACCGAGTCTAACATCCTCAAGGAGCTCATCAAGCCCCCTACCATCCTCCGTACCATGGTCAACACCATCACAGGTACCCCCCCCCCCCCCCCCCCCCCCCCCCAAGCTTTGGTCAACCACATTACAGGGACCCCCCCACCCTTCCCCTTCACAGGTTATGCTTCAGATGGTAAACACTTTAGCTGTTTGTTGTTTCCGTTTAAAAGTGACATATTATACCACCAGGCTTGAGTGTGATTAGCCGTTACAAGCCGTTTTGAAAATCAGCCTCTTCTGATATCATAAGTGGGCGTGTCCACCTAGATGTGTGGTGGATAGATCAGTCTTCCTGCCTACCCAATGGACTGTAGCAAACGTTGCTCATCTATCCGTCACTTATCTAGGTGGACACGCCCACTTGTGGTGATAGTTCAAAACATCTTGTAATGATTAATCACACATCTTGTAATAACTAATCACACTCAAACCTGGTGGTATAATATGTCACCTTTAATATTTGTTCATTGGAACCCTGGTTTCGTGCCCACCTGTTGGCAGGCAGCACCAACGTCGGGGAACAGCTGCCGACGGGCCAGCTGTCGGTGGTGCCGTGGCGACGGACGGGTGTTAAATACACCAACAACGAGGCGTACTTTGACGTGGTGGAGGAGATCGACGTCATCATCGATAAATCAGGTACTGCTGTTTCTGTAAAGCGCCATAGCCAATGTAAAACCAGGTTCAATGATTGAGTAGGTTCAATGATTTGTATGTCGCACACACTGATTTCATTCTGGTTTAGTGTTTGGCTTGATGGAACAATCAACAGACCAGGTTCTCCTTATTGAGCGCTATTTTCTTACATCAGCATATGTCCCTAATACTGATGGCACAGGTGTGATGGCACCTGCTACTATCTGTTTTTTTACACGCCTGGTATTTCTAGTATCACGTTACTCTTGGGTCGATTGTTATTATTATTTTTTTTCTATTCAAGTAGTACCGTAGCACCACATGACCAGTATAAATGCCATTATCGTAATAGTACATTACCAGTTTTAAGTGTAAAACATCATGGTTGCAATTTGGATGCATCCGTCTTATGGTATCTTATTGTCTCCCCTCTTCTCGATGTCCCCTTTCAGGCTCGACCATAACGGCAGAGATCCAGGGAGTGATCGACGCGTGTGTCAAACTCACCGGCATGCCCGACCTCACCCTCTCCTTCATGGTGCGTCTCTAACCCATGAGCTGCGCTGAGCATGAGAACTTTGCGTAGAATTGCTTCGCGTAGAATAGCAACACGTAGCGTAATATCCTATAATAACTCATTTACATTTACCAGTATGGGCCTTTTAGACCTTTTTTTTTTGTCCCCTGTAAACCTAAAATAATAACAAACTTAACCTACCTACTAACATTACCTATCTATTCAAGTAATTTAACATGCAGGTGTGTCAAAAAAATATAAGACAAAAAGTTACTGTGATTCATGACTCTCGTGGGGACAGTTCAGGCCTTACTTTAATTATCAGGTGTTTTCCCTTCCAACTGCATCCCGTTCTACTGTCAAGCTGCTATCCGCCTCCCCTAAGTGGTTGTGTATACTTTGCCCAGAATCCCCGGCTGCTGGATGACGTGAGCTTCCACCCGTGCGTGCGGTTCAAGCGCTGGGAGGCGGAGAGGATTCTCTCCTTTATCCCTCCGGACGGAAACTTCCGGCTCCTCTCCTACCACGTCAGCTCCCAAAAGTCAGTCTCTCTCTCATCTCTTATGCGTTCTCCCTTTTTCTGTTATTCTACCTTTTTGTCTTATGATTTTGTCCTACTCATTGTGTTACTCACGTTCTCTTAATCTTTCTTTCGGTCTATTTCTCTCTGTATCCCCCACTTTCAGCCTTATTCTCTCTCCTTCCTTCTTAATCAATTCTCTCACTTCCAATTTTTTATCTCTTGCTCAGCCCTCTCTTTTTCAATTTCTCCCTCTCGTCCTCCCTCTCTCCTCCTTGTCTCTCTCTGTCCGTCTAACTTGCACCACTTGTCTCATCATTTAATCACACTTTCCTCCTCTCCTCCTTATTGTCTTCATATAGTGGCTATCCAGTAGGCTATCGAAGGTACTGGTTTCCATCTCTATTGTAGTTGGAGCTTTGTTTTAGCTTAGCTTGTACCCATATAGTTCACTAGGAGATTACTGAGATACAAATAGATGAGTTCAGCGGTTCTGTTGTGTTTTGAATTAGAGTTAAATAGGTTACTTTGTGTGTCATTGTATAGTTCGTGACCCAGTTTGTATTGATCTTGTATTTAGTCTTCTCAATGTGATTCCTTCAAAAGTAACAAAGTAACGTTGGCTATTAAATTGCAGTAGATTTCCTACTATACAGGCAGAATCAGGGCATATTCACCGCCCTCCCACAGTAAGAGGTGTAGTCAGGGAAGCCTCCGCGGCACTCTCCCAGCAGTCTTACTGTTAGTTCAAATGTCCAGCTCATCTGGTATGGCACCGAGCGTGGCATTAACGCCACGAGGGCCACTGGGGCCGCCCCATGCTAAGACCTTTATGTTTAACCAGTTTCTGTATTGTGTGTCTGTGTGTCGACGGGGGTTGCAGTCTGGTGGCCATCCCAGTGTACGTGAAGCACAACATCACGTTCCGGGAGGGCAGCTCGCAGGGCCGCTTCGACCTGACGCTGGGGCCCAAGCAGACCATGGGCAAGGGGGTGGAGGCCGTGCTGGTCAGCAGCCAGCTGCCCCGCGGAGTGCTCAACGCCAACCTCAGCGCCTCCCAGGGGACCTACACCTTCGACCCGGTCACCAAGGTAACGTACACCGTAAACCCCCCCTCCCCTCTCTCAGCCCGTAACCATGGTAACGTACACCTTGCCTCCCCTGCCTTTACCATGGGTTACTTTTGCCATAAGCACGCTAACGGGTTGGGTGATGTAATCATACCTTGGGGTGATCGTGCCTATGAGGTGAAAAGTGAATGAAACATCTAACCAAAAATGAGGTTATATAAATAGGGCTGTTTAAAATGTGCGCAAAAATAACGCGTCAATAAGATCTTACTCTAATTAGATTCATTAAAACTGACGCATTAACGCATGTTCTCTTTATTTATTTATTTTTAGTGTGATTTTGAAATGTCTTGCCAAGAGAATGTATTTCTATGGGCATATCAGGGTTATCATCGTTTGACAGCCCTAAATATGTAATACAATCTATACCAGAGTGTTTACAAGGGTGCTATATAGATATCATTTTGTCCGTCTCAGAATTCAACCATGGTCACCAATCTTGGAATTGTAACAATGTTTGTTATGTGCTGTGTGTACAGTGAGTTTGAGAAAGCCAACTCTCTCATGCGTGTCCCTGCCTTCCAGATGTTGACGTGGGACGTCGGGAAGATCAACCCCCAGAAGCTGCCCAGCCTCAAGGGCTCCATGAGCCTGCAGGCTGGGGCCTCCAAACCAGACGAGAACCCCAGCATCAACATCCAGTTCAAGATCCAGCAGATGGCCATCTCAGGTACACACACGCGCACGCTTGCACGTGCACACGTACACACTATTACTTTCTAGTAGGTACAGGAAAAGTAGTAATATAGTAATAATCTATAATAGTATTAGTACCTTTTCTCCTACACAGACGCCTGGCTGTCACGTAAGGGTGCTGTTATATGTAAATGCCACTAGGTGTCGCCAGGCTCATCAAATGATAAATTACAAGATCAAAATGGCACCTCTTTCAAACAAATAGCAATTGTTAATTAAGTATTTATACATGATATGCTAAGATAATTATGAATAATGATATCCATTTGATATTTCAGATAATAAAATATATAAACTTATTTCATTGTATTATTTTATTTATTTATTTTTCAGGACTGAAGGTGAATCGGTTGGACATGTACGGCGAGAAGTACAAACCTTTCAAAGGCATCAAGTACATGACCAAGGCCGGAAAGTTCCAGGTCCGGACATAGAGGCCTTGGTGCTCTGTCAACCACTAGACCGAACCACTAAAAAGACGGAGAAGGGGGTGTATCAAGATGGTCTTTCAACATTTCAGGGTTCACCCTCAATACTTAAGAGTGCAGGGGGATCACTTCTAGCAGTTAGCTGTTAGAAAACCTTTAAATTCCTTGGGGACACGGCAGGCCATGTAGCTTTTGGCCCAAACTCTATTACGTAAAATATTTCCATTCTTCTAGTAAGACAAAGTTAATGGAGCCGATTCTGTTTCAGATAAACATTACAAACACGTGTTCTTCCACAGAACAAGTAGGGACGCAACGTCTGTTGTGATGTTTAATTGTTCACCAATAGAGAGACCGAGAGACCAGTAGTATTGGTTAACATTACTTCTTCCTCATTCTATCTGTCTCTCGCCCGGTATAAAATCTCTAACCGCTTCAGTGGGGTTTACATTCCTTCCTGGTAAAATCAGACTTCCTCCTCCATCATTTTACTTTTTTTTGACCGCTCTGTCGGCAGTTCTGTAGTTCTGAATACAGTTCTCCACTGACCAGATGTGACGCTGGTGCCGTCCTATTGAGTGGTAGTACGCGATGGGGCCTACAGGGGGTGCTCACTGCTTTCATCCACTCAAGCGAATCAAACTAGAATAGAGTTTCATCTGTCGAATTGATTATTTATAAGATCTCCTTTAATGTCTCCTGCGTTTTTTCCCCCCAATTTTTTATTTTATTTTCAATATGTATGTGTCTATATGTAGCAATGTCAAAACATATGACGTTCTTTTTGAGGTGGACAATGCACTCCCTATGAAGCCATCATTACATTGGGCAGTGGGCAACTTTACCTCTTTGATCCTGCTGAATCAGAGGAATAAAGGAAACCTTCGACTACTGACTATCACTGGTTGCCCTCCCCCAATAGCTTGTTTTATCTCTAATTTGTGAAATATGGGCATCGCTATATTTCACAAGTTTTCTTGTGATATCGTGCATATGTGTTCTGTGAGTTTGTGTGAACCTCTGGATGTTTCTCAGAGATTGACCATGTGTTTATATGCAAAGGTGTATTGCTGACATTACTAATATGCTCTATAAGAACATCCAAAATACAATATATTGCTTGGAAACCCAGACTAATCAACAGACTCTGTTACATGCTGAAAACGTTATTTTAGAGTACAAATTCCTTGGTTCCTATAGATAATGTTTTACGGTTTGAATTTTATGTTCACAGTATTTTGTTTTTATGATTGTCAGAAAGCCTCCAAAGGACTTTTACAATAATAAAAGAAATGTTCCATGCGATTTATTAAATTGATTAATGCATATAGATTATACATGTATACTATTATACTTTAATAAATAATGGTATAATGCACACGCACATTCATAGACAGTTTCATAGACACACCCTAGTCCCACCCAATTTATTGCTCGAGTTGATACCGGAATTGATCAGGCTCTCGCTCCACCGAGGTGATCGAACTCCACTCCGTAATTTGCTGGCCACTCTTAACCTCTTAAACTCTGGTAGAGTTGGTCCTAACCTCCCCCCTCCCGTTTTCTTTTTTTAACTCCTGTTAACCACGCCACAGAGCATCGGCAAGAGTTGGAGAGGTGTGCCTGGATTTCCCCCAGTCTTCGGAGTTTTATGGCATCAGAAGTTAAAGCTTTGCCATTAGGGAAAAGTGTTTAATAAGTTTTTATCTTGACTATAAAGTAGGCTATAGCCTACAAAGTTTGTGTTAAATGTTAGGCCTACATCACCAATTTGCTCTTGCTTTGCTTTGCAAAAATTCTGTAAGGACAACAAGCTGAATCAAAAGGAGGATAATCGGGACATCCACTGTGGTATGTTGATCATGTGTCTTCCTGTTTTCAAAATATTGGTTATTATATGGTTATTAATCATAAGTCCACTGCCACCGTATCGCCAAAGGCACATATGCGCATTACACACTGGAGTGAAAGTGTCGATTTTCGCTCTGAAGTGAGCTAATTACCCAGCACAACCGTATAGATGTATTTTGCATAACAATTGTAAAGGATAACACTAACTGTCAAGAGATAACACTGAGTAAGGATGTCGATGGGCGCTTTATGACTTCGATAATTGTTTCTGAATCCGCGCATGTCCCGTCCTGTAATCAGCAGCCCCCCCGGTGGGATGTCAATAGAAAGCTTCCCTAGTTTGTCGTTTGTGTCCCCTACTGACAACATTTACAGTGGACGATGAAACGCGAGTCAGAAGACGCTGGGACTCGCGCCACTTTAAAGAGCCTGCGGTTCTCGTGGAGTAAAATCGCTGAGTAAAGCCACGCGCTTTTTTTTTTGGGAAGGTGGCACGTTGCCTGACGGGATAGTACGGCAACTTAATCGATACATAATGCTCACATAAGGAATCAATCATGTCTTGCATTTGTATGATGAAGGCTACCTCTGGATGTTGTCTACTCGACGTTGAGTTAAAATACAATGAAGTATTGTGCGTTAGAAACCACGCGCCACTTTCGCACGAGAGACCCATTTAAAGCCTCGTTCAGTTGCATGCACGTGCACGGATACGCTGATGTGGGTTACCCATAACAACGTCGGCCTACTTGAGATAGAAGGTGATTTTTCCTTACTTCATGAAATACTATGGTTACTTTATTGCAAAATGCATGTGGGTTGTCTTGCATTTGTGTGTCATTGTTTTACAATGTATGTAGGCCATGTGCTATTGAAGTATGAAGACTCAATGTTTAGTATGCAGGCAGTGGAGAAAACAGGGCATTGGGCATTCTGAACACAAGTAACTTTATGGACGGTTGACTGGAGTCTGTGACCCCGGGACAAAGAGCGATGTCGCGGACAGCAACGAACCCCCAACTCTCAGAGAGACGAAACAAAGACCCCTGATCGAGAGAGCGACTATTATCACTTTGTAAAATGCTCACGGAGTATAGGTATTCGTACAAATGACAACAGCTGTGGTGGAATTAGACCACATCCAGATCCAGTGTTATTATTTATTTTAAGTTTTTATGTTGATTTATTTAGTGTCAAGATTACTAACAGTTTATTAACTCAACTAAGCAAAGTGAGTCGAAGGCTACCATGTTCTTTGCTTTTTGTGTTTGTGACCCTTGGTTGCACAACTTGACAACACTGAATGATTGGAACAGCAGTCATTAAACATTCATATTAAGATTCAACATTCATTCATCTCTCTGGTTCTTTACGTTCCATTAGATAATTGGTGATTTTAAATTGTATCCACTTGGAGAATCTTTAGAACTAGTAAACACTTTACGATAATCCCACTATTCTCTATTCAAATCATGCATGCGTCATTAGTATTAAATACAGTTATTCCCATTTCCTTCTTCCTCCACTATCTGCTCTTTCAGAGGGCGCCATGCAGGAGCGGTCCTGTCCACTCTCCCCCTGGACCGAATGCGTCTTCAGGCGTAGCTTCGTGAAGATGTGCCGGATGGAGGGAGAAGTTTTTCTGTCTGTCTTCACCGTGACGACCAGATGACACCAAACATCACATGGACTTTGATCACAACAGGGTGTTGTTCACCCACAGAGATATTTTAAAGGACCTACGAATGGCCACCATACACATGGGCATTTAAGAGTCAGAGCAGCAAACTTTTACATTCATTTGCTGTTTTAAAACCTTGGGGGTAACGCCGGTCTTTACTCCTCCAAAGTTGGTTTGACATGAAGATGATGTCATTTTAAGCGAAAATCCTCCAGCCACCTTGGATAATGTCCGGTGTCTATTAGGACTTTGACTCCGAACTTCGTTATTCGAATATAATTAGAATATCAAAAAATAAATCAAAATTCAAAGGAATATTAGGCAGCCCTTAATATTCGAACCTGTTATGGGCAGGCCAAGAGGGAGAGACGTCGGAGAACCCGACGCAGTCTATTCATAATATTGTAATGACCACGGAAGAGGCAGTGAATGAAGTATTGATTAGACAGCGTTTTATTAGAAACCTAATAAACCGTTGGAACACGCAAGACCGGTAACCATAGCAACACGGTAAACAATCCTCGCGAAGCCCAATCCAGGTGTTACTGAAGGCATTTAATGGTCATAAATATTTGAATATTAATAAACGAACAAATATGATTTTTGGGCAAAAGTCAAAGCCCTAGTGTCTATTCCAACCTCTGAAACGGTGGGTTTTTAAACCAGTGTTATTCTTAACCTCCCATCAACAAGGGCAGAGAGGCCCAGGGCTGGACAGTGGGGCCAACATGCTCAGGCCCATGACTTTGCTGGGGCCCCTGGCCGAGGGGGCCAGCGGTGGTCCTCAGCTGTCCTTGGACTCGGAGGACGCCCACGTCCCTCGTGGGCATGAGAAGGAGTCGGGCACGGCTAGCTTGTCCCCGCTAAGCGGCTACATCCAGGCCGAGCATCAGCAGGCCGGGCTCTTCTCCCTGACGCCCGGGTTGGAGGACCCCCAGAAGAAGAGGAGGAAGAAGTGTGGCGCCTGCGTCCCCTGCCTGCAGAAGGAGAACTGCGGGACGTGCGGGAACTGTCTGAACCGCCAGACGGGGAAGCAGATCTGTAAGATGCGCAAGTGCGTCCAGCTGACGAAACGGAAGAATGACTCAGAGGTGAGGGTTGAGTGATGATGTTTAAATGTGTAAACGTCTTTTGGTTTTTGAATGTTTTTATTTATTTCTTTGGAATACATGTGTGTGAGTACCATTTACTATTTCATTCACTTTTTCCAAAGCCATTACATGTCATGAAGGAGCAGGTGTGAGGCTTCTTGCTCATGGACTTCTAGGTAGAGTGCACACATTGGGTTTATTCTGCCCGGTGTTCGGTTGTTATCGTGATATTACTGGCTCTATTGGTAATTGTTGTGTCCCACAGCACTGGAGTCATTCTTTCAGACTATTTTGCAAGGCTTCCCGGTGCTGTCTGGATCCACCCATGGATTCTTGGGCTGTCCAGACATGCTTTTCAAGGTTGCGTTAAACACAGATGCCACTCAAGCGTTGTGGACAGCTGGTTTGCGTTTATAGTCAGTCGGACCCCCTCATGTGCAAACGGTAAAAAATAGATGAATAAATGCATGCAGGGTTGAAAGGTCACAACTGCATGCACAAAATGCATCTGAAATCATATTTTTTAACATTCTTAAAAGAATAAGAAGCCGTCCTGTTTTGGAGTCACTATCAGTAACTCTTTTTCAGTTCACCGATTGACATACTGACATTGGTCTCAACAGTGCAAGATGACACCCAGCGTACTGTGATTTATCTTCAAGAGTAATATTTACATTTTTATTTTGCAAGGAGGAGCATAGGGATCAGACCACTCCACTTTCCAGACGAACGCCTCTCCCTCTTGAGCTTCTGCCGAACACGCAATGCAATATATCTCTTTAAACATCACCCCTCCCTGATGTTATGGCCACAGATTTCGAATGTATTCCTTTAGATGTAGTTATCAGCACACCAGCACCATTTCTGCATTCATCTTTAACATCGGCCAAACAAAATAGCATCCTCCTTGATAAAACAAGTCAGAACAGTGGTTCTGAAGAATCTCTTCTGTGTCTGTCTCTATTTTACCGTGGTCGGTGATAATCAGTTAAGGGAGGATCTTTTGTAAAGTGGCCCAGACGATGTACTCTGGGCCCAGACGCTGTAAAACTTATTTAAGACATAACAGCTACCTCTTAGTGTTTAACACAACACACCCAACTCATGGCCTTGTGTGAGCACGTGGGAGTTTGTGTGTGTGTGTGTGTGCGTGCTTGTGTTCGTAGTATGTGTGTGTAAGTGAAGCAGCGTCTGGGGCATGAAATGGCCTATCGTTTGATAGCAATTATTATTGAAGTAAAACATAATTGAAGGTTGTCATTTTAATTTGTAGTTGGGTACTTCATTCAACTAGACGGGGAAAATGTGGTTGTAATTCCATGTAGATTAATCAAAAATGATGGCATGTTTCACACATTATTCCTTTGAGTGTGCCTTGTGGCTACTTCACATGAATCTGAAGAATGGCAGCATTTATACAGCAGGTAGATTATTAATAACCTCTGTTATTTATAAAGTAAACCACTGCGGATTCTTCTTCGGTGGTGTTTGCTGCTGCTGCAGCAGTTGTGCAAACACGTGCCATGTCCCTGCTTGTTTGTGTCTCAAACATCAGCAACGGAGGGAATGTCTCCAGCTTCCTAGGCTCTCCCCTTTGACCTTTGACACCAGGGCAGGGGGTTGACCTTATAAGCAAGGAGCTATGTGTTTGTGTGGGTGTGGGTGGGAGGGTGTGTACGTGCGTGCGGGGGAAGGGCTGCCGGGTGTAGAAGGCAGTAAAATGGTGTGCAGTATTGAGAGGGAATCGTCTTAGCAGAGGCTTGTCTAACCTTCACGACTGCTAGGTCCTCCCAGAGCAGTGGCACCATTTTCTATTTTATGAGGATCGTCCTTTCTATTGTGGGAGAATAGGTTTTTGGTTTCACTAACCGTTTTAGTTTGTTTTTGAGCAGGTTGGTGAGATTCCCCCCACTGACTCTGAAAATGCTTTACCCTATCAAGGTATTTTTGGTAACCATATAGGATAGATGTACCCCAAAACAGATGTAACCCCCCCCCCCCCCCTGGCATCCAGTGGGCTCCTTCACTGTCTATCTGTTGTTTTCATATAATGTTTATTTTCTGGCACACTTGTTCTTTCCTCATAAATCTTGTATTCTCTATTCAAATTGACTAAGCCCTGTGCACAGCCGGTGTAGTTTAAATAGTATAATATTTGTATTATCGTTATGCAGACTATCTGATCTAAGGGAGACTCTCTTGTTGAGGTCTGTCCATAAAGGAAACAAAGAACTCTCTACTTTTAGTGGTCCCAAGGACAGACCAGGACAAACAGTTTTACAAACGGATAGATTAATAGCATCGGTTGACCTCAAACACAACAACTTGCTAAGGATGGTTTGTTAAGGCATATTTAAAATATAGCACATAACCAAAGTAATGGGCTATTTTTTCCTCTTTCTTTTATATTTAAATTAGTCTCTTTAGATTGCTTAGCTTGTTGTCTCATATTTAAACCGTGTACCTACTGAACATAGTAGCCTATTCAATAGTATAGTAATCCAGCAAGGTGTGTGTGTGTGTGTGTGTGTGTGTGTGTGTGTGTGTGTGTGTGTGTGTGTGTGTGTGTGTGTGTGTGTGTGTGTGTGTGTGTGTGTGTGTGTGTGTGTGTGTGTGTGTGTGTGTGTGTGTGTGTGTGTGTGGGTGGGTGCAGATTGTTCATCCATAAAGTCCTCCCCCTCCCACGCCCACTCCTCCATCTTACCCCCCCTCCCCCTGCACTCCCAACCCTGTTTGGAGGCAGCAGCTGAGGTCCTATCGCCTAGCAACCTTGTAGTCTCTCTTTGCATGCGTCCAACAGATCCATGTACTCATGCAAATATACATAAGCACACAGTGTGTGTGTGTGTGTGTGTTTGGGGGGGGGGGGGGCTGTACAGGAGGTTCAGGAGGGATAGGTCAAGCGTATAGGGATATGGTTAGAGTAGGCAGTACAGTATTAATACCATTAACTAAACCCTTAATTAGCACTACGATAACACAATCCCATCCCCCACCATGTCCACCATTTTGCTTTCGGGTGCAAATCATTGACAATGCCCCATGACTATAATGAGCCAGCCAACTGCCATTAACCATTAAGTGATACTGTTTTTAATGTGGTTGTGTTTGTTTGAGCCCGCATGCGTGTGTGTGTACATGTGTGAGTGTGCGTGCGTGCGCGCACGCGTGCGTGCGTGCGTGAGTGAGTGCGTGCGTGCGTGCGTGCGTGCGTGCGTGCGTGCGTGCGTGCGTGCGTGCGTGCGTGCGTGCGTGCGTGCGTGCGTGTGTGTGTTTGTGTGTGTGTGAAGTTTGGGGTTGGTAGCAGAGGTGGGTGCTGGAGAGGTTTTTAAGATGATAGGATTATCAATTCTCTCATAATGTGTGAGTGGGCCATTGCTCACTAATGAACCAGGCTTGGGTCAAAGTCTGAGGGTGCTAGTATTACAGACATCAAGGGGACATGTTTGCAGGCCCATGTAGGTACCAGTATACGTCTATGGAGGCTTAAGTGGTTAGGGTATTTGAAGCCATGTGAGCCCCTCGATCCACAAGAAAGAAATAAGTTAAACCATTTGAGGATCACATACAAGGTACTTAAGATAACAGGATAGAGGGGAAAACGACTATCGTATGTCATAACACAAACCAATTACCGTGTTTTTGGATGTAAGCCTCAGATGTGGGACCTTTTTATTGTATGGTTTAGCGTGTCCTTTCATCCAAAAGCAAATATCTGGATCTCATTTACTGTTACCTTTAATTCACTGTGCAGATGATTTTATTTGGAAACTCTTGGATTAAAGATCTGTGTGGATTCATGTCATGATGAGGCTGGTAAGGGTTCAGCATCCTGCTCAAGGACGCCTAAAGGGAGACGTTGGGGTTTGAACCCACCACCCTCTGGCTCCGAGGACGAACACAGCCGTCCAATGTAGCGTCCTGCCCTCCCGGCAGCCCCATGTGCAGTTGTGTAGGTTTTGCTGCATTGCCTCGTCATTACATCCTGCCTCCCCTTCTCTGCTCACTCTGCCACCGGCTGCTTTGTATGGGACAATAGGATCTGTGAATGCTCGGTGCCGGTGCCCATGGTTTAGGCTCTCTTCTCCAACGCCGGGTCCTCCCACTTCGGTTTCCGCTGTCGTCCTGAAGAAAAAGGGGGCAGCTAGTCGAACAAACTGCCAGGGTTTCTTCCAGGGATCTTTTCGTTTTATTTTCCCTGGGTTTCTCCGGGTGCTGCGTTCAACGGCATCCACGGAGCCATATTATGCATAACGGGAGGTGCTGGTGTTTTGAAAAAAAACAACACACACACATTAACCAGCGCTAACCTCCATAGCCGCATCTGTTGCCTCGCACTCCAATACCTCTAATACCAGGACTTCCGACCACTGCTAACGGCGTGTGCTAGTGCACGGCCAACTGTCCCGCTTCGTGCGGCTACTACTGCTGCTACTACTACGAAGCACACTTCCGTCGCTTTACACACACACACACACACACACACACTGACACACAAAAATTCTCACACAGGCGAGCACGTGGTAGCGCTGACGTCAGAGGTGGGGATTTCCCACGCTGGTAAAGAGGCAAACACGACCAGTGCTGTGTCACTGTCTGGCTGCCTGGTCCTTGCCACGCCCCCCCCTCACTCACTCCCTTACCCGCTCGCTCTCACTCGCTCTCTTTCTACACACGTTGAACTCTGTTGCTCGCTCGCGCTTACTCTCTCTCTTACTACACACACACTCAACTCAACGTTTCCACCCTTCCGTTTAAAATATAAAAAGTAAAACAAATTCAATCTCATTATGATGTTTTATCCATGATTGATGACCAGAGATGAAGATAAGATGATGAGCAGAGCGTTTGGATGGTCTGGGGACGCCAGGGGTGGCGGTTGCGTTTGGGGGGGGGGGGGAGTTTAAAGGGTGCGAGCTGGATTGCGCTCCGTCAGCAGTGTCAACAGGATGGGCTCACGTGCGCTGAGATATGTGTGGTATGTTGGACCGGCGCTCTTCTAAGAAAACATCGAAAAGGACTCCCACACACAGCCTCTGACCCACATCCACCCTCTGATAGTGACACCGTTCTCGTGTGCCACTTGCCGTGGTGCAAACATGAAAGTGACGAAATATACATTCTATTGGTGATCGAGGTCATGAGGTTCAGGGTGTTTTTTGGGGTTGCTTCCTCAAAGACCCAGACTTCTGAGTAGCTATCGTCAGCATGTTCACATTTAAAAAACCAACTGTGTGTGTTTCCGAGTGTATATGTGTGGGTGTGTAAGTGTGTGTGTATGTGAACGTGCACATTGTTTGCACATAGTTTGCGTGCATCCATCGACATTTAATTGCAACGCGTGCGTTCTCGCCCCTGTGTGCGTGTGTGCGTGCGTGCGCGTCTCTGTGTGCACGCACTGTGCACTCCGGTCCAGTTATTGCGGGCAGCCCTGTCACAGATGGTGCTGAGTGATACCACATACCAGAGGTATTGTTTAGGGAAGGCGAGCCCAAGGAGATAATTGACAGGCATAGAGATGGTCCCCCCCCCCCTCCTCATCCCTCTGTCCCTCTCTCCCATAGTGCACACACGCTCCCACACACACACACACACACACACACACACACACACACACCCCCCCACACACACGATATCCTTAGTTCAACCCCCATGTCACGCTCCTTCCCGTCCATCTCTCCGGGTCCCTCCTCTTCTTTCTTTCTCCATTCTATCTTCTATTTTCATCTCTCTCTCTCTCCCTCCGCTAACTTTTTTTCCGCTTCTCTCCTTCCTGCCCCCTCCCTCGTTTTCCCCTCCCACTCTATCTACCCTCTGTGTGATTTTTTCTCTCTCTCTTTCTTTCATTTGACGCTCCCCCCTCCCCCCCTTTTTTTTTTCCCTCCCTCTAGTTTTTCACCCTAGCAGCAGAGCCCAAGCTTGCTCCTGATTGGCTGATGGAGTGTCTTTGTGCGTTATCTCTAGCGTGACGTCTCGCCGGCAGGCAGCAATGCTGCTGCTGTGTGTGTGTGTGTCTGTGTGTGTGTGTGTAAGTCAGAGTGTGTGACCGTGCGCACGTGTGTGTTCTCCTTTGAGCAGGGGGCGGGAGCATTCACATCACGTATGCAGCCGGCTCGGAGGAGAGAGAGAGAGAGAGAGAGAGAGAGAGAGAGAGAGAGAGAGATAGAGAGTGAGGGAGAGAAGCGGATTGGATATTAATAAATAGAAAGAGGTAGATCGAGGTAGGAGGTGATGGGGCATCTATGTAGGTTAGTGAACACAAAAGCTGACTTAGTGGAACACAATATCATCTTGTGAGCGTGTGTTTTGTGTGTGCCGGTTTGTGTGTGTAATCCTGTGTGTATATGCGCGCGCACGGCAGAGCCGTACTAGCACAAGACACAGAGTGGGAGGGGAGAGAGAGTAAAGAGCTTCAGAGGCTCGGAGAGAGAGAGGGAGAGGGAGGTAGGGAGAGGGAGAGAGAGAGAGAGAGAGGGAAAATGTCTGTACTAGGACTCATGTAAAACAGGATTTAAAATACAAGATGGCTTCCTGAATGGGCTGAACTCAGAAAGAGGAAACAGACAGAGCGCGAGACGTATAAAGGGGGAGGACAGAGGTGAGACAGAGAGAGGGAGGGGGAGAGACAGAGAGAGAGAGAAGGAGTCTTCTGATGGGGATACGAGAGACGGATGGATTAACCGGAGAGGAAGCACGCTCAGACTCACAGGGTAATTATCAATCACACCACAACACACACCGCGCTGAGCTGTACCGGCAGCCGAGAGAGGGCATTGAGCCTGCCGGTGAGAGAGAGAGAGAGAGAGAGAGAGAGAGAGAGAGACTATTTTAGGACTTCATAGGAGAAGGGTAGGAGGGTGGTGGTGGTCTGGCGGGACCAAGCATCAGCAGGAGAAAAAAACACAGCCGGCACGTTCAGCAGCTAGACAAGACAACAGGGTGTGTGTGTGTGTGTGTGTGTGTGTGTGTGTGTGTGCTTGTGTGAGGGTCGGGATGTGGGGGGTTGTGGTGGGGGGGTTGAAGGTACCACTGAGAGCTGTGTGTGTGCTATATTGTTTCATTCCCCTATAATGATTTATAGTTAGCTTTGACGAATGTCTCTCGCTTCCTCGCTCGCTGCCTGGCATTTCACCCATAGGCTGAGGACATTTGCATGTTCTAGCTGTGGTTACCGTGAGCGGGTTTAGGGGCACGGGGAGATGCACCGGCCGCCTAACACTGCCCAGGAGGAACGAGATAGGGGGAGACATTACATAATTCCATAGCTCAAACTGGCGCCATCCTTTCGCAGGCGGATTCTCATTTCGCCCGGCAACACGGCGCGTGTGTGCGGGGTAGACACACGGCACAAACTGAAATAAACTAAGGACGTAAATATCCTTTCTGGCGTCTGGCGTGGGATAATGAAGGAGACCGTAAAGTCAATATAGGAATGTAGAGCGATGCACTGATGAATTCTGCAGGCTTTTCCTGCTGTCCAGATGGACTCGTCTAGGACAGTTGTTGTCGCAATGTTGTATTGATTGTTATTCTCTTCCTCTCCTCTGCCTCCCTCTCTCTCCTCCTTTCATCGCCTCCCTCTCTCTTTCATAATCTTTTGATGGAAATGAAAGGCGGAATATTTTGAGGAGACCAACAGAATTTGCTCTATAAGACCTGATCCGACAGTGAAGGTAAGACAAGTAAACCGTTTTATAATAAACTTCGTCAACGCCTGTGTCGTCTTTCCGTCTGTCTGACTGTCTCTGACTGTCTCTGTCTGTCTGTCTGTCTGTCTGTCTGTCTGTCTGTCTGTCTGTCTGTCTGTCTGTCTGTCTGTCTGTCTGTCTGTCTGTCTGTCTGTCATTATGTTGGTCTTTCTGTCTGTCATTTGTCTGTGTGTGTGTCTGTGTTGCCAGATCTTCAGCTAGTGATTCAAATCCACAGCTTCATATCAGGCTTGTCTTTTGAAACACATTTGCGAACTTCATACTAGAAGACACAATGTTATGCCACAATGTTACACTACACTTAACAACACAAGGCCACACTCTACTTCAGTAAACCACACTTCAACTGCAACGACAATACAGAATTTGGCGCCGATGGTTGGTGTATTCATATCCCAGTGTGTACCTGTGGCTGTGTTTGTTTGGCCGTTTAAACGCCTGTTGACTCACGTAATTGGGAGTTGTAGTTGTAGCTGTAAGATCCGCCCATCAGCTGCCTTCCTGCTAGAGCACATGCTTGGGTTTGTGTTTCTCATGGCACGCAGTCGGTTTGTCGAGAGTCGAGAGGCGCTCTCGGTTTAAAGCGCCGCACGCTGCTCACCGATTGGCTGAGCAGCGGCGGCATGTGAGTTGTGTGGCCAGGGGAGGAGGAGGCAGGAGGGGCGGTGCTATGGTGGTGGTGTGGAGGGGGAGGAGCTTAAAAAGGAGATAGTTCGAAGGAGTGGGAGGAGGCGACTACTCTATGCCAGTTGTGGGTCGGCCTTTTCGTTTCCGACTTCGCGAGTCAAATGAGGTGAAGGGAGTTTACTGTATGTCAGTGGGTCAAACGTGCATACGTGTAGGGGAACACGCCCGTGTACCGTAGTGAGTGGCCGTTGGCTAAGCAATGCAGCTGTGTGCGTTTGTGTGTGTGTGTGCGGAGAGGAATGACAGAGGCGTGACTTCCTAGGGACGGGTTTAGCGCTGATGCCACCACAAGCGCCGGTTGCGGTTGCATAATCAAGTTCCCAGCTAGGAGACACAGTTCCTCCACTGCTAGCTGACTGAGTTCCTACTAATAGCTGAAGAAGCGGTTTTTAGAACGTTATGTCGGATGCCGCTCCCAACTAAACCCACAAACCATTTCTAATAAAACACAGGAGTGATCGGATAAAATACCAAAACGTATACGCTCCGGTCGAAATAAATATGTTAGAGAAGTGTTTGTCAAGTTCTTTATCTAAATCGTGGGACTGAAACAAAGCCAGCTGAAAGCGGATGTAGTAGACGCCGGTTCTCAGATCTACTTGTACATGCTTCAAAGCTCCCTGAGCGCACTCTTTTCCGCCGGCCCTCCACGTGCAGAGGGGTAGCTGGTGTTGTTGTCTGGGCTGGACCCACCATCTGGTACCGGGCTGAAGGACCTCCGTCCATCCAGGAGGAGGACCTGGTTCTCCTTGTTCCCCGTGTGGCTCTTCTGTTCCTCGTTGGCAGATTGTCAGACGGCTCTGGCCTTGGCGGGTGTTTAGTACGCTTTGTGTTCTGCTTATCTGTTTCCCCCCCTGGTCAAACAGTTCCCATTTCCCCCCCCCCCCCGTCGACACTGTAAACACTGCCGCTATCACGCGACCAGCAGTCGGAGGACACTCACTTGAATGGGTTGACTATGAGCAGTCGTAACCCCACCGATGGAGTGTTTTCTATTGCAAACACAAGGCGACGACTGAGCCTAGCTTTAAAGTGCCAGCTGTATTCCATCCGTCATTAACGCTCTGCTATGGGCTACATCTGCTAGCGTACCCTTTCCTCTCCCTCTTTCATGTGTCTGTTCTTCCTTCAGAGGTTTTTTTTGCGAAAACAGTAAATAAATAAAGCGGCCGTATCACAGCAGGTAGAACCTTAAATGATCCGCTCCTGTGGGTGCTGGTGTGGAATCCCCTTTCTCTGAGCGTGAAGGGGTTAAGAGAAGCCTAGTTTCCGTGGCAACAGTGAATGACTGATGACATCACTCATGTAATTTTAGCTCAGGCCCTTCCTCCAAGGTTGCAAGCCAGTGGCCACATCTGTGTGTGTCTGTGTGTGTGTGTGTGTGTGTGTGTGTGTGCGCGTGCCCGTTTTTGTGCCTGCATGTGTGTGAACTGCTTAATGACCACTTACAGTACATGCAGGAAGTGGAGGTTTTGACATCATCAGTTCCATTCTGCGTTTGCTACTCTCGTTCCCACCTGCCTTCCATGACTACACTGTGAGGTTTGCTCTCAGTTTGCTCTCACACGCGCACACGCACACACAAACTGTGTGTTTGAGTCTCACTGCAGCTGTAATCGGACGTGTCACTCTGATATGATGTC